>NW_016107401.1:4776260-4796114 GCF_001604975.1 Cebus imitator | reverse complement strand
GGAAGGAAGGAAGGAAGGAAGGAAGGAAGGAAGGAGGAGAAAGGAGGGAGGGAGGGAGGGAGGAAGGAAGAAGGAAAGAAAGGAAAGAGAAAGAAAGAAAGAGAGAGAGAGAGAGAAAGAGAAAGAAAGAAAAAGAAGGAAGGAAGGAAGGAACGAAGGAAGGAAGGAAGGAGACAAACATCTACAGTCACTGGCAGGGAACGGTGACTCACACCTGTAATCCCAGCACTTTGGGAAGCCAAGGTGGGAGAATCACTTGAGGTCAAGAGTTTGAGACTAGCCTGGCCAACATCTCTACTAAAAATACAAAAATTAGCAGGGCATTGTGGCACCTACCTGTAACCTCAAATGATACCTGAGAAGCTGAGGCAGGAGAATTGCTTGAGCCTGGGAGGTGGAGGTTGTAATGAGCCTGGGCAACAGAGAGAGACTCCATCTCAAAAAAAAAAAGAAAGAAAAGGAAAGGAAAAGAAAAATAATATACTGTCTATACTCTCTAAAGTCTGCTACTTAGAGACTTAATTTGCATGATAAAACCTAGGTTTCCACAACCCCTTAGCATAACCCATTTCTTTATACTGATATTAACCAGTTGCCAATCAGAAAATTTTTAAATCTACCTATGACCTGGAAGCCCCTGCTTCAAGTTGTCCCATTCTTCCAGATCAAACCAATGTAAATCATCTTACATATATTGACTGATGTGCTAGGTCTCCCTAAAATATATAAAACCAAGCTGTACCCCAGCCGCCCTGGGTACATGTCCTCAGGACTTCCTGAGGCTGTGTTACAGGCACATCCTTAACCTTGGCCAAACAAACTTTCTAAACTAACTGAGACCTGTCTCAACTTTTTTAGGTTCACAAAGTCATAATTCAATGTATATATTATTTTATTTTATTGCTCACATTGTTTGAGCTTTGACCACTGGGTGTTCTTTCAGTTGACTTCTATGTCCCTTTAACATATCCCATCACTGTGTTTGTTTGGGGCTTATCTGTTTGTGGGACTGTGTTAGCAATTATACTTACTCTCTGGCAATATTAGATGCTCCAAGTTCATCTTGTATATTTTCTTCCCCAGTCTTAGAACCAGTCTTTTCTCCAAAGAACTCTGGTTCCTTTTTACTGAAGAATGGTGTAATAAACCAAAACATGTGGGCACTGGATGTGCTCATTGCTACTGCCACTGCCTGGCAGAGTAATGACATATGCATATACTAAATACGGTGTAAACATATATTTGTAAATATTTTCATATCTAACCATCTACAACTACATTAATCTAAACAGGAGTTTATACTGAAGTCTCCAACTCTAACCCATTGCAACATGGATCATTCTAGACCTCTCCCCTTGCTTATCTGTAAACTCCCAATTAAACAACAGTAAGATGCCTGCCTCCTGCCATCTGCCATTAATTGATTTAATTGTTCCATTCCAGGACTCATGTATACTACTTCAGAATTGCTAACTTATACTCCTACGGGAATCAGTTTTATCAACTAGAGTACCGTGCTTACGTGCAATTTGTTGTGACTTCAGTCCTACGGATGCTACTATTTCATGTTCTTTAATCACTTCCTTTTCTCTGACAGCCTTCTGTAAAGTTGTTTCATTGATTTGTAATACACTTAGATTGTTTAAGCACAATCTATTCTCTTTTGGAATCCTTGGAACGCCTAAGTGATTTTACAGGACCTTACTAAATAGTTACAAAATTGCCCTAAAAAATGTTCCTGTGCTTTTCCTATTCAACACATTCCCATACCTTGAATTCTTAGCAAACACTAACCATTATACTGTGGCCCTAGTTTTGTTCGTTACAAATGTCATATAACTGGAGACATATACTCTGTAGCCTTTTGAGACTGACTTCTTTCCCTTAGATCAAATGTGAAAATGAAAAATGGCTGGGCACAGTGGCTCATGCCTATAATCCTAGCATTTTGAGAGGCCAAGATAGGCAGATTGCCTGAGCTCAGGAGTTCGAGACCAGCCTGGGCAAGATGGTGAAACCCTAGCTCTAGGAAAAATACCAAAAAAATCAGCT
Organism: Cebus imitator; assembly: GCF_001604975.1. Taxonomy (NCBI): domain Eukaryota; kingdom Metazoa; phylum Chordata; class Mammalia; order Primates; family Cebidae; genus Cebus; species Cebus imitator. The sequence continues at coordinate 4,794,062 of NW_016107401.1, read as the reverse complement.
GGGAGTGGTGGTGGGCACCTGTAATCCCAGTTACACAGGAGGCTGAGGCACAAGAATTGCTTGAACCTGGGAAGCAGATGTGGCAGTGAGCCAAGATCACACTACTGCACATCCAGCCTGGACAGCAAAGTGAAACCCTGTCTCAAAAAAAAAAAAGAAAAGAAAAAAAGGAAAAGAAAAAGAAGATATATTATTTTACCATATTTTTTTTTCTCCAGCAATCTTTCTTTATGTAGATCTGAGTTTCTGACCTATAACATGTTTCTTTTCTCCAAAAAACTCTTTTAACATTTCTTACAGAGAAGATCTCCTGGAGATGGGTTCCCTCAATTTTTGTTTGTCTGAGAAAACCTTTACCTCTTTTTCACTTTTGAAGATAATTTTGCTGGATATAGAATTTCATATTGGTGGTTTATTTCTTTCAACACTTTAAATAGTTCACCATTGGCTATGTGTCATGGCTCATGCCTGTAATCCCAGCACTTTGGGAGGCTCAGGCAGGAGGATCACCTGGGGTCAGGAGTTTGAGACCAGCCTAGCCAATATGGTAAAACCCCATCTCTTCTAAAAAATACAAAAATTAGCCAGGTGTGGTGGCGGGCACCTGTAATTCCAGCTACTAGGGAGGCTGAGACAGGAGAATCGCTTGAACCCTGGAGGTGGAGGTTGCAGTGAGCCAACATTGCACCACTGCACTCCAGCCTGGGTCATAGAGTGAGACTCCTTCCCAAATAAATAAACAAATAAACAGGCTGGGCACAGTGGCTCATACCTGTCATTCCAGCACTTTGGGAGGCCAAGGCAGGCAGATCACGAGGTCAGGAGTTCGAGACCAGCCTGGCTAACATGGTGAAACCCCATCTCTACTAAAAATACAAAAAAAAAAAAAAAAAAAAAAAAAAAAAAAAAAAAAAAAAAAAAAAAAAAAGTAGCCAGGTGTGGTGGCACAACCATAATCCCAGCTACTTGGGGGTACTAAGACAGGACAAATCACTTGAACCCTGGAGGCAGAGGCTGCAATGAGCCAAGATCACTCCAGTGCACTCCAGCCTGGACGACAGAGTGAGACTCCATCTCAAAAATAAAATAAAATAAAATAAAATAAAAAACTTCCCCTTACTCTTTTCTTCGATGGTGGCTCTGATGGAAAGTCCACTGAATTCTTATCCTCCATAGGGAAGGTGTTTTATACTGCCTCCTGTTCCCAAGGGCCTTTCAAGATCTTTTTCTGTCTTTAGTTTTCTGCAGTTTGAATGTGATATGCCTAAATGTAGATGTTTAAGTATTTACCTTGTCTGATGTGTCACTCTTCCCCTTGCTTCCAGAGCCATGAGAAACTCTTGTTTCTGCACTATAAGAACCTAGTAGGGCCCATGGAGGTGAATTTGTAGAGAGTCCCTAAGTCTATAGCCGCCAGGAGTTTAACTCTCTGAAGCTCATCTACACTCAATCTACAATAACTTGTTACAAAGACCATTTACCTGTTCCTAGCACTTTATGGCTGTTGTAGAGTTTTCTCTAGTGTGCAGATGAGGCTATAACTCTCTGGATTCTCTTTTCTCTCTAGATTTTGTACTAGGAGGTTTGCCCTGCATCCCCAGTTCTCCGGGAAGTCCAAGAAAAGTCAATGGTTTTTAGTTCATTCCACTTTTGTTTATTTTAAGGAAGGGAGTGATATCCTTAGAGGGTTTTACATGTTGAAACTGAAACCCAAAGTTTAATAATATTTTTTATGTTAAGTAAAATCGAAGTGCATCTTAAAACAGGATATAAAATATAATCTATTTATATTTATATATGTGTATATAGTGGAAAACATATACCAACATATTAATAGTTCTTATTCGGGGTATTTAGGTGGAAGGTTATGTTGATCTTCATCCACTTCTTTCATTGTGCCTTCTAAACATTTTACAATGAACAATATCATTTTGAAAACATACTATTTTAATCTTTTTATTATGAAATATTTCAAATGTATGTAAATAAAAGAATAAACACCTAATTCTCCTTCTTTAGAGTATCCATTATCCTCATATTTATTCTTGTACTTCCTGATAAAATTTTGTGTCTTTAGTTTATATGCAAGTAATATGGTTTAAATGCTGTCCTCTCCAGTCTCACGTGAAAACATGATCCTTGCTGTTGGAGACGGGCCTGGTGGGAGGCATTTGGGTGATGGGCCTGGATCCCTCATTAATGGCTTGGTGCCCTCCCCACAGGAATGAATTCATGTGAGATCTAGTTTTAGAAAGTCTGGGATTCCCCTATCTCTCTCTTGCTCTCTTTCCCACCATACAGTATACCAGTCCCCCATTTGCCTACCACCATGATTAAATGCTTCCTGAGGCCATACCAGGGGCAAATGCTGGTGCAGTGCTTCTTGTACAGTCTGCTGAACTATTAGCCAAATAAACCTCTTTTCTTTACAAATTTCCGGGTCTCAGGTATTTCTTTATAGCAATGCAAAATGGACCAACACAGAATATATATGAAGTTTACATAGTTTAAAAATTTACAAAAATGTATTTTACTTTCTACATCATTCCGTAGCTTGTATATTCGAGTTGAAGATATATATGCCTCACGAGCCTAGAATTTCCCTTTCACACCAATGCCCTGGAGATCTTTCCTCGTGTGTACGTAATATAATAAAACATGCTTTAAAGTGAGATTTATATTTGCATTATTTTGTCAGAGAAAAAAAAATGAAAGCCATTAGAGAGTGGATAATAGATGAGAGCATTCATACAAATGAATATTGTAAAATTTTCAAATAAATAGATTTTATCTACATGCTATCACAATAAATCCCAAATAATATTACATTGAGTAAAATAATTATAACAATTTAAATAAAATAACATTCACCCTTTACCCTTGTTCCTAGAATAATAGCAGTATACTCTTTTTAATAATTTAACAACTACCTGTGTGTCCTTTCCACTCCATCATTTCCATCATCCTCTGTTATTTCAACATTTAAACTTATTATATCATCCAGGATTTAAGTTTCATATGACTCATCCACATTTTAATGATCATTTTCACTCAATTTTTTTTCCATCTTTAAGCACTTCTTGATTTTATCTTGAAGCAAATAATATTGGAAATGACAGTCTGCAAAATTCTGGAGTGCCAACTTCTACCTTCTTTCATTCTTCTTGTCATTGTAGTCTTGCTAAAAATGTTCTTTTGTCCTCATCATAACCTCAACTTCTTTATGTTTTCAACTTCTTACTGTTTTTCCATTCCATGAGATTTTGGAGGGACTCACTTGCCTCTTTTCCTCGCCTTGATCTTAGGCTTAGCTATTTCATTGATGCTTTTATTAATACCAGAGATTCATGGATTCACTCTTCATTTTCCTTTTATAATTCTGCTGATTTTCAACTCTAAATAAGCCCCTTTATCCATTTCCTATATTATTTGGCTACTGAGCACTTCTGGAAGAAGTTAAAAAACCAAGTACAGCATGAAAATCAGGTATAGTTAAAAACTCACTAATTTCTAACACAGTTGGGTTTATAAGGCTTGGGCTGCTGGTAGCTCTCTTACTTACTTACTTACTACAGACCTGCAATGGTTTCTTATTACATACCTGCAGAGTTTTCAAACTTTGTCTGGTCTCCTCAAATTATCAAACCTCTTTATTACCTGACTGGCTGAAAATAGACTTGATATGCCATTGTCTTCAACTTGATTGAGAATATTTAAATTTGCTGGAATGCCCTTTTTCTTTCTCTTCTGTATCTCAGCATAACTCTGTACCTCCAAATAGTATTTCCTTTTCTCTCCTCTTGTAAAAGAAATATGACTCCCTCTTGTCAAAACTAACAGATACCTATGTGCCCTTGTTTTGACATCGTGAACGTGACATCAATATTTTACACTCTTACCTTTTCTCTTACATTGCCTGCTTACCTCTTGTCCAAAGCCCCTTCTGTCCTGCTTACAAATATACTCAGATCTCACCTCTCCCAATTGAATTTTATATTTTCCTTGCTGTTCTTTTTTATGCTATCAGCCAGTCTTTCTTTTTATCTTTCATTTACTCTTATTTGCCAAAATATTCATTTAAAATTTTAAAATTTAAAATTTGGTATTACATCACAGAAAAAAACATGATAGACTCCCACACTGAAACTGAACACATGGTGTTATCATATTTACCTTAAAAATCTTAACAGACATTAATAAATCATAGTGTAAAAGCCCCATTGTCTAAACTCTTCCTTGTTTTCTCACAAATGTTATTGTTTCCTGAAGTAGGTATTACCATTCCCATGCATCTTTTGCATTTTCATAAGCACATATAAAGCCATATAGAATATAGTTACTATCGTTGTGTCTTTAAAAATTGCCAGGCTGGGTGTGGTGGCTCATGCTTATAATCCCAGCACTTTGGAAGGCCGAGTGAGGCAGGCAGATCACCTGAGGTCAGAGTTTGAGACCAGCCTGGCCAAAATGGTGAAACCCCATCTCTACTAAAAATACAAAAATTAGACAGGTGTGGTGGCAAGTGCCTGTAATCCCAGCTACTTGGGAGGCTGAGGCAGGAGAATCACTTGAACTCGGAAAGCGGAGGTTACAGTGAGCTGAGATCACGCCATTATACTCCAGCCTGGGCAACAGAGAGAGACTCCATCAAAAAAAAAAAAAAAAAAAAAATCCAGCAGGGCTGCATATTGTACTAATTCTTCAAATTGTTTTTTCTCAAAATTCTTTTTTTAATGTTAATGCATGTTAATATATGTAGTTCTGCCTTATTTATTGTAAATTTGTATCAAACTGCATTGTATGAATATTTTTCCTATTGAATTTTGTTCATATTTTTCCCATTGAAGAATTCATGTTTCTTTTTCTTTTTCTGCTATTACAAACAGCGCTGCCAACCTCTCTTGTCCACGTGGGAGAGTTAATTTGGGAAATATATCTAGAAGTGAGGTCACTGGGCTGAAGAATATGGATAATTTTATTCAATATTACAAAATGAACTTCAAAATATTCTTTCAAATTTATATTAAAAGCAGATGACATATCACTACTTGCTTCTACAAACCCTTACCAACACTTTGTGTTATTAGACTTAATTTGTTTTGCCATTCAGATGAGAATAAGTGTTATATCAATTTAGTTTTTCATTGTATTGATTATTACTAGATCGAGCAGCTTTTTCTCTCTTTATTAGTCATTTGGTCGTTCTGTCCAATGAATTGTCTGTTTATATATTACCCACTTTCTATTTTTCTACCTTCTTATTGATTTCCCTTCATTCATTTAATCAACAAGTACTATTGAACACTCACTATTTCTAGGCACACTTTCATATGCTCAAAAAACATCAATGAAAGACAGCAGTGAAATACTGCCCTTGTGCAGCTCACTATCTTGCAAATTGAGAACATGAAAAATAAGTAAAATATATAGTGTTTTGCAAGGTGATATGCAAAATAAAAAAATAAGGGCACAGTAAAGAAAATAGGACAGGTTGTATCATAAAACATTGCGGTCAGAATAGTCCTCATTAAGGGGATATTTGATCAGACTTGAAATTGCCACGGGAATCAGCCAAGTAGTTTCTGGCAGTACAAAGCATTTCAGACAAAGGAAGCAGCTAGAACCAAGACTGTAAAGTGGAAGCTTGCCTCTCATATCTTAAGAACAGCAAGAAGGCGAGTGGGGGGCTGCACTAGGGACAGCAAGGGAGAAAGAAGTTGGAGTGAAGATCAGAGAGTCACTTCAGGCTTCTGAGCTGTTATCTGACTTAAAATTTTTAAAGATCATTGCGGCTCCTATGAAAGATACACATAGAATAGAAGCAGGGATGGATATTTAACTGCTTGCATGTCTTGGTTATTATGAATAATGCTGTGATGAACAGGGAATATAGAGATATCTATACCTTTTATAAATGATTCTGCCTTCAATTCCTTGGGACACAAAGGACAAATACTACATGATACAATATATGTGATAAATTTAAAATAATCAAATTCATAGAAGGAGATAGTGGAATGGTGGTTTCTACAGGATGAAGTGAGGAAAATGCGATGTTCATCAAAGGGGGCAAAGTTTTGGTTATAAATGATGAATCAATCCTAGATCTCTATTGTACAGCATAGTGAATATATTTATCAGTACTGTACCGTATACTTAACATTTTGTTAAGACAGTAGATCTCATGTTAAGCATAGTTATCACGAAAATTATAATCATAATAAATAATAGATTCGGAGGAAACTTTTAAAGGTGATGAATAGATCTATGGCATAGACAGTGGTGGTGGCTTCATGGGCGTACACTTATCTCCAAATTGATCAAGTTGTTTATATTAATTATGTATAGCTTTTTATATGCCAAAAAAAATCAATTCTATCTCCCCCTATCCCCCAGAAAAAATAGTAGAAGCAGGGTACTTGGTAGAAAGCTATGGTTATAGTGCTAGCAACGTACATGATGAAGAGTGCTTAGATTCTGCCTGGGCGTGGTGGCTTACACCTGTAATTCCAGCACTCTGGGAGGCTCAGACAGTTGGATCACTTGAGGTCAGGAGTTTGAGACCAGCCTGGTAAGGTGGTGAAACCCCATATCTACTAAAAAAAAAATTAGCCAGGCATGGTGGCGCATACTGGTAATCCCAGCTACTCGGGAGGCTGAGGCATGAGGGTTGCTTGAACCTGGAAGGTGCAGTGAGCTGTGATCATGCCACTGCACTCTATCCTGGGCGATAAAGCAAAGCTGTCTCAAAAAAATAAAAAGTTAGATTCTGAACATATTTTGAAAGTAGAGATGGTTTAGATGTGAAATGTGGCAGAAAAGGGGAGTCCAAGGTTTGCTCTCGGCTACAGTTTGGAGTCAGTGGACAGATGGAGGTGTGTCATCAACTGAGATGGGGAAGCCTAGGGGTGGGTCAGTTTGAGATTCCTATTTATCATGAAAGGCATAGTTGTCATGAAGCTGGATAAAATCAACGAGGGAATAAATCAGAAAGAGAAGATCAAGGACTGGGCTCTGTGTAACACAGCTTCAAGTATTGTAGGAGTTTTCATATATCAGGGATTTCAAACCTTTGGGAATTATATGGGTAGCAACGTTATCTTAGTCTGAGACATCCCTTTCACTTTGTTTATGATGTATCTTATGACATAGAAGTTTACAGTGTGAATGCAGTTAAATCTGTAAATCTTTTAATTCATTTTGTCATCTGGATTTGGTGGGTTTTGTAATTTTCTTCACAAAATTTAAGCCATCCTTTGTTACATTTGTTTTTAGGTTCTTCATAAATTTAAAGGGTATCTTCTCTAAGAATTACATTTTTAACTATTTGTTGTTGCTGTATAGAAACATGATTAGTTTTGTATATAACTCTTTGGAGCTCTAATAATTTGCCTTTAGATTCTCTTGAAAATAATAAAAGTATTGTGTCTCTCTTTCCATTCTCTAAATACATTTTTTTTATCTTTTTGCACCAGTTAGGATTCCTATACAATGTGAAATACGAAGGAGAAGAAGGAAACAGAATGGAGAAGAAGAAAGAAAAAGTTTACCTTTTGTTTACTTTAAAATGACTATTTCTAACTTTTATTATTAAGGGGTTTGCTATAAGATTTGCTAGAAACCCTCATCATATTAGCAATGTTTTCTTAGATTCCCTGGATTCTTTTTTATTTTTAAATCAGGAATGGACTTCAATTTTATCCAATTATTTTGTGTCCTTAGGGATGAACATTTATTCCTTCCTCCTTCAACCTGTTAACATATTTAATTACATTAGTAGTTTTTCTAATGTTAAACCATCCATGAATTCTTGAGGGAAACCTTTTCTGGTTCCAAAGTATTTTTGACACATTGCTTTATATAGCATGCTAATATTTTAAATAGGATTTTTGCATGTAAAACTTTGAGATTGGCTATAATTGTCTTATACTTTCCTTGGTTGGTTTGAGTATCAAGTTTATATTAGCTTTTAATAAAAAGTGCTGAATATTCCATCTTCTCATCTTATCTTGAACAGTGTGTAAAAGTCAAAGATGTTATGTCATGAATGATGTGGCAAAATCCACCTCTAAAATGATCAGAATCCATTGTGGTCCACACTATTCACTCACAGATTTTATGTTTCTCCAGTGTACATACTGAACCATTGCAGGTCTGACTCTGTCTGCCTTCCTGATCTTATCCACCACATTCACTTCCTAATCCATTATGTTTCAAAAGCAGTGATCCTCATTCTCTTCTTCCAGCTCACCAAACTCAGTCCAACATCGGGGCCTTGCACTTTGCTGCTCTCTCTGCTTGGAATGCTCTTTCCTTAGATCTGAGTTTGGCAGGCTTAATTGTGTCATTTACGTCTCAGTTCAAACATCAACTTTCAGAAAGGCTATACCTGATCTCTCTATGTAAAAGATCAACTCTTCCTCTTGTCCCTCTGTATTCATTACCTTGTTGTGGTCTTTGTGTTTTATAGGTATTCCCAATATCTAAATTTATTTTTTCTACCAAATAGCAGTATCTGAACTTATGGCTTTTATCTTTTTTGTTTGTTTCTTTTAGTTCACTGTTTTTTCTCTCCTCTATTAAAATGTAAGCTCCATGAAGGTAGGGACGATTTTTCTTCTGTTTATTAAAATGTCTCTGACCAAGTGTGGTGGCTCATGCCTGAAATCGCAGCATTTTGGGAGGCCAAGGCAGGCTGATCACGAGGTCAGGAGTTCGCGACCAGCCTAACCAACATGGTGAACCTGTCTCTACTAAAAATACAAAAATTAGCTTGGTGTGGCATGCCTGTAATCCCGGCTACTCAGGAGACTGAGGCAGGAGAATCACTTGAACCCGGGAGGCAGAGGTTGCAGTGAGCCGAGATCGTGCCACTACACTCCAGCCTGGGCAACAGTGCGACACTCCATCTCAAAAGAAAAAATAAAAGTCCTGACTGGTAGTACTGCCAGTCATGGTATAAATAGTTGCAACATGGCCAATTTCAAGTTTTAATGTGTTAAAAATCACCTGGCAAATTTTTTGGAAATTTAGTAATTGACTCTCATGAGCAGGTATGGCTATGTCAGATAGTATTCAGTGCTATTGAGAAATATAAAGCAGGGGTGCATAAATTGTGAAGAAACTTTTGAGGAAACCATGTGAGTTTACAAATGACATGTGAGCAGAGACTTGAAGGAACTGGGGCGCCAATTTTGTAAGTATCTCACAGAAAAGAATATAAGACAAAGGGAAACAAAAATGCAAAGGCTTCACTTCAGAGCATGCCTGGAAAAAGATAAATGATGTGGACATGGCAGAGTGAGCAAGTGGGGAGGAGGGGTGAGGTTAGATGAGATCAGAGAGCCTAGTAACCCCTTTCAAGAACTGTCACTTTTACTGTGAATGAGACGAACACCCATGGGTTGGAGCAGAGAGATAACAAGATTGATAATAGTCACCCTAACACAATAACTATTGTCATGTTCTGACTCAGAAATTAATAATCAACCTAATGTATAGTGTAGAAATCCTACAGAAGTCATTACAAACACAAGGGCAAAATATTTTTATAAGCCTGCAGTGGGATTTTTCTTTTATAAATGTCAGTTACAGATGTATGAGCAGCAAATGTCTTTGTGGATTACTTAAAGTCCTTGTTTGTAGTTCCACTAATGACTCACATATCTGGAAAACACAAATGTTTGTCTGGCCATTGCTGGTCTGTACTTACGGTAAACATTGTTCCAGGATATTATACTATAAATTTCCTTTGGGGATGATTTTATGAAACCCATTTTGGTTTTTAAGGGGACATCTCTGCACAGGTTTAATAATAGCATAAGAGATATTCACAGATTTTTGTAGAAAACTGATTTTTAATGTTAAGACTAGTTTTAATATAAGTGATTTTTGTGCTAATAGCTTTTCAAAGTGCCACTTAACTGCGTATTATAGCTAAAGAAGAATGTGGGTAACATTGCAAGAAATAATTCTACATTCCATCTCCATAAAACTCCGGTCTTGGTTTGTGAATTGCACTAATGAGGTCTATATATGAGATAGTTAATACCCACTTGGCCTTCTTACAAATGCATGCCCTGACAAGAAGAGGGCTCTATAAGAGAATGTGAATGATTCTACACAAACCCATAAGAAGCATCAGACAAAAAGAGAAAAATATAAAACAGGTGCCTCTTATTAAGCACTCAGTATTTGCTCAGCACAATGCTAAGCACTTTGTTTACATTAGCTCCATAATTTTCTTTGAGCTAAGTACTGTTTATAGGTCAGGTTCAAAGAATTCAAGTGTCATACAAAGTCACATGAGTGGTAAGTGGCAATGGTAGGACTTGACTCTGCAGCCTATGCTCCTTCATGCCTGCCATGTATTACTTCCTACAGGTACAGTCAGAGGTAACTTTGCCATATGTAAGAGTAGCACACATGGCCGGGCACACTGGCCTTATGCCTGTAATCCCAACACTTTGGGAGGCCAAGGCGGGTAGATCACCTGAAGTCAGGAGTTCGAGACCAGCCTGGCCAATATGCTGAAATCCTGTCTCTACTAAAAATATAAAAGCCAGATGTGGTGGCGGGCACCTGTAACCCCAGCTACTTAGGAGATTGAGGCAGGAGAATCACTTGAACCCGGGAGGTGGAGGTTGCAGTGAGCCGAAATCACGCCACTGTACTCCAGCCTGGGTGGCAGAGTGAGCCTCCATCTCAAAAAATAAATAAATAAATAAAAAGCAGCACACATTGCCTCAAGATGTTTCTCATTTAAAATCTTACAAATTATTCAAGTCCCTAGGGATTATGACAGCTATACCCACACAGAAGAACTTTACTTTTCTACCCGTAATGAACCAACTGAAAGTTCCTAAGTCAGCGTGTCCCAAAAGATATTCAATGCACCACTAATTCCATGTACTTTTTATGGTGAACTGTGGCCAAATTAGTATGGGATATATTTGATAAACAAAGTTTTATAGATTGTTGTTATTTATTAGGTTTTTAGGACCTCTTAGATTCTTTAACAGTGTTCTTTGAAAATTGCTAAGAGGTCAGATAGTTCACTTTACTTCCTAAACATATTTGATTGAAGAACATTTTCTTTCAATACAGTAACACGGGAAATGCTTTGCAAGCGCACTTTTTGGAGAATTTCCTCTCACTTATCCTTAAGTTCAGGCTTATAACACAAATAGAAGCATCATCTCTTCAGGAGAGTGCCCATCCAAGAGTTCAGTATGATTTCAGAAAAGGATGAATCAGAGCCACACACTTGTTTGTTTCCATTTTAAAGACTCTGGCGCTAGTTCAGTTCTGACAGAGATGGGTAGATCTCACTAAAATCAAAGAATGAATTTGTTTTCCTTGAAGATAACTCTTATCACATTCTTAGACACTACAGGTTTTTTTTTTTTTTTTTTGAAGAGGTAAGATAGTGAACATTACCCCCAAACAAGCTTGTTTAGTTATAGACACTGACTAGAGGCAAGAGCTGGATCCGTCTATATCCATGTGGCACTTCCCCACTCACAGAAAGTGTCTATGTATCTGTGTGTATGCATGTGTGTGCACACATGTGTGTTCCTTCCAAACGCCTTTGGCGAAATTATTGGTCTTATCAAAATAACATTACTATCAGAATTTAGTCATCTAATCAGCCTGATTGCCTCAGGGGGCATAGCAAATTGCTCCCCAGAACCAGAAAAATTAAGGGGGGAATCCTCTAATTCACAGAAAACTTTGCCTCATTGGACATGTTCCTTTGGCCTTTGAATAAACTACGCTCTGAACTGTAGATCAGAATATCCAATTCATGTACCAAATGAGGAAGGCATCATTATATAGAATTGTGTGGGCTTCAGCTGGCCACAGTGGTTCACGCCTGTAATCCCAGCACTTTGGGAAGCTGATGTGGGCGGATCATGAGGTCAGGAGTTCGAGACCAACCTGACCAACATGCAGAAACCCCATCTCTACTAAAAATACAAAAATTACCTGGGCATGGTGGCGCACACCTGTAATCCCAACTGCTCAGGAGTCTGAGGCAGGAGAAGTGCTTGAATCCAGGAGGCTGACGTTTAAGTGAGCCAAGATGGTGCCATTGCACTCCAGCCTGGGCGACAGAGTGCAACTCCATTTCAAAAACAGAAAAAAAAAAAAAAAAAAAGAATAGTGTGGGCTTCTATGTCCATAAGGGCTGAACCCAATCAGCTCTATTCACTAGTTCCCAGGCTGTGTGTCTTATTTATTTATTTATTTATTCATTCATTCACTTATTCATTCCAATCATGCATTTATTAAGCTAATTCTCATGGATTGCCTTTTATATTTCTAAACCTTGTTTTCATCACAAGTTCACAGTGCAAAGCAGATAAGCCTTTGAGCCTCACTTTCTTCATCTATAAGTTGGGAATTTATGGGACTTGTAGTGACAAATAAATGAAAGTGCATATATAAAGTACCTAGTGTAGTGCCTGGTGCACAAGAGGGGCTTAATAAATCCTAGTGATCGTTAAACCAAGGGGGATAATGCTACTTCCTGATTTCTAACCACACAAGTATATTCCTTTGCATGGGAGGGGAAAAAAGCAGCTGCTTATATTCTGGGTTTTTTTTTTTCTGTTAAATAGCTATAATTTCCAAAGTATTTATTCCTTGCATTCTATATGATAAAGGCTGTTTTATAGGAAAGATGCTATCTTAAAGAAATATCATTTTAAGTCACATTACCTACGAATACTTTAATTCATATTGGTTTATCAGATTAGTTTACAAATTGCCTGGCAAGTTCCTAAGAGAGTGGGAAGCTGGAAGGCTCACTGCATGAGAAAAGACCAAAAAAGATCTTTGGACAAGGCGCTAATGGGAGAGCTACAATACTAGGAGACGATCAGAAGCAAGGGAATGGAAGTTCTAAGAGAGAAAGGAGAAAGAGGCTAGATAGATACTTACTTAAATTTTGCAATCTTCCCTTCAGATTGAAACTACAATTCTTTTTTTATTTTTTATTTTTATTTTTTGAGATGGAGTCTTGCTCTGTTACCAGGCTGGAGTGCAGTGGCACGATCTCAGCTCACTGCAACCTCTACCTCCCAGGTTCAATCAACTCTCCTGCCTCAACCTCCCAAGTAGCTGGGACTACAGGTACCCGCCACCATGCTCAGCTAGTTTTTGTATTTTTAGTAGATGGGGTTTCACCATGTTGGCCAGGATGGTCTCAATCTCTTGACCTCGTGATCCGCCTGCCTCAGTCTCCCAAAGTGCTGGGATTAAAGGCGTGAGCCATCGTGCCCAGCCTAAACCACAGTTTTTATCATTGCTAATGAGAACTTACATGAGCCAGAAGCCCATGTATCCCTGTTTTGTCTCATCTTATACTACTCTTTCTTTGTTAATTATACTCTAGTCTCATATATCTTCTTCCTGGCCATCAAACTCCCAGCATTCCCCTGGTCTCAGTTCCACAGCCTTGTTTCTGTATTTGCCAAGGTTCTTCTATTTGTCATGGTATCTTCCACATTTTCAATCATTTTGTAATGGTAATGGTTGGCTCAAAGATCTCAGCTCATTGAAGAGGTCTTCTCTGACCACACACTTTAGAAAGCCTCAGATAGGCCAGGCGAGGTGGTTCACGCCTGTAATCCCAAGACTTTGGGGAGGCCGAGGCAGGTGGATCACCTGAGGTCCGGAGCTCGAGACCAGCCTCACCAACATGGTGAAACACTGTCTTTTTGTAAAAACATGAAAATTAATTGGGTGTAGTGGGGGCCCCTGTAATCCTAGTTACTCAGGAGGCTGACGCAGGAGAATCGCATGAACTGGGCTTGTAGTGAGCCAAGATTGCACCACTGCACTCCAGCCTGGGAGACAGAAAGAGACTCTAGAAAAAAAAAAGCCTCAGATAATCTCCAACATATTCTATTTTATTATTGTTATTCCATTTACTATAATCCAAAAATTTCTTTGTGAGCTTAATTAGGCGTTTGTTTTTTGAGAGAGTCTCACTTTGTCATTCAGGCTAGAGTACAATGGCTTGATCTTGGCTCACTGCAACCTCCACCTCCAAGGTTCAAGCAATTCTCCTGCCTCAGACTCCCAAGTAGGTGGGACTACAGGTGTGCACCACCTCACCCAGCTAATTTTTGTATTTTTAGTAGAGACAGAGTTTCACCATATTGGTCAGGCCGGTCTTGACCTCCTGACCTCATAATCTGCCCTCCTCGGCCTCCCAAAGTGCTGTGATTACAGGCATGAGCCACCACGCCTGGCCTTAATTAGGTTTTTAATTATCTGATTCCATTCTGGTTTTCAGAATGTAAGCTCTATATACACAAGGTATTTGTCTTTTTTGTTGTTATATCTCTAGCACTGGGACTGCCTTCTACAATGATTGCCATCTAGTAGACTCTCAGTAAAAAATTGTTGAATGAATAAATGATTTACTATCAGCATAAATAAAATCCTTCAAAGGTATATCGAGAAGGGGGAAAGAATAACTTCACCAAATTGACAATTTTTGCCTAGGGCCAAAGCTGAATGCAATGTTAAAAATGTTCCTTGATATTTTCTGGACTAATTTTGACATCTCTAATGAAAGAATTATTCCTTCATGCATGCAATTCAGGAAAATCAATTATTCTAATCAATGTCTTGCTACTTTGAGCAATGGTTATTTTAAGTCACCATAAAGGTGTGTTTGACCATGTGTCTTGAGAAGAGTTTTCTATCTTTACCTTTCTATTTAGTATAAGAGACAGGTAACTTTTTTAATATGTGTATGGAGGATTAATAATTATGTAGGTATTTGTTACATAACAACATCGTCAGAAAGAACAATAACAGCTTTTTTTTTAATGGATGCTAGGCAAAATATCATTACCTTTATTCTCCCCTCAAAATAAATAACCAAATAATTACTTATCTTGTTTCATTTTCTTAGTGACAAGTTTCATTACTTTAAGACATTTTTTAAATCTCACCATTTCCATATTTATCATATTACTTCTAAGGATGTCAAACTCCTGCTAACCCACAAATAAGGGAGACTCAATGCCTGTATGTCAAACACAGGTTTTCTTCCAGAGCTCAAAAACATCTTGTGCTACAATCAGAATGGCAATTACTGATGCAAAAAATGTATAGCTCCCTCAAGGCTTGCAGAAATCTTGATTATTTAATCAGTGTTCTTGATTTGTAAGGCTAGGTAGTTGATGGCTCCCAAAATGTGTCACGTTGGACATTAGCCAGATGGAATGCCAGTTTTCATTTGAGATTAAAGAGGTAAAATCCAACAGGAAAAGTTTTCCACCACCTCAGACTATAGCTCAACTTATATCAGATGACAAATAAAACTTGGCAGTCTGCTTTGCCCACGATTTTAAAACAGATACTTCATTGATCTGTCAGTTACCAAATGAGGTGATTAACTCTGATGTTGATTAAAGTTTTATTCTATGTTTTTATTACTGACGAGTCTCTTTTTTCTTTTCTTTTTAGGGGGATCTCGTTCTTTCCATTTAATTCTCACCTCTTCTTTAGGTTTCATTATGCCATTTAGGTTTTGATATATACAGGTACTGGTGCTGTTTTCAAGGTCTTTCTATTGTATACTTGCAAAATGAACATACAATATGAATTGCATAGCAGGAGCCCAAATCAAATGCATTTCTTTCATAGTTATACGTAGGAGTACCATAGTGACATTTTACTTTACTGCTTTCAGATATGCCTCTTTCTCTTTATTAGTTGTTTCATTTTATCTGTACAGAGTTTTGGTTTTTAGAACTTTAGGGCCCTGATTTACACCAACAGCATCCCTGTGATTGACAGCTCTACTAAAGAACAGGTGATAGCTACAAGAAAAGGGATGGGACAGCGGCAACTAGTCAGACAAAAAGTGTTTATTAATATCAACACTAATAAACTAAATAGGGTGGGCATGGTGGCTCACACTATAATCTTAGAACTTAGAACTCCTGTAATCTTAGAACTTTGGGAGGCCAAGGCGGGAGGATCATTTGAGATCAGGAGTTCAAGGCCAGCCTGGCCAACATTGTGAAACCCCCATCTCTACTAAAAACACAAAAACTTAGCCTGGCATGGTGGTGTGTGCCTATAATCCCAGTTACTTGGGAGGTTGAGACATGAGAATTGCTTGAACTCAGGAAATGGAGGTTGCAGTCAGCCGGGATGGTGCCACTGCACCCCAGCCTGGTTGACAGTGAGACTCTGTCACACACAAAAAAAAAGAATAAAGAAAGTAGGGCCAGGCGAGGTGTGTCATGCCTATAATCCTAGCACTTTGGGAGGCCGAGGCAGGTGGATCACGAGGTCAGGAGTTCAAGACCAGCCTGGCAAAGATGGTGAAACCTAGCCTCTACTAAAAATACAAAAATTAGTCAGGCGTGGTGGCCGGTGCCTATAATCCCAGCTACTCTGGAGGCTGAGGCAGAGAATTGCTTGACCCCGGGAGGCAGAGGTTGCAGTGAGCTGAGATCACACCACTGCACTCCAGCCTGGGCAACAGAGGAAGACTCCTTCTCAAGAAAAAAAAAAAAAGTAAAGGAAGGTCTGGGAGTCTGAAGTCCAAGAGTTCAGGAAGCAATCAGTTCAGATGGCCAGGCTGGAGGGAAGCCAGTATTCCAGGCATGGAGGTGCATGAAATAAAGGACCAGGTCACTAGGCTGCGCCTGACCAATAAACAGAATCATATTTGTTGGAAGTAACCTTTCATATGACACTTTCCCTTTCTTTGGCTTCAATCCTATGAAACTTCTTTCAATTTCCTTCCTAGACCTTATCCTCTCTCATTTTGGGGCTTGGGTAATTAGTTCCCTCTGTCTAGGCCACTCTTGCCTATTTCTCTTGCTTTCCCCCAATATTTCCCTGGATATTGCTTCTTTCCCAACTTCCAGTTAGATATCATCTTTAGCAGGAAGACTTTGCTGACCACATAAGTGCATGTATATGGAGCCCTAGGATTCTGTTATCCTATATAATAGGCACTATGTACCTTGAAGGTAATGATTGTTTTGATCCTCATCCATCTCTGTATCTCCAGCATCCTGCATAGCACCCTCCAATTGCTTAATAAATATTTGTTGAAGAAAGCATTGCCTAGGGGTGTGGGTGGCTATGGGCACTTAAATATAAGCAGGAAATGGATTGCAGCCTGTTGAAGAGCAAGCATTAAGGTGGTAGAAAAACTGATATCCGGAGGGGCAGGGCTAAAGGAACTGAGGTTCTTGACAGTGATATAGGATGAGGGGCTAACTCCATAGTACTCCATTCAGCAGTCACCAGAACGTTGGTTTAGTTATTAAGAAATCAGCTAATACTAATAATGCTTTCCAATCTCACTGCACTTCATACTCAAAGGATTTATTGAGCTTTATAAACACCGATTAATCATCCTTGCCCCAGAGAAGGTGGTAAGAGTTATTATGCTCATATCATGGAGAGGAAAACCAAGGCAGAGAGAGAGAGAGATTAAGTGGGTAACCCAAGGTCAGGCAGTGAGTCATGGAGAGCTGGCACTTAGACATGGAATTTTAAACTTGCAGCTCCAGGCTTAGTCTATTAAGCACAGAACTGGAAGTTAGATGGCTTCCCTGACCCCCTAGAAGGGATCAGCAGCTCCCTCCTCCATGCTTTCCCATCTCCATTGGCCCCACCGTTGCCATTATCTTACTATCTCCCAGGTATTGTGCCTAGAACTTTTCATGTATTTTCATGGAATCTTGAAGAATAAAGGAAGCAAATTTGAAGTATCTTATTTCCACCATTTTGTTTTCCTTTTTTTTTTTTTTT
>NW_016107401.1:4760262-4775902 GCF_001604975.1 Cebus imitator | reverse complement strand
AGAAAACTAAGTCTCCAAAATATTAATTAACTGTTAAGTAGAAGACATGGGACTCAGGCCTGTGATTCTCAGAGGTGAAAGCCCACGCTGTTTTACATCCTGTCACTTAAACACTTGCGTACATGTTAGTGCACAGTGGGCAGGTGGTATAATTCACAGAGGATAGTAGAGTACCAGGATATCATTGATTGTCAATAAATATTTGTGAAAAAAAATAAGAAAAATCTAAAATCCCCTTCAAGATCCTAGGAAGCTGACACTAGAGTCTAACATGAGAATGGCTCAAGACCATAGAAGACAAGCTGACATGGAGTTCACAGCTGTAATTCCGAGATGTGGACACCATGCAGGGATTTTCTGGGTATCCTCCCATGAAGGGAGGTAGAGGTTTACTAGAGAGCCACCTTAACCATCCTTTACATTCCTTTAATCTCAGCAAGATGCAAGAATCTAGCTTTATCCTTTCTCATTTACATGTAGCTGAAAAGCAGATAAAAAGTTTAACAAACAGAAATTCAATATAATTCTCCTTCAATTAGGAAAAATCTAATAACTATCTAAATATTCAATGAATGAATATTAATTTGTTATCAATATTTTACAACTTTGCAGCCATTAAACATAAAGCCTCAGAAGTTATCTTTCAACACATCAGCAGTTCCAGTACATGAATAAATGAAAAAAGCAAGTTCCAAAACATTAAAGAGGTAAGTCTTATTCTGTAAAATGAAATATATGTATCAACACAAGAAACTCTGAACGGATATCTGTTAACAGATAGCAACAATGGTTATCTCTAGGAAGTAGAATTATTTTATCGCTCTATATTTTCTGAATCTTTTGGAAAAATAATGTATTGTTCTTGTAATGAGAACAATCAAACTTATTTTTAATTTCGAAAAAAAAATAGATGCCTCTTGAGGAAGAATGGGTTTTGATCCACTGGAATCATAAACCAAGCACCAGCTGCCACCTGAAAATCTCAGCTTTAAAATAAGCCACAGACTCCTGAACATACTGAAGCGCGTGTTCTCCCTCTCCCTTCCTGACACAAGAAATCGAATGATTCATTCTGTTCCCCTCCACCTTACTCTGACATAGCAAAGATGGAATGTGCACTATTTCCAAATCAAAATAGGCACGGTGCAGCAAGAAGCACTTCCAAATGATGAAATTAGATTAGAAGTTAAGACAAAATATGTTTAACTGGCTTTTAAAGAAATTTGGTGGAACGCATTACTATAAACAGTACATTTGGGCAGCCAAACAAACTTTGGCCAGAGAAAATCAATTTTACTCCTCAAACAATGAGAAAAATTACTTTAGATTCCACATTAAATATTGTTGTAAGTATTTTTAAGAAGCATTTCTATAATTCTGTGTAGAAATGGGAGTCAAAGGATGCCTTTGTTACCATGGTAACAGTCTCCCTTGGCAGAGCCAAGGATGAAGTAGCATACATTCGCCCTGCATATATTTGGCCAATCAATAAACAAAGGACTTAATCTGCATGCATCACACTAGGGAAGTGGTCAAGGTGTTGATGATTACGAAAAGGGCGTAGAGGGGGTGTTTGAGAATTCTGGGTTCAATCATCCAGTCTAATTTTCAACTGTTGTTAACACTTTCTTCATTAGAAGCCCATTATGAACATAAACTATTGCTGAAATGCCTGCAGATCTTTGAAAAATGGAAATCATCATAGCAAAATTGTAACATGTCAGTGTGTATAACGGTGATAAACTAGGATAGCAGTATGGAGACAATGTGTGACACCACAAAAAAAGGCACAGACCTTCGAGCCCCAGAAATGATTATTAAAATAACAGCTAATATATTTCCTGAGCATTCACTATAGAGCAAACCTAAGCTAAGTGCTTTATGTGAGTTATTTCACTGAATCTTTCAAACAACCTCAAGAATTACTACTATAAATTTTGATTACCATTTTGCATATGGTGTGAGAGCTATGATTACTCTAATTTTACTGAAAGGAAACTCACACTTAGATTCCAGTCAGTAGCCCAGGTCTTCTGTCTTGGGAGTGTTGGAGCCAGGGGTCTAACCCAAGTTGGTGGGTAGACCCAGTGTTGCAGTCAAACCCAAGCCTTGAGCCACAGAGGCATGTCTACTCAACACTCCACACTGCCAGCTTTGCCAGTGATCAACAAGGTGACTTGGTGAAAGCTATTTTACCCCTTTGAGCCCCAGACTCTTCGTGAGCACCTAAAAGCTTATAGGAGGTTACAATGAGATAATACTCTTTTCTTCCCCTTGAAAACTGTCAGTTCCTGAGAACTAACTTAAGTTATTGTGAATATTGACAGCTTTTAACTTATTTGGTGTGAGAGAGCGCTAAGAATTATTAGCATGCGAAAATGCCATTTTACTTTTGAACACAGCTTCCTTCCCCTTGAACATGCGAACAAAATTACCAACAAATAATACACACGCACATGCACCTGTACACACACACACACCCATATGTTTTTTCTCTTTTTTTTTTACCTTTGTCACATGAAATGGCCACAAGACATAGGGCTTCGGGAATGTCAGCAGAGGAAAACACAGTAAAGAAAATAGTCATCAGGGGCTGGGTGTGGTGGCTCATGCCTGTAATCCCAGCACTTTGGGAGGTGGATCACGAGGTCAGGAGTTCAAGACCAGCCTGGCCAACATGGTGAAACCCTGTCTCTACTAAAAATACAAAAAATTAGCCGGGTGTGGTGGCAGGTGCCTGTAATCCCAGGTACTCAGGAGGCTGAGGCAGGAGAATCATTTGAAACTGGGAGGCAGAGTTTGTAGTGAGCTGAGACTGCACCACTGTACTCCAGACTGGGTAACAGAGAAGACTCCGAAAGAAGGAAAGGAAGGAAAGGGAAAGGGAAGGAGAGAGAGAGAGAGGGAGAAAGGAAGAAAGGAAGGAAGGAAAAAAGGAAGAAAGGAAAGGAAGAAAGAAAGAAGGGAAGGAGGGAAGGAAGGAAGGAGAGAAAGAGAGAGACAGGAAGGAAGGAAGGAAGAGAGAGAGACAGGAAGGAAGGAAGGAAGGAAGGAAGGAAGGAAGGAAATAAAATAGTCATCAGAAAACTAGTCCTGTGACTTTGGGGACATCTGTGACATTACATTTCTGGGCCTCAATTTCCTCTGCTGCAGCAGGAAAGAGTTGAAATTTACGTCTTCTGAAGAATATTTCAGGAGTAACTATCTATGATATGACTGTGTCTGTGAATTGAGTGGCCTTGCTCACATGCGCCCTCTCTATTCCTTGCATGTATGTATGTATATGTGTATGTATGCATGTATGTATGTATTTAGGATTTTTATACTCGGCTAAATAAAATAAGTCCTTTCCAAAATGCCTGCACATGGCCTTCCTTCCAAGTGGCTTACTGCACCTCCCAGAATCATCTTTATAACTGGGG
This sequence comes from Cebus imitator, assembly GCF_001604975.1. Taxonomy (NCBI): domain Eukaryota; kingdom Metazoa; phylum Chordata; class Mammalia; order Primates; family Cebidae; genus Cebus; species Cebus imitator. The sequence goes on along the minus strand of NW_016107401.1, from coordinate 4,772,480 downwards.
TTTCTATGACGTAGCCCTATCTTGAAAACTTGACAAAACTCTTTTTCTAGTGTTTTCAATGAAATGTTTGTCCCTCAATCATGTCATTATACAAATTATTACTCTGGGATAGAGACTGTAAAACTGGGAATGGGACAGCAAATAAGTGTCCTAAATAAGTGCAAATAAGTGATCCAAATATCCCCCAATATTCTGAAACATCAACTGAGGTATCAATAAAAAGTAAAAACAGAAGCACTTCAGTAGATCAGTTATTGGGCAATAGAATTATGGAAGTGCTTAACTTGTCCAGTCTTTACCATAAAATAAAGTGTTTCTGTCACCTTGTGCTGGGTTCATTTTAAATGATTTCATATGGCATTTAGAAAAAAATCTTTTTTGAGATGGAGTCTTGCTGTCACCCAGGCTAGAGTGCAGTGGTGCGATATTGGCTCACTGAAACCTCCACCTCCCAGGCTCAAGGGATTCTCCTGCCTCAGCCTCCTGAGTAGCTGGGATAACAGGCACCCGCCACCACGCCTGGCTAATTTTATTAGTAGAGAGGGGTTTCACCATATTGGTCGGCTGGTCTTGAACCTCGTGATCCAATCACCTCGGCCTCCCAAAGTGCTGGGATTACAGGCATGAGCCACCGCACTCAGCCTCATAAGGCATTTAGTTTAATTAGCAACATCTACTCAGAAAAGCAGTATTGAGCATTTGTGCTTTACTTGGTGCATTTCCTTGGGTAAAAGCATAAATATAGTCCCTGAATTTCATAGCCACCTGAGCATAACATGAAGCTCATATTAGTGCCATCTCTAGAGCAAGTTTTCCTGAAAACTTGACAAGTGAGTACACAGAGCCTCTTTCTTTAGTCATGTGGAGATAGGAGTTTTGTGCTGTAAAAGGCACGGCCCAAAGTGTCAATTGTTAAGCTCCCTAAGAGGCAGACCCACGGTTGTCTTAAATGCTAGCTGCAGTCTGAAGTCACCTGGAATGGTGTTTTGGAGAAATTCACTCTATAGTATAGGGAGGCTTGCAGTCTGAGAAATCATTCCACGTTGGAACTGGGAATAAAGACAGTCCTCTCCCCATCCTTCTAAAGTGGAATTTGCCAACTGCTGGCCCACAAGTTATTTCCAGAAGGGATTATATAGGCTGCAGTGGTAGCAAAATAGTGTTTTACATTTCAATTAATTGCCAATGTTTAAAAATCATTAGATTTCACTGCTTCTCTCAAAAAATCTGGCAACTCTCGAGCTGCGTTCCCACATGGCGACCATCTGCTGGGGCTGAGTAGGGGCTGCTCGCACTCACAGGGCGTGTACTAGCAAGTGCTCCCTCTCCCCACCACTCCCTGGTGTTTGCTCTTCAGGATGGCTCAGGGTCACCATCTGTATAGTTCTTTATAGCTGGGCCACTTCACCCATTTACTTACCTGGACTGATAACATACATAATAGTAAGCGTGGCTTGGACACCAACCAATGGGAATTTTTTCCGGTCCTGGTTTTACAACCTAGGAGAAGAGTCCCCGGGTTCCCTGCTGTATTATAAACCCTTTGGGGTTGTAGGCCTGTTCCCAGAGAGACTAGTAAATCACCCAGGGCACCTGGGGCAGTTTAGGGGTTCCTGCGGAGTTTGAGGCAGCAGATATTTTTCAGCTGATGCGGAAGTATCTGCAGCAAGTGCTGAATACCAGCCTTGCCTTAGGCATTTAAGTTTGTGATCCTAGCTCTAAAGTTAGGTCATCTGTCCTCAGCAGATATGAACGGACCAAGCTAAAGGGTACCACTCTCAAGCTGAAAACTATTCCAAACCTTCTGCATTCAGTATTCCCTGTTATTACAACTTCATCTAGGTTTTTAAAAAGGCAGTTTCTCACAGAAAATGTTAAATGGCACACGAATGACTTCAAATAGATTCGGTCCTACAAGCAGGGAAAAGCATGCTTACTGATAGAGAATCTGAAGCAACATAGTCTTTATATTTCTGTCTTCCATTTGAATTTCATACAGTCTTTAATTCATGAATTGCCACACTTGATTATGTTTTAATTTAAAGTATTAAATGACTTTCTTTTCTTTGAGAATGAGTTTCGTTCTTGTTGCCCAGGGTGAAATGCAATGGCATGATCTCAGCTTACCACCACTTCTGCCTCCTGGGTTCAAGTGATTCTCCTGCCTCAGCCTCTGAGTAGCTGGGATTACAGGCATGCGCCACCACACCCAGCTTATTTTGTATTTTTAGTAGAGATGGGGTTTCTGCATGTTGGTCAAGCTGGTCTCAAACTCCCGACCTCAGGCGATCCGCCCACCTCGGCCTCCCAAAGTGCTGGAATTACAGGCGTGAGCTACCACACCCAGCCTAAATGACTTTCCATACATTATAACACCAACCTTCAGAATCTCCTAAGAAGCTTCAGACATGGTCCATATCAGCATTTCTCAACATCTGCATTACTGATATTTTAGACCAGATGCTTCTGTATTGGAGGTGAGCTGGGGCTGCCCTGTGCACTGTAACATGTTTGTAGCATCTCTGGTCTCTACCTTGATGCCAACGAGAAACCTCAGTTGTGATAACCAAAAATTGCCAGATGTCTCTTGGAAAGCCAATGACTCTCAGGGAAGAGTCACTGAATTATGTGTCCTGTGGACACATAATTCAAGAGTCACGTGGCCAATAATGGTCCTATTTACTGTCCAAGATGTAATATCGTAATGTATCAATAGGAACATCATGAGGATTTATTTTTATACTACTACTATTAATAATAGCAATTTGATAATTTGTGAATTTGTCTAAACTGACCTAATTTCCTTTTTTTTTTTTTGCAGGGGGCAGGGAGATTTGAAAAAAGATATTTTTAGATAGCCATTTGGTTTCTCCAAACTTTTGTTTTTTGGGGGAGGTGTACGAAAAAGTACATTCAGCTTAGCTTTATGTTCCCCCATCTTATTAAAGTCCTAGCTAACTTTTATATTTTGGGGAACATTTGGCGTGATTTCAAGGTCTTTCCTCTAGAATATTTACTCTGACTGATTTTGAAAACACACTTGTGTTTAATTACTTGCTTTGTCTGCAAATACCAGACTATAAAGAAGAATCAGATAAGTTATGTTTTTTCCACAGCCCAAGGTTGCTTATAGATTTAGTACTTACCATTTCCTTTGAGTTCTTCAGAGCTAAGGGTTCTCATGCACGATTTGCATAGGTAGTCTATGAAATAGTTTCTCTTATTTGCTGTTCAGGGTGCTTTCCACAACATTATAATAAACTACTGCTCAAATAAGTGACAGGGAACATTACTAAACTCTGAAAGTGCTTTTGAAACCAGCAAACATGATCACATTAAGTCCAGTGTTGTTTTAATATTTAATAAAACCAGCATTCAACTAGTTAGAGCTTTCATAGCTCTACTCATCTCTCTCTCTCTCCCATCACCTGACTGCAATAAGCCCTGTAGAATCAGCCTCAGGAATGGCTTTGAAATTCTTTCCTCCTCCTCACTTACCCTTCAACATTTGCGTGGACACTAATTTTGTCTCCCCTCATCTATTGCAGTGGCTGCCAATTACAGTCTGGCTTTCTCAAATGGTTCAAATGCCACAATGATGATGTGTAAAACCAAAATCTGACTTTATGTCTTTACCTAAAAACTTCCCATCATTTTCCATTGCTAACAAGACAAAAGCCAAATTCTATATGATATAAACACACCTGTCATCCTCAGTAAAGCTCCCTAGCCTCTTTCCACCCACAGGTCCTACAAATTCCCACCATGTACTAATTCTTAAGCTCACAGACTACTGACAAAAGAGCCCACTCTCTTCTCCCATTTTTGTGTCCCCTTGGTTTGTGACACCCCCTGCTATGCTATGCTACCTAGAAATGCTCTACTACTTCTGGTTGGGTGCAGTGGCTCAGGCCTGTAATTCCAGCACTTTGGGAGGCAGAGACGGGTGGATTTCCTGAGGCCAGGACTTTGAGACCAGCCTGGGCAATATGGCGAAACCTTGTCTGTACTAAAAATACAAAAATTAGCCGGGTGTGGTGGCAGGTGCCTGTAATCTCAGCTACTCGGGAGGCTGAGGCAGGAAAATTGCTTGACCGGAGAGGCAGAGGTTGCAATGAGCTGAGATCACACCACTGTCTCAAAAAAAAAAAAAAAAAAAAAAAAAAAAAAGAAAGAAAAAGAAATGTTCTACTATTTCTTCTAAATCCTTCTGCAGTATCCCCATTTCTGTATGTTTTAATCTCTCCTCAGGAACTGAGCCTCTTCCTCCCAGCTTTTTGAATCTTACAGTAGCATTTTATAATGTGGTCTTAGAACCATTGATTTGAACATTTGTCTCCAACACTAGACTGTGAGTCTCTACATGACCAAGAACTGTGTGTGATTATTTTTTAATATGTATACCCTTCAATTGGTAAAGGTCTATCACACAGAAAGACGGTTATTTAAATATTTATTTTATTTACTATAAAAAGGGTCTATCACATGGACTGCAGATATTTGCTGAGTAAATGCCTTATTTGAAAACTTATAGTTTATTTAAGTAATTTCTTCAACAAATATTCATTGGATGATTTCTGTGCTGAAGCTCCTATTCTAGGTAATTAACATGTATTCATAGACATAGAAAATAATGGTATTAATAAACCTCCATAGTGTTTATAAATGAGAGATATTTATTTGAATTAGAGAGGTTGCTTTTCAGTTAGTTTTGTAATTCAGGCAGATCTAAGTTAGATTCTATTACATAAAATATACAACACTGCATGGTGCCAAGCACTTATAAAAAGCTAAATATAGTTTGGTTAACATTATCATTATTATTGATCAGAGAGGAAATATCTCAAACTGAAAACATCCAGATAATGTGAGATGACAAAGAATTGCAGTTTAAAAAAACATATCATCTCTAACAAAAATATTGTTTTACAGTTGAATTTATTTTTTAACTTCATAACTATATTTGTTGAGTCCAGTTAGACAAGAAAAATGGATAAGTGCAATCAGCTAGAGTGAAATGTGCCAAGTATAAAAATATGGACATGCCATTATCCCTGAAATTCTAAAACTTCCACTTAATATGTAAAAATCCAAATGCAGCTAAGAAATAAAAGTTATGAAATAAAAGATTCATTTTAAATGGTATATTTCTTCTTTCTTTTCCCCTCCCTCCCTTCCTCCCTTCCTTCCTTCCCTCCCTCCTTCCTTCCTTTTTAGGGATAAGGTCTTGCTTTGTTGCCCAAGCTGGTCTTGTACTCCTGGCTTCAAGGGATCCTCCCACCTCAGCCTCTCAAAGTGCTGGGATTATAACCATGAGCCACTGCACCCAGCCCTTAAATGGTATATTTCTTTATGGTATAGATAACACCTTTCTATTTTTAATAACATCTGATTCATTAGATGGTTGTTATCATTAACCACATATGTGAATGTCTTTTAAGCAAAGAATACACAGTGGTCCTCCTTTATGGTGAGGTATAAATAGGATATTGTCTCTTTTCTGTAGCTGAACTTTTCCATTTTGTGCCATTTAATGGTAAAAAAAAATATTGTGTAATAGTGGGTTTTTTTGTTTTGTTTTGAGACAAAGTCTTACTCTGTTGCCCCGGCTGGAGTGCAGTGGCACGATCTCGGTTTACTGCAGCCTCTGCCTCCTAGGTTCAAGCGATTCTTCTGGCTTAGCCTCCCAAGTAGTGGGACTACAGGCGCCTGCCACCATGCGTGGCTAATTTTTTGTATTTTCGTAGAGATGGGGTTTCACCATGTTGGTCAGGATGGTCTGGCACTCCAGGCCTCGTGATCCACCCGCCTTGGCCTCCCAAAGTGCTGGTGTTATAGGCATGAGCCACCGCACTCAGCCTGTGTGATTTTTTTATAAGATTATATTTATTTAGGTAAATTATATTGCCTATGGACAATCCAAGGTTGTCGATTTTTTTTTTTTTTGAGGTGGGGCAGCTAGCTATCTTGGGTTTAAAAAGTGGTGAAAACATCCATTTGATGGCCGAGCAAGGTGGCTCACGCCTGTAATCCCAGCACTTTGGGAGATCAAGGTGGGTAGAACACCTGAGATCAGGAATTCGAGACCGGGCTGGCCAACATGGCGAAATTCTGTCTCCATTAAAAATACAGAAAAATTAGCCGGGTGTAGTGGTGCGTGCCTGTAATCCCAGTTACTCACAAAAGAATCGCTTGAACCCAGGAGGCAGAGGTTGCAGTGAGCCAAGATCACACCACTGCACTCCAGCCTGGGAGACAGAGTGAGACTGTCTAAATAAATAAATAAAGCATGTATTTGACAATTTTTTCTTAAAAAATTTAGTCAAAACACACAAATATTTAAAGGATATAGTTGTATTTGTTTTCATATTTGTTGACATTGGAAGTGTGCTATCCAATAAGATAGCCCATAGCCACCTGTGGCTTTTGATCTCTCACAATGAGACTAGTCTAAACTGAAGTGTGCTCTGAGATCACAAAGACTTAGTACGACAAATATTATAAAATAGGTAATATACATGAAATAGATCCTATAACTACATATGATTACATATTGGAATGACATTTTCGATATGCTGAATATTAAAATTAATTCCAACTTTAAAAATGTGGCTATTAGAGAATTTTAAATTATATGTATGGATCACCTTATATTTGTATTAAGACAATGTTGGTTTAGATGCTTTTTTCCTAGAATGACTCATACTATTATTGTCCGTTTTTACTGTGTTAAATATTATTGAAAAAAATTAAGAGATCAACTGTTCCAACAACCAAATTTTACAAATGAGGAAACAGAGGTTCAGAGACATTTTTGCATAGGGTCAAGAGACTGACTAATTTGAGACACAGCAGAACTCAAGTATATAGCTCTAGATTTCCAGTCTTGAAATAAGTTACTGGAAAAGTAGCAGATATCAATGGACAGTTGTTAGTAGAACAAATGGATAAATACTGTCTTCATGCTGTGTTGCATTCATCTTTTTTCTATGAGATTTTGACACGAATCTTCTTTGTGCATATTGGGGGAAAAGGCAAAACAATTGTGTTCAATAACAATAGCGGTAAAGTTAGCTTCATAAAACACCTAATACATTCCAATATGGAGCCTTTAATAGTAAGAGATGTGATTGACGAAAAGAACACGTTAAAATATCTCCGACCATCCCAATACTCCAGTGACTTTGTTTACAAACTAGGAAGAATGAGACTGTGTCGATGAATGAAAAATAAAACCTACATTTCTTGGGAAGGAAGCATCTATCTTTTTCTATTTGTAAATGCTTACGAGCAGAGTTTAAGGAGGGCTAATGTCACCCATTCATCTTAATTAAAGAGTTAATTGCTCGTGTATCCTGATTTAGTCGAGCCTGGGAGCATGGGAAGCCCTTGCCTCTATGTATTTTATTGACCAGTGTAATGACATCATCAGTAAGTCTCAGGATGTATTTATGCTTCAGCCTCTCCTCATAATGTTAATAGCCTTGTACATGATAAAACTTTCAACAGGAAGAGTCCTTGCGCCTGGCACGGAATACAAAGAGGACAGTGGCAGATGCTGCTAAATGTCTCGCCTCAGCTGTCACTGAAGCATTCTTTCAAAGTCTAGAGTCATGCAAATAGTAAAAAGTAATTTCAAATGCTAGTTTTCAGAAAATATTTGTGTGTGGAATCATGTAGTAAGTTTTCATGACAAAGTAAATATTTGAAAGTTAGCAATTTTCACTGAATCTTGCCTCACCAGGTAAGCATGTGTGACAGTGAGAGACAGTCTACTGTTACTGTGTTCAAAACAAATGTCTTAGAAATAGAGTTGTCTGGCCGGGTGCAGTGGTTCAAGCCTGTAATCCCAACACTTTGGGAGGCCGAGGCAGTGGATTACCTGAGGTCAGGAGTCCAAGTCCAGCCTGACCAATATGGTGAAACACCGTCTCTACTAAAAATACAAAAATTAGCTGGGCATGGCGGTGCACGCCTGTAATCCCAGATACTCGGGAGGCTGAGACAGGAGAATCGCTTGAACTGGGAGGCAGAGGTTGCAGGGAGCCAAGATCTCGCCATTTCACTCCAGCCTGGGCAACAGAGCGAGACTCCATCTAAAAAAAAAAAACAAGGAGAAATAAAGCTGGCTAAGGAGAATGTCTTTAAAACACACACACACACACACACACACACACACTTAGAAAAAAATTGAGACCAAATAACTTAGCCATGAATTACATGAAGGGATTCCTAACAAGAAAGGTTTTCAACCCTTAAAATAGAATATTCCTCAAAGTTCTCTACCATTTTCTCAGAAATAATGTGTTTAGGTGAACTACAAGTCTATAGTACATACATGACTAATTTTGGACTAACACCCTCTGCTAACACATTTTAAAAAATGAAGAGGCGAAAATCAAGGAACAGCAGGGAAAAAGTAGTATCTCGAGGTCATACAGAGCAAAAACACGGAAATGATCTTCAGAGTTAATGGGCCTTTTGGTGTCTCTTTTCACATGCAGCTACAAGCAGTCCTAGTTAAAGTTAATTAAAGTTAGTGCCCTGCTTCTGCAAACAAAACTGGTTCAAGAATCATCCCAAATTTGAGTTGCTGATTACATATTAAATATCATGTTACAGCCAAGGTAAGTACACTGTGGTTATAAAAGGTACAAAGACAGAAGGTGAGAAGGTGGAAGTTAAATATACATCATCGTCCTAGATAGTGTCGTGTTCTCTTGTAGGCTGAGGCATCACAATAGCCTTGTGACCTTGGGTGGGTCACTTCCCCTGTCTGCTTCTCAGTTTGCACATTTGTAAAATAGTGACAGGTATATTGTTATTGTGACGGCTTCCTGAGTTAGTGAACTCAAAACACTGCCTAGCAGGTGGTAAGCATCATACATATTATATATGTGTAAACTATAATCATTATGCTTTTATTTATTTATTTATTTTGAGACAGCGTCTCCCTCTGTTATCCAGGCTGGAGTACAGTGGCGCAATCTTGGCTCACTGCAACCTCTGCCTCCTGGGTTCAAGCAATTCTCCTGCCTCAACCTCCTGAGTAGGTAAGATTACAGGCACCTGCCACCACACCCAGCTAATTTTTGTGATGGGGTTTCACCATGTTGGTCAGCTGGTCTCAAACTTCTGACCTCAGGTGATGTGCCCTCCTCGGCCTCCCAAAGTGCTGGGGTTACAGGAGTGAGCCACCACACCTAGCTTGTAATTATTACTCTTACGAGTAATTTTGAGTCTGTCCTTTTAGGAGGGTACTTTTTTTTTTTTCATTGCATTTTAGGTTTTGGGGTACATGTGAAGAACATGCAAGATTGTTGCATAGGTACACGCATGACAGTGTGATTTGCTGCCTTCCTCCCCTTCACCTACATCTGGCATTTCTCCCCTTGCTATCTCTCCCCAACTCCCTATCCCCTGCTGTCCCTCCCCTATTTCCCCCCAACAGACCGCAGTGGGTAGTGCTCCCCTCCCTGTGTCCATGTGTTCTCATTGTTCAACACCCGCCTATGAGTGAGAACATGCGGTGTTTGATTTTCTGCTCTTGTGACAGTTTGCTGAGAATGATGGTTTCCAGGTTCATCCATGTCCCTACAAAGGACACAAACTCATCATTTTTGATGGCTGCATAATATTCCATGGTGTATATGTGCCACATTTTCCCTGTCCGGTCTATCATCGATGGGCATTTGGGTTGGTTCCAGGTCTTTGCTATTGTAAACAGTGCTGCAATGAACATTTGTGTGCACTTTTAATATAGAGTTTGGCTTTTTGTCTTAGGAATTTCATTTTTCCATTGTCTTATTAAAGTTTCTATTGTTTTTTATATACAAGGAAAAATAACTTGGTTATAATTTTATCTAATAGCTATATACACATGAGTGCACGCACACACACCTAATAGCATACCCATGTGCACGCGCATACACACACATACACACCTAATAGCAGATGTGCACACACACACACGTGTGCACACACACACACACACCACATATAGACAGCATTGTGTTACAGTTAAGGTCAAGGACTTGGAAGTGAAGCAAACGTGGACTCAACCTGTCCCTACCTCTGTAGGTTCGTCACCTTGGGAAACTAGCCTAACTTTCTAAGCTCTAGGTTTCTTTTCTTTTTCTTCTTCTTTTTTTTTTTCTTTTGAGACAGAGAGCAGGCTGGAGTGCAGCGGCAATACCTTGGCTCACTGCAACCTCCGCCTCCCAGGTTCAAGTGATTATCCAGCCTCAGCCTCCCGAGTAGCTGGCACTACAGGTATGTGCCACCACATTCGGCTAATTTTTTTGTATTTTTAGTAGAGACAGGGTTTCACCGTGTTGTTCAGGCTGGTCTCAAATTTCTGACCTCAAATGATCTGCTCACCTCAGCCTCCCAAAGTGCTAGGATTACAAGTGTGAACCATCTCACCTGGCCTCTGAGTTTCTTCTCTATCAAATGAAGATAAAAATAAGATACTCATATAGTAGTTGTGAAGATTAAAGAATATAATGATTTTAAAATCTCAACATAGTATCCAGCACCTAAGAAAATAATGATAGCATTTTCTACTTTCCTTCTTTTAATTACGACAAGGAAGACGGTCATATATATGAAAAGATGAAAAATCAAGAAAGGCATATTCTTGAACATTCATGGTGGTTATCTCTGGGGGTGAGATAATGAGTCTTCATGTCTCTTTTTTATCCCTACCTTTCTTGTTTCTCTTCATTGCTCGTTTTTCTACGGTGAACATGGTGGGGATAAGGGATAAAAGTGTGCTAGAGAGCAAGTGCTACAGTTCAGAGGAAAGCGAGCCTATTTCCAGCTGTGGGTGATTAACTGAAAGTCACTAGGTAGGTGGGTTTTCTCTAGGTGGAAATGGAGGTAGATGATTGCAGGCAAAGGGGATGGGGCGAAGTTTCAAAGCAGAAACACTCTCTGTAACAGAGGAAAGTGAGCCGGCCTGATGCGCTGCACTTGAGGGTCCGAAGAGGGATAAAAGACGAGGTTGAAGAATTGTATAAGAGATTAAAGAACTCATGATTTACACTTTAGTTGGTAAATGGCCACCTAAGTGGATGAGAAATGGGACCACGGAGTCCCAAATGAAACTGTGCTTACCTTGTAAAGCAGCATGTAAGGCAGAAATCAAAGATAGACGAAATTATCTACAAAAGTCATTTAAATCTCTCATAATCTACAGCATGGGGAGATATATTTCATGTGTTTGTATATTGTATATACAAACCTGTAGAATTTTTTTTTTTTTTTGAGACAGAGTTTCTCTGTCGCTGAAGCTGGAGTGCAGTGGCTTGATCTCGGCTCACTGCAACCTCTACCTCCTGAGTTCAAAGGATTCTCCTGCCTCAGCCTCCCAAGCAGCTGGGATTACTCCATGTCTGGCTAATTTTTGTGTTTTTAGTAGAGACCACGCTCTACCATGCTGACCAGCTGGTATCAAACTCCTGACCACAAGTGATCCACCTGCCTCAATCTCCCAAAGTGCTGGGATCACAGGCGTGAGCCACTGTGCCCATGGTAAATTTTTTAAAAGACTAAATTTTTAGAACTCCAGATCTAGACTAAGGTAGGAACAAGGGAACATCTATGGTTGGAGGGTTTCTGAAACATCTTATCTGTAAGAGAAGTCTAGCTGTAATGTTGAATAGGAGATGAAGGTATAGGTTGTGTTCCCACAGGCCTGCTAGCTTTTTGCCATTCAATGTAAGATTAAGCCACTCAAATTTTTATACACATTAATAGATTTGTTTGCTATTTTGATCAGGCTCTCTGATCAGACAAGATACTTTATCTGAAAGTGAGGCTTGTTGGTACTGACGCAAATGGAATCATATCCAACGTACATGTAACATTTTTAGTCAAGGTTCTAACGTAGAAATCAAGAAGATTAGAAACCAAGGCCAGTCTGGACGCGGTGGCTCATGCCTGTAATCCCAGCACTTTGGGAGGCTGATGAGGTAGATCACGTGAGGTCAGGAGTTTGAGATCAGCCTGGCCAACATGGTGAAACCCTACCTCTACTAAAATTTTAAAAAATTACCTGGCCATGGTGGCACACACCTGTAATCTCAGCTACTTGGGAGACTGAAGCGGGAAAACCACTTGAACCCGGGAGGTGGGCGTTACAGTGAGCCGAGATTGAGCCACTGCACTCCAGCTGGGGTCTGGGGTGGCAGAGTGAGACTCTGTCTCAAAAAAAA
>NW_016107401.1:4624718-4759687 GCF_001604975.1 Cebus imitator | reverse complement strand
CATGCCTGTAATTCCAGCACTGTGGGAGGCTGAAGCGGGTAGATCATGAGGTCAGGAGATCGAGACCATCCTGGCCAACTTGGTGAAACCCCGTCTATACTAAAATACAAAAAATTAGCCAAGTTGTAGTGGCACGCACCTGTAGTCCTAGCTACTCAGGAGGCTGAGGTAGGGGAATTGCCTGAACTGAGAGGTGGAGGAGTGAACCGAGATCGTGCCACTGCACTACAGCCTGGCGACAGAGTGAGACTCTGTCTCAAATAAATAAATAAATAAATAAAATAACAGCAGATTAGGATACAGATACGCAGTGGCACTAATATGTAAAGACACAGGGAAAAGGCAGTTCTCTGCAAGCCAAGGAGAGAGAGGGAGGCCTCAGGAGAAAGCAAAGCTGCCCATCATTTGATTTTGGACTTTTGGCCTCTGGAATGGTGAGAGAAAACATTTCTGTTGTTTAAGGCACCCAGCTTAAACACTTTGTTACAACAGCCCTAGAAGACTAATACAAACTACTTAATCCTCCAACTACATCATAAAGCGGATATAATTATCCTGATTTTTACACAGAAACTTGAGTTTGAGGACAGTGAATTCATTTATCTGAAGATCACATGCTAGAAAAAGGTGAAACCAGGATTCAAACTCATGCCTACCTCCAAAGATCAACTCTGTACACCACAAGCTACTGCTGCCCTAATTTTCTTGATACTATTAAGATGTTTACTGGATCTGCTTATTATACTCTTAATTTTAAAAATATTAATCAAAAGTTAAAACATCTCTGTATGAAGTAATTACTCAGAAAAATATGGGTTGTGGGTTGCAAAGACCACTCAAATAGCAGCAAGGGTTTATAAACCTGAATCTTATTTTGATGTATAGTTTCTTATAGATTGAAGTACTTTTAAAAAATAAATATAAGCTCTGGACAAGAAGAATATAAGACTGGAACCTCTTCCAATACTAACCACTTACAGTACTAATAAACATGTGCAGAGACCGGAACAGACCAGAGGAGTTATAGTTCTTTGACTGTACCTGGTAGCAAAGATTTCTGATAGCATCATGTAAAAAACTGAAGATTAAAACCTCCCAATAAGCTGACATAGGAAAACAGGACAAACCAAAAGATAGGCGGAGGGCAGGCCACGACGAACTTTTAACAACATAGAGCCACGAAAACAAGAAAGAAAATAAAAACGACTGAAAGAAAATGTTCAAGAGTCTTTGGAGCCAAAAAATAAAGATGTTGATCTCACGATAAACATAACATGTTGAGGGAGAAAGCAAGTAAAATCTCATTCCACAGAACTGAAATGATTCAGTTGGGAGAAGTAAATTTTTTAAAGTTTCAAAAGAAAAAGGACCAGAGAAATAAAGTGAAAGACAATCCAATACAACAATAAATGACAAAGTGGGCGGAGAAATATGGTATTGACAAGAAAGATTGATTGTCTACCTCAGAATGAGAGAACCTGAGTGAGGGGAGATAGTTCCTCCTTTCTAAACAAGAGTGGCTTGGGGAAAGGGAGAAAGCAATTAAAGAAAAAAAAATCAAATAAAAATCAAGTGAAAAGTGAAAATTATTAGCAATTATGTGTTACCTAGGGAAAATGCCACCACAATTAGGATTTAAGTTGGGCAGAAATATATAAAGAGATACCATTAGATTGTCAAAGAAATCCAACTGTACAATCAATAAATATAGGTGTTTAGTATATTCACATATTTTCGTGATTGAAGGCAATCAATAAACTGCAAAGATCCTTTCCAAAAGAACAAAGTCAAGATGTTTTCCTTAAGACCAGCATTCGTTTTACCAAACTCAGTTCCAAGGGGTGGCGAGAGCGCTAAGGTCACACTGAGACAGTAAGTTAAATCTCACCTGCTTTCAGAGATTGTCCAAGTGGCCAGGTTATCGGCCTCCCAAAGTGCTGGGATTACAGGCATGAGACACCACGCCCAGCCTCCGTTTTCTTTTTTAGTAAACAGGAATAAGCCATCAGCCCTGCCTACTTCACAGTGTTTTGGGAAAAAGAAATGAGGCTTATTATGAAAGGCTGAGCCTAGTTTTGCTTTGGGAAGGCAATCTGGTAAAATGGAATGAAGCAAATCTGGGTGCTCACCACCTGTGTGACCTGGGAGAATGACTTATCTCCTCTGACCCTCAGTTTCTTCATCTAGAAAGTGAGAGCAATAATACCTCAGCTGAGCATGGTGGCTCACACCTGTGATCCTGCACTTTGGGAGGCCGAGGAAGGAAGTTTGCTTGAGTTCAGGAGCTCAAGACCAGCCTTGGTAACGTAGTGAGACCCCCTTCCCCGCCATCTGTACAAACATTTCTTTAAAAACATTAGCCAGTTGTGGTGGCATACACCTGTATTCCTGCTACTTAGGAGGCTGAGGCAGGTGGATCACTTGAGCCTGGGAAGTGGAGGTTATAGTGAGCTGTAATTGTGCCATTGCACTCCAGCCTGGGTGAAGAGCAAACCCTATTTCAAAATAATAATGATAAAAATACACATTTCATGAGGTGGTGTGAGGATTAAATGAGCTAATATAGTAGGCATTCATTAAAATGAATTATCCATCATAATTAAAAATCATTATCTGGCCGGGCATGGTGGCTCACACCTGTAATTCCAGCACTTTGGGAGGCCAAGGCAGGCAGATCACCAGGTCAGGAGATCGAGACCATTCTGGCCAACATGGTGAAACCCTATCAACTACTAAAAATACAAAAATTAGCTGGGCGTAGTGGCACGTGCCTATAATCCCAGCTACTTGGGAGGCTGAGGCAGGGGAATCACTTGAACCTGGGAGGCGGAGGGTGCAATGAGCCGAGATTGCGCCACCGCACTCCAGCCTGGTGACAGAACGAGACTCTATCACAAAAAAATAAAATTAAAATAAAAAATTATGTGTCACATAGTAGGCGTCCATTAAAAATGATCCCCTTTTCCTTAATTTCAAGTATCATGATGACCATCATCATTCTCATTCTGTGGCTAAAGCTGACGTATTGCTATTTTTCAAAATGGCTGTGTAATAATTGCAGGTCTTATTTCTGATTATATATGATTTCTACTTCTCAAAACAATATTCTATGAGTTCATCAATATCTTTTTAAAATAAATATTTTTTGCTGTTTTTCAGGGGGTTGTTTGAAATAGCCGGGGAGAATTACTGTGAGTGACAAGTAAAAACTTTGACCTACACGTGGCTCTGATGTTAAACAAGCTAGGTCTCTTCCAATCTTAACTTTGTTGCATGTAAGATTGAATAAAATGAATAAAGATTCCTTTATTCATTTACAGATCATTTAAAAGTGTCTACTAGGAATCAGACCTTCACTCATTCCCGTGGAGATTTCACCCAGTCCTGTGATTTGGATACTGTCCGTACACTAATGACATCATATTTATATCCCAAGCTCCAAACTCTTGCATGGACTCTAGATGACTCTACAATCTAATTGCCAACGTAGGATCTCAGACAGGGGTCTAAGAGGCATCTCAAATTTGTCATGCCCCAAACCCAACATTACATCTTTCCCCCAAAACATATTGTATTGCAGTTGATTAGTTAACGGTGCCTCCATCTTTCCACTTTCTTAGGCCCAACACCTCAGGTCACCCCTGACTTGCCTAGCACACCCATGCCCCACATCAAACACCATGTTGTGAGCTTTACCTTCAGAATATATCCAGAAGCTCACTACTTCTTACCAACCTCACTGCTTCTCTACCTCATTGAAGCTGAATGTGATTATGTGTGTCTGCATTGAATTATTTCAATATTTCCCAGACTTCTCTCCTCCTGCTTCTATTCTTGACCTCTTTGAGTTTCTTCTCAATGTGGTAATGTGAGCATCTTGCAAAGAGGTAAATCAAGTCATGTCATCCTTTTGTTCAAACTCTTCATTGGATCCTCATCTCACAAAGCCAGAGTTACATATTGGCCTAGAAGGCCCTAGAAGGTCTTCTTCCCTCTCTTCCACCGGCGACTTGTCTGATTGCATACCCTACTCATCTCCTCTAATTCATTCCTCCCCAGCCACGCCGGCTTCCTTGCTATACTCAGACATGCCAAGCCCATTTCCACCTCATGCCTACAAACTGGCTGTGCCCTCTGCCTGGGACACTTTTCTCTTTGATCAACCCGCATGGCTCCCTACTTTGCCTCTCTCCTCCAGGTCTTGGCTCCACTGCCACTTGCTCAGCAAGGCCTTTTCTAGCTGCTCTCTGCTTATCCCTTCCCTAGTTTATTGTTTTCCACGGTGCCTTTCTCCATCTAACATTCTATACATTTTAACATAGTTTTTATCTTATTATTTGTCTTTCTCGTTTGTTTTTATTTTTATTTTCTTAGCGTTCAGCATATATGGTGTACTCAGTATTTGCTGAATAGATGCAATGAACATATCAAGCTCTGGGGATACAATAATTAATAATATAGGCCAGGCGTGATGGCTCACGCTGTAATCCCAGCACTTTGGGAAGCCCAGGTGGGCGGATCACCTGAGATCAAGAGTTCTAGACTAGCCTGACCAACATGGAGAAACCTCATCTCTACTAAAAATACAAAATTAGCCGGGTGTGGTGGCACATGCCTGTAATTCCAGCTACTCGGGAGGCTGAGGCAGGAGAATCGCTTGAACCTGGGAGGTGGAAGTTATGGTGAGCCCAGATCGCGCCATTGCACTCTAGCCTGGGCAACAAGAGCAAAACTCCATCTCAAAATAATAATAATAATAATAATAATAATAATAATATACACAAATTCCCAGTCCTTATGGAGCTTAAATTCGAGGAGAGGGGATCAAGTAAACCAGTGATTATATTATAGGGATGCCTGTCTCTGACTCTGATAGCAATAGAAGGCTTCCTAGCAGTGCATGTATTGGCAAGTCCCTGAATCACTCTGAATTTTGGTTTCCTCACCTGGAAACTGGAGACAACCAGTTTACCTCAAAGGATGACTATAAGAGTTAAAGGAGCTGAAGAATATAACACACCTGCTGGAGGAATCAGCACCCCAAAATCCACAAAATGTGTTCAGCATCATCTCCATCCTGCCTGAAATGCTTTGACTGTAGGTCTTCGTCTAATCCTATCTGTTAAATTCTCCACCTTTCACTCTTTATGTTAAATTTTGAAGGCAGTAAGCAGGAGAAGTCTGTGGACTACTGCAGGTCCAAGTAAACAATCATACTTTGTGGCATCTGGTGAAGAATCCCTGCATATATATTTGTCCTAATCATCTGATTACTGAAAACTAACCAAAATTAAAGCAAAATGGCCTAGCGGTTTACAATGTCACTGTCTCAAAAGTGTTATTAAAAAGATATTACTAGGATCCTCTCAGCTCTCTAAAACGCTCGATTCCAGTGGGCTTTAAAAAGCACCTTCTGGGATGCTGTTAGTGGAGGCCAATGGCCATCTAACTTTTGGAATTACTATTAGCTTTGCACTCAGATGATATCGAAGTCCAGGAAGCCCAGCTGAGATGTGGTTATTGTTGATACCTGGACATGTTTTTCTCCTCTGCCCTATATATATATCCTCAGAAAAGATTAGACCTAAGCTATCCATGCTTTCTGATGCCACAAGTGTTATTTGCACGCACACGTGCACACACATACACACACACACACCCTTTTAGTAAATGGAATACATAAATGTGCTACATCTATCTACCTATTATAACTGGATTACTATATATAAGTACACTAATAAACACATACATACGTGATAATTTCTTGACCAAATTCGTCATTTTGTGCTAGCTTAAACATATATAATTGTAAATTTAAGAGCTCTTCCTATATTACTTATTGAGTATATATTGGCTGTTTATGATCAAAATATGAATATGTACCTTTAGTCATCCTATAAATACATGCTTAGAATTTTTTATGATAAGAGACATAAAAAATTGTATGATAAGAGACATAAAAAATGTATCATGACATGATTTCCCATGGAAAACTTTCCAAGAATAAAAACAGTGAAGCTGTAAGTTAGTATTCCCTCCAACTGCGTCCTTACTACCACTGACTTCTCCCTCTACAGTTCACCTTTACCCTTAAGGAGGCAACTCGGGACTGTTTCTGTTTTTTAAACAGCATTAAAGTAATCTTACTTCAATTTGAAAAAGAGTTATCGAGCGCTTTTATGAATAGCCAATAAAGTGAGTATAAAAAGCACAGGAAACATCTGTCCCTGAGGTAGCTGATCAACTAGAATACCATAAACTATTATTCACACCAGGTAAAATTACAAGCCATAAGAAATATGCATAATTATGAAGAACAAAAAGTGAAAACACAGTCAAAATTCAGTGAGGCGTATACTCAACATATTGAAGTAATTTAATTAGGAAAAAACTTTCATTGAATGATATTCATGTATACTTTATAAGTGATCTGTGGACAAGGCATTGCACTCAGACCTACACATCTAACTTTCAGAAAGTTCTAGAGTCAACTATAGCATTGTAATGTTAGACTCAAATATGGGACCCTTTGAAATTGATGAAAGGAAGAAGAGTAGAACTGTAGACACTTCTTGAGGTAAAACAGATGGTATCCACTCACAGGTCAGGAAAACCTTAGGCTTTCTCTTCACATGTATGACAAGTGACAGAAACACTGAATGAAATCCTATGAAACAATTTTCACTTGAGACCTCTTTTTACTTCTAGAAGTAAAGACCATTTTGTTAATGCTTCATTTTTAGATCTGTGAGGCTAATTTTCAGAAATTTCATTCTTTCACCGTAGCCCAATCTATGTTTAGGGTTATAGTCTTCTGCAAAAAGTATTATGTAGAAAACAAAATCCATTAAGGTGAGGAAACTAACAAACAGCGTCTCATGCTTGGGGATAAAAATAATTTATTTGTGGATGTGGAACAATGAGTTATTTGGTCCTTCTTCACAAATGAGATAACTGTCAAATACCATCATACCCCACTACATGAATTATATAGAACAACATTTGGTGAAATATGAAATTCTAAAAATACACTGAAATGCTAGAGTCATCTTAATGGTTTATTATGATAGGTGTTCCTGGTTTTGAAATATCTTCTTTCATAGAAGACAAATGGGGGCGACATTATTTTAGAAAGTCCACATCTTTTAAAAAGATGGATTAAAAGCTCTTCCAGACAGCTGTGCTGTGTTATTAGAAGAACAACATTTTCTCTCTAAATAGTTCTTGAGGGCAATTTCATGGTCTAATCAGGGGGCACTTTGGGCTTCATTCAAAACTGAAGAAAATGTTACACAGGCAAAGATGGCGACATAATTGTTTTTGTTGTGAATGTAAACATGAGAATAAGGACGATTTTAAAGATCAGACTTAAAGCAATGATGCTATATTTTCACATCCAAAAGACCTATCCTTTCTGTAGCGCTGCCTTATTGTGATTAAGGCCTGGTCTCTGGAGTCAGAGAAAACTAGATTTGAGTCCCTTCTCTGTTCTGTAGTAGCATGTGACCTTGGTCAAGTTCATCATACCCTTGTAGCATCTGTGTCTTCTTCTGTGAAATGGGGAAAGTAATTTGTACCTCTCTTGGTGATTGTGAGAATTAAATGAGATAATACAAGTAATGGACATACCAAAGTGACTGTGGCTTGGAGAAGTGAACACATCTGCTCTGGGAGCCTGCATAGCTTAAGAGATAAAGCCCACGAGCTCTGATATTAGAGCCTCAACATCCACTCTTACTTTCTGTATAATTGTGACAGATAGACTCTATCTCTCTGAACATCAGTTGATGCATCTAAAAAATAGAGATGACATAAGTAGCCACCTCTGAAATTGCTTAATACAGTGTTTGGCACATAAACATAGCAAGAGCTAACAGCAACAGGAATAGATGTAACCTAAAAGAATAATACAATTAATATGTGCATAATGGAATATTCACAACTTCCAAGCTTTTTTTCTATCTTAAGGGTCTTTTGGTTTTGTTCCTTGTCTATTTTCATAATGCTGAAATGCCTTAGGGGGAAAATCCTAAATATATAACAGATACACAAGGGCACTGTGGAACATGGGCACTGCACCTGTCAGCATGTCACTCATAATCACTTTTCTCCACTCAAATGTGCACACCTGGGGAAGGTTGAAAACTCAGTCTCCTACATTATCCCCCATTACAGTTGGGTAGGGAACATCTGGCCAATTAATTTTCAGTAGTCTAGGAGGTTGGATCACCAATTACAGCATTCAAGGGTTCTTATTTTCATTACCTTCCCATCGTCAGCACACACTACACTCGGGTAGCTGCTTGCTGTGAAAGCTTGCATTGCTAACATTCTAAAGAAGGATATAAAAGACCACAAATCATACAGGGCAGAACTGTAATTGGATATGATATTCTCTTCGGGTTTCTCTTACAAATATCCAAAGTGCCTATACGTAAGCCAAGTTACCCAATTTATGAATTTAAATATTAGGCCCAAGACAGAAATGCACTTCCACCAGAAAACACTTGGATGAACCATAAGGTCAGGCAATAGTTTTTCAAAACACTCTCACTCTTCTTTTTGCTGGCAAAGAAGAACAAATGTAGTTTTTAAGATAAGTATTAAGAATCCCCAAAATTCATCCTGAAGAAGATGGATCGTTTTTAAATAATAAATTATCCCTTCCCAATACAAACAAAGAACTACTCTCTATCAGAATAATACTAACTGTCTTGGTCTGGGCCCATCATGAAAGCAGAAATTTAGGGGTGGGAGGTGTTTATGTAGCCTGCTTTTCTCTTAGGACTCTGTGTTCCACGTCCATTTGTCTAATAAATACAAGTCTCTGACAGTTCTATGGTGAACTCAGCAGGGTCCAGGCTATTATTTAAGGCTTTTTAAAGAATAAATATCTAATAATCTGAAAAGGCATCTTAAAGGGTGAAAGTGCAGCCATTTTTTTTTTTATGTTTCCTACCTGGAGGGAGTCAAATGCGAATTTTCTTCCTCTGGAACGCAGACTTCCACTCTGGCTGATGGAGAATCTGCACTTTAACAATGCTTGTGTGCACAGAGCTTCACCATGCCCATTCAACACCTGTAATCACGCTACAGCAGGCAGGGAGCATGGGTGCTAGAATAGTGGAAGAAAATTGGATAACTACAATTTGTAACAATGTACACCTGCATATACATGTGTAGGTTATATGTTACATGCATGTGTTTATACACACATATACAGCTTTTGAGTAGATCAAAATTTGCATCAGCATCCTGAATTTTTTTACTTGAACTATTTCTCCCCACCAAACATTGATAGGGCTGAAGAATTACCTCCCTTGGCAATGAGTGGTTGGTTATAGGAATCAGCTAGACTGTCAGATCTGGGAATCGGAAACTTTCATCTAAATAACAATAGGAAATAAAATGGTAAGTGCTGAGTCATTCTGATGGCTGATGCCTCAAGGGAGTTCTCTCCTGGTTTCTGCTTTCCAGATTTCAGAGTTTCCTTAATTCTTACCTTTTTGTGAGGCGTGATTACTCAGCAGTTTATCTGATTCTGAGAACAGCCAATATGTATTAAATTTATTCTTTTGGTTTTCTGCTTTCCTTACTATTTTTCTCTATTGCATGCAACCAAAGGTTTTCTGATTCATGATGTATATACCTTCATATGGTTCCTGCAAGTGCTCAGTTTACAAAATTAGACACAGACTATGCATCTTCTCTTCCCCCAACAAGAAAACAAGACTATTTACTTTGGATTTAACTTTTAAAATGTGTTTGTAAGTTAAAGTCACCATTTAGGTAAATTAATGAAACACTCCTTAAGATCAATAACAGTGATTTTAATATGTATTTTGTTTTTTAACTTTTCTGCACTAAAATATTTTTTTAAATTAGCTTCATTGGTTTTGAAATATTACTCTTTTCTCAGCACTTGGACGGAACCTGACTATATGCAAACAGGTTAGTTTCTGTTTTTGGACGTCGGTAGCAACATTTTTCCAAGTTTTAAATCATCCACCTAGCATGTTAAATTATAGTGCCTCTGTTCTTGTCTGACAGATTCCAACCTTTTGATTCTCTGCCTTCTTTCTTTGCTACAGTAAATTGATCCCTTAAAACATCCAGGTGCAAATGAATTAATGGTCCTCTATTGTGAGTGAGAGTGACGGAGTTCCTCCCCCCTCCTTCTCCACACTGAAGTCCTTTCCCCTTCTGAGAAACCCACATATCAATTAAACTCACCTGCTAATTAAAAGCTTGTTTAGAAAAATCCTTGCTAGTTAGAAGCAAAGGAAAGTGTAAAGGTGTCTAAAAATAGAGGCTTTGAATGTCAATTACTTCCTTCCTCCTCAGTTCCTGGTTCCTTCGGTTGAATTGACTGGAAAGATCTGGGGGGGTGGGGGGGGAGAAAGAAAAAAATAGTATCTTTTCACTTACATTTCCCTGAGAGTATATCATTGGTTTTGTAACTTCAGCTCTTTGTCAGCAACATCAGGATACATAGTTTTTATTCATGAGAGGAAACACCATTTCTCACCCCTTCTTACACAGCCGCACTGATTTCCTGTATAAAGGCAGTAGAAACCACAGTTCTCACTCGTTGACTGTCAACAATCAAGCCAGAGCTTTTGCGAGCGGGAATATCAGAGGAGTGAAAGTGGATGTGGAAATGATGCTCTGTTCTCGTTTTTATAATGACACCGCCTGCTCTTAGATCCTCAACCACTACTCACTCCTGTCTGCTTTTCCTGAGAAATAGGTCCTAAGGGCAGATTTATAACAATACCAGATTGTCTTTTCTTTCTTTTCTATCACAGACTTAAAAGCTATGTTGTTCTAAAGGAACATGCTAAGTATCAAACTATATAAAATAAAAGAGAGTCACAAAAATAGAACTCAGGAGACTGGGAAAGTCACAAATTATGAACAAAGCCCCCTTTTTAATATGCTGGATGATAAGAACAAATTAAATTACAATCTGCCCTGGAAAAATGACAGCTAATGTAGTTATTCATTCATTCACTCAATGTATTTTTATTAAGGGTCTCTTATTTGGTAGTCCTTGGGTTAAGAGGTAGAGTTGGAAGTGTCCCAGCTAGTCCCAGCCCTCAGGGAGTTGATAGTCTGTGAAAGAAATTGAGAATAAATAGAGAAATTACAATGGCATGTGATAATGCTGGTAATAGGAAAAACACAAGCAACTAACCAGATATCGGAGGTCAAAAAAAGATTTTTGGAGATAAAGTTTAGTTGAGGCCTGAAAGTTGAAAACAAATTACCTAGGAGGGAGAATAAGAAGACAGAAAAGACATTCCAATGTTGAATGGGTACCATGAAAGAGAGCATGGCGCTTTTGGGAAACTGTTCATAGTTCTTCTGACCTGGAGTGCGGAAAGTGAAGGGAAAGGCCAGCAAAAGATCAAACTACAATAGCATTTTAAACTGCCTTCTGCAATAATTGAAAAATAGTTTCATTTCTTCTTATAGGACGTATAGATGAAAATAGGAAAGGACAAACGTTATCCATTTCGTGACTTTCTGTATGATGTGCAAAAACAAAAAAGGGCATACTTAGGTGACCGTGAAAATAAATTGTTTTTTAAAAATTGTGGGTTTAACTGACTTCATATAAGTCCAAAATAGTTATACGCCATAGAGAAGTAAATTTATATGCTTAAGGTATAATGCATGACACAGAATAAAGATAATATAGTGATTAATATAGCAAAGCTCTAAAAAAACCTTTTGGAAAAAACAATGGTTTCCCAATATATTTATCAAAAATAAGACATGGGTTTTTTTTTTTTAAAGGAGATACATTCACAAAATTGACCATTGTGTATCAGTCAGATTAAAGCTAACATAATAATCTTGCTCAATTTGATTTAATTTAAAATTATTGAGTATCTAATATGTGTCAAGCGTTTTACTAGGTTGTAGGGCTATCATAATTGACGAATAATGCTGACATGCTGTAAAGTTGAAATACTAGCAAGGACTATAGATTTTTGTTTTGTTTTGTTTTTGTTTTTTGAGACGGACTCTCGCTGTGTTGCCCAAGCTGAAGTGCAGTGGTGTGATCTCGCCTCACAGTAACTTTCTCTTACGTGGCTCAAGTGATCCTCCTGCCTCAGCCTCCCCTTGTAGCTGGGATTACAGGTGCGTAATCACACCTGGCTAATTTTTATATTTTTAGTAATGACACAGTTTCACCATGTTGGCCAGGCTGGTCTTCAACCCCTGACCTCAGGTGATTTGCCTGCCTCGGCCTCCCAAAGTGCTAAGATTACAGGCATGAGCCACAGGTTATTTTTATTCTTTTTTTTTTTTTTTTGGAGATAGAGTCTCGCTTTGTCATCCAGGCTAGAGTGCAATGGCATGATCTCGGCTCACTGCAATCTCCACTTCCCAGGTTCAAGTGATTCTCCTGTCTCAGGCTCCTAAGTAGCTGGGATTATAGGCACACGCCACCACACTGGGCTAAATTTTGTATTTTAGTAGAGATGGGGTTTCACCACGTTGTCCAGGCTGGTCTCGAATTCCTGACCTCAAATGATCTGCCCACCTTGGCCTCCCAAATTGCTGGGATTATAGGTTTGAGCCACCCAGATTATTTTTTAAAAGCCTCAGTAACTCTTCAGTGAACACTATATTTAAAAACACTGCATCTCACGATGACTGAGTTACTTGTAAATGTATCTTAACGAGTTAAATGTATAAAATGTATCTTAACAAGTGGAATCTGGATATGAGGGCTTAAGTTCTAGTTTCAAAGGAGGTCTATGGCTCACAGCATTCTCAATATTTTTTCTGTATCAAGTTTTTGTTTGAGGCTTTGAGAAACTGTTCTAGCTGTAGCATCCAAAGTTCTTAAATAATTTAGATAGCTCTAAATTAATCCTCCAAGTTGCAAATCACCCTCCAATGGCTTCTTATTGCAATTAAAATAAAGTCTCGATTTTTTACCAAGACCTATCCCACTGCCTGTATTTCCTACCTCCTCTCAACATTCATCTCACATTTTCTATGCTCTAGTTACATTGGCTTGCTTTCTGTTCTTCAACATACCGAACTTGTTTTTATTTTATGGCCTTTGCCCTTGTTTTCTCTGCCCAGAATGCTCTTCCCCCAGAATTTTGCATGGCTCATTCTTTCTTATCATAAAGGTGTCAGATTGAATGTCATATCTTCAATGAGGCTTTCTCTAACCACCCTTTTTAAAATGGCCACCCTCACCCATCAATTTTATTCTACCTTGTCACCTTGCTTTATATTTCTGATAGCAGTTCACGTTATTTGAAATTTTCCTATTGTTTGTGTCTCTCCCTCTACCAGCCCCAACTAGGCTGTAAGTTCCATGTATAAAAGAAAATTATATTGTTCATAGCTAGAGGCCTGCCTCGAATAGCCCCCCCACCTCCACCACGCCCCAGTGAGACTGTAAACAGGTGCAGTGCCCATATTCCACAGTGCCCTTGTGTATCTGTTATATATTTTGAATTTTTCCCTTAGGCATTTCAGAAGTATGAAAATAGGCAAGGAAGAAAACCAAAAGACCCTTAAAACAGAAAAAAGCTTGTAAGCTGTACTATTGTATTATATGTCTATTAATTGTATTATTACTTGAGGTTATAACTGTGCCTGTCATAGTTAGCGCTTGTTATAATTCTGTGGTGGCATAGTACTAAGAACTTTACGTTTCATGATTAACCTTCCCAAAGCTAGAGGTATGTATTTATATCACCTCTACTTTTTAGGTGAATCTCATTGTGGTTTTGATTTGCATTTTCCTGGTGGTTAATGATACTGAACATTTGTTCATATACTTGTAGCCATTTGTATGTCTTCCTTAAGAAATATCTATTCAGGTTCTTCCCCCTACCCTTTTTTTTGGACACAGAGTCTTATTCTGTCGCTATGCTGGAGTGCAGTGATGCAATCTCGGCTCACTACAACCTCCACCTCCCGGGTTCAAGCGATTCTCCTGCCTCAGCCTCCAGGTTCGCTGGAACTACAGATGTGCACCACCACGCCTGGTTAATTTTTGTATTTTTAGTAGAGACGGGGTTATACCATGTTGGCCAGGACTGTCTCAATCTCTTAACCTTGTGATCCACCCACCTCGGCCTCCCAAAGTGCTGGGATTACAGGCATGAGCCACCTCTTTCCTCATGTTTTAATTGGGGTTATTTGTTTTCTTGCTATTGAGTTCTTTGTGTTTCACCTATATTTTGGATATTAACTTCTTATGGTTTGCACTTATTTTATCCCGTTCCTTAGGTTGCCTCTTAACTCTGTTGTTTTCTTTGCTGTTAGAGGCTTTTTAGTTTGATGCAATTCCATTTGTCTCTTTTTGCTTTTGTTGCCCATGCTTTCGAGGTCATATCCAAAAAACAAAATCATTGTCCCAAACAAGGTTAAGAAGATTTTCCCCTATGTTTTCTTCCAAAAATTTTATAGTTTCAGATCTTACATTTAAATCTTTAATGCTTTGAGTTGATGTTTATATATGGTATGAGATATGGGTTCAATTTTATTCTTCTGTATATGGATGTCCACTTCTCCCAACATTATTTATTGAAGAGACTGTCCTTTCTCCATTGTGTGTTCTTGGTACCTTCGTCAAATATTAATTGACTATAAATGTCTGAATTTATTTCTGGCCTCTCGATTCTGTTCCATTGGTCTATATTTTTATTTTTATGGTACTACTATGCTGTTTTGGCATACTATTAAGTATAGGAAATGCTAATGACTACACCCAAAAAACTGTTAGAACTAATAAATGAATTCAATGTAATAGGACACAAAATCAACATACAACATCAGTAGCATTTTTAAATATTAACAACAAACTTTCCAAAAAAGAAATCAAGAAAACAATCTCATATACAATTTTATGTATACATAAATTTTATATATATGAATAAAACTTAGGAATAAATTCAACCAAAGAGATAAGATTCATATACTCACTGATGAAAGAAATTGAAGAGGATAACAAATAATTGCTAAGATATTCCATGTTCATGAATATGCACAAATAATATTTTTGAAATGTTCCTCCTACCCAAAGTGATATACAGATTTAATGCAATCCCTATAAAATTTTCAGTGACATTTTTACAGAAATAGAAAAATGAGTTCTAAAACTCATGGAACCACAGAAGACCCCCAAATAGCCAAAGCAATCTTGAGCAAAAAGAACAAAGCTCGAGGCATCACACAAACTCCTATCAAAATATAACTGTACTATGAAGCTATAGTAATCTAAACAGCATGATATTGGCCCATTTAAGTTGAGAAAAACACACATACTACTGTCTATAACAGAAAATTAAGGGCAATAGGTATACTGTTACAACTTATCCCATTTTTAGTAGTATAGCCATAAACTGTAAACCTGCCATTGAATAGATCTATTATTAAAAGGTATTTAAAAATTCATAAACTTTGTTCTGCTGCTCTCAAATAAAAATGTTTACTTTTAAAATGAATTTATTCTGAAAACAAAAACTTTTGACCTAACAAATGACCCAATGGGCACAAGGCTATAAAGGATAACAACTCCACTGTAATTTTCCTCAATATTTTAAACTTCAAGTAGCTTTTAAAAAATGAGCATCAGATGCCTTTACTCATATCGGATGTAAAGAAAAATATAGTGTGAAGAGTGTCATTCTGTAAGATCCATGAGTTACTCTCTTACTTTTTAAAATAAGTACTAAAACCTAGATTGTACCAATTACTAGATCATTGTAAGACAACCTTGACACAGAAGAAGATAAAATATAGAATCGTTTGTTTACACAGCATCATGGCTTGCAGCAAACAGTATTCTGATATGGACAAAAAGAAAGACACCCAAGCCACTTTTTCAAATTTAATCATATAAAATTTCAAGCAGTGCATTATGGGTCACTATAGCCCCTTACAAATGGATTCATATGAGCAAATTTTATATTAATCAGTTATTTATTTTGTTTTCATGGAAAAAGTACAATTTAGGTTGGGAGATATGAGAGGGCAGTAGTTAGGTGTAAAGATACGGATGCTGGAGGAAGAAACCCTTAGACTCATGATACATCCTCTGTGAGTTCTCTGGTCAACTTACTATATTTTTGTGAATCACAGTTTCTTCATGAAACTGTGGAGTCATGAGTTTAAATGCAATAATGTACATGTGTAGCATAGTATCTGACACAGTGAAAGCTCAGTGTTAGTTGTTATCCTACTCTTACTTTAAAAATTTTTTAATAAAGTGACATTGTAAAGCATAAAATTAAACCTTAACATGAATCACTGCAACTGGCCTTTGAACTTCAGATACCTAAAAACACAGTCTTTGTTATATTCTCTTTTTGTGAATATTTTCTCTTATTTCCAGATTATGCATTCACCTGCTCCATGTCCCAGCTTTTAAATTTATTCACATTTCATGGTGACTTCCCAATTCTTTTCTGTGCAATAGTAAAAAGTCAAGCTTTGTGTTTTTTTTTGTTTTCTGTAGAGACTATACCTCTAAAATTTCTCTAGTATTCACACAGTGTTCTCTCATATCTCAAGTCTCTCTTAGGAGTTTTCTAACATGTTTTTCATCTATTTATTAGATATGTAAGTAATGTTTGTAGATGTCATCATTTTCTTTTTATAGCAAATTTCAGATTTATCTAAATTATATTCTAGTTTGTTAACTTATATTTGGTGGTATTCCGTAGTTTTAAGAAGCAATCAATAAGGCAGATTTAGTTATAAAACTTACATATGATATAGTTCTCACGTTTCCTTCTACCCATTTCATTCATGTGGTATCACTCTAAAAGGCCCACATCAGGCTATGTGCAACGCTTAAAAATGAAATGCAAAACTTCTTTCATCCCTTGCTACATTAATCCTTTATTCCCTTTGAAAAGCAGAATTCACCTTTTTTCTCTTGTAGAGTAAGAACATTTCTGTTTTTGCAGAAATCTGTAATGTTTTCTTACCCTTGAAGCCTGTTTATAGAAGACCAACAAGAGCAGGTTTTGTTTTGTTTTGTTATTTGTACATTATTCAGTATAAAACATTTTTTTAAAAACTACCATCAGCTAGAGTCCCAGAGATCTGAATTATGTGCTAACTACTCTGGTTAATTAGAGTGCTATTTAATTTTTGTAATTCAGCATGAACCTGAATAGTGCAAAATCCATTTGACCTGTATCTTATAGTCATCTACTTACCACAAGTCTCAGACCTTTTTAATGATGAACTGCTCTGACTGGTAATCACCTTTGGGCCTCCTGTTCCTTCTCTTTACAAATTAAAAAGAAGCCAGCAAAAACATCCTGGTGCAAGGTGCACAGGCAATGCAGTGAGGTTGTAAGAGTAGAAAACTAACAGCAGTTCTGAATACTGATGACTAGGAAATGCAGCAGAACCATCTTCCTCACTCCTCTTTATAGACATCAGATCAAAAAAGAAAAAAAAAAAAAAAAAAAAAAAAAAAAAAAAAAAAAAAAAAAAAAAAAAAAAAAAAAGACCAGTGCCATGGCTCCCGCCTGTAATCCCAGCACTTTGGGAGGCCGAGGCAGGTGGGTCACAAGGTCAGGCATTCGAGACCAGCCCGGCCAAAATAGTGAAACCCCATCTCTACTAAAAATACAAAAAATTAGCTGGATGTGGTGGTGGGTGCTGTAATCCCAGTTACTCGGAAGGCTGAGGCAGGAGAATTGCTTGAACTCTGGAGGCAAGGGTTGCAGTGAGCTGAGATTTTGCCACTGCACTCCAGCCTGGGTGACAGTGTGAGACTCCATCTCAAAAAAAAAAAGACAAAAAGACAAAGAAGAGGCACACTGAACTGAGGAGAGAACAGCAGCAGGGACTGTGCTGGCAGGTAAATGTGGCTAAGGTGTGTGTCTGTCAGGGACAGGGGCTGCCATGATCACATGATAGTTTTAAAAGATCCTAGCTACAAGTATAGACGGAGTTAGAGAAGGTGAATTTTAAAGTGGCACAAATAGTTAAGAAAGCGTGTTTGTTATATTCCAAGCAAGAAAGGATAATGACTTTGATTTAGGATGGTGGTGTTAAGGAGTCATTTATTTAAATAACTCATTGAAATAATAATTTGTGGCTAGGGACAGTGGCTCAACATCTGAAATCCCAGCAGCTTGGGAGGCTGAAGTGGGCAGATCACTTGAGGTCAGGAGTTTCAGACCAGCCTGGCCAACATGGTGAAACCCCATCTCGACTAAAAATGTAAAAATTAGGCCAAGCACAGTGGTGCATGCCTGTAATCCCAGAACTTTGGGAGGTAAATCATGAAGTCAGGAGTTCGAGACCAGCGTGACCAACATGGTGAAACCCGGTCTCTACTAAAAATACAAAATTTAGCCGGGCATGGTGGCACACACCTGTAACCCCAGCTACTCATGAGGCTGAGGCAGGAGATCGCTTGAACCCGGGAGGTGGAGGTTGCAGTGAGCTGAGATTGCACCACTACACCCAGCCTGGGTGACAGAGAAAGACTCCGAGACTCCTTGTCAAAAAAAAAAAAAAAAAAAAAAAAAAAAAAAAAAAATATATATATATATAATATATAATATATACAATGTATGTATATACATGTATGTATACATGTATACATACATATATATTATACAATGTATAATATATACATGTATGTATATATTATATATTAACCAGGCATGGTGGGGGGTGCCTATAATCCCAGCTACTCAGGAGGCTGAGGCATGAGAATCGCTTGAACTGGAGAGGCGGAAGTTGTAGTGAGCTGAGATCGTACCACTGCACGCCAGCCTGGGAAACAGAGCAAGAGTCCATCTCCAAAAAAAAAAAAAAAAAAAAAAAAAAAAAAAAAGCAAAAGTCCATAAAAAAAAAAAAAAAAATATTTTGTGATTCAGACAGAGTTGGAAGGGACTTCATATTGAGACATAAAGAAGGAAGGGTTCTCTGAAGAGATGACATTAAAGCAAAGCACTAAGTCCTAAGAACAGGTCCATCACAAAAGTTGCTAAGCAGGAATGAGCTTGATATATTCAAGGAAAGAAAAGCAGAGGTAATAGAAACAGAGTGGGAGAAGTTAAGACAAAAGTTGATGCAGCCAGTTAAATAGGACTTTTAAACTTGGATAAGTGTCTGGATGTTAAGCAAATTCTTTTATGAAAGAAACTGATGTGTTTGGAATTAAGCGTTAAACAGATATTTCTGGTTCCTGTGTGGTCAATGGGTTGTAGAAAGCAAGGAGACACGTAGATAGACTAGTTTATAATTTTTTACTTTGGCCCAAGTAAGGATGGTGGACCCAGGGTAGGAGCAGTAGAGATAGAGAGCAGAAGCAAGATTTGGGAGATTTGGGAGGTAATATTACAGGTTTGTTTATTTATTTATTTTTTTGAGACAGAATCCCGCTCTGTCACCCAGGCTGGAGTACAGTGGTGAAATCTTGGCTCACTGCATGCAACCTCTGCCTCCCAGATTCAAGCGATTCTCCTGACTCAGCCTCCTGAGTAGCTGGGACTACAGGCATGCGCCACCACACCCAGCTAATTTTTGTATTTTTTAGTAGATACGGGGGTTTCACCATGTTGGCCAGGATGGTCTCAATCTCTTGACCTCGTGATCCACCCGCCTCAGCCTCCCAAAGTGCTGGGAATACAGGGATGAACCACCACGCCTCGCCTAATTTTTTGTATTTTTAGTAGAGACGGGGTATCACCATGTTAGCGCAGATGGTCTTGATCTCCTGACATCATGATCTACTGCCTCGGCCTCAAAAAGTGCTGGTATTACAGGCGTGAACCACCGTGCCTGGCCAACAGTTCTTAGTAACAACCTTACTATGGAGGTTGGGAAAAAAAGATAAATCAAGGAAAAGTCCTAGATTTTGGTTCTAGGACTAGCAGTTAAGTAAATATGGTGTCATGTATGAGATGGAAGAACTCAAAGAAGATCAGGTTTGTAGAGGGAAACTGTGGCTAAGATGTCGTTACCAAGTTGCCTATCACAACGTCATGTGGATATGTCAGATTGGCGGAAAGTGAAGTGACCCTGGAGTTTGAAATAAGGTCAACAAAAAGAGATATAAATGTGATATCCAGTGGAAAAGTGTTTGTGTTCTAAGGCATGGAATTAGAAGGGTAGGCAGATAGAAATCTCCTTAGGTAGGCAGGGTAGAAGACACCAGGGAGAGTGAGAAGGCGAACCCATGTGACTGGAGGAAAACCAGAAAGTGTCATGCGACTCAAGAAAAGGAAGAATTTCAAGGACGAGCTCCACTGTAAGAAATGCTGCTGCGGGCTCAACAAAGGAGGGCAAGAGGGAGAAAAGTAGATGCGTTCTCAGGCTGATGTCAGAGCTGTATCCAATCGTAAGACTTGTGAATGGATTGGGTGTGTTGCACAGAGGATGTTTATGTTTACAGCCATTTCCTGGCCACCATGGCCTCTCTCCTTCTTCCCTGTCTCTCTCACGCTTTTGGTCCATAATGTCACAAACAGTCAAATGTACCACTTCTAGCTTGATAGCCTGTTTGTGCCTCGAGTGTTTCTTATACCACACCTCTTTCCCATGTTGCTAGAGCTGACTTCCTAAAACACAGGTTGAAATCTCTCACCAAAAAAATTCAGCACCCCTCCTTTGTTCAGGATTAAACTAGAAATTCTATCTACCTTTCAAAGCTCAGCTTAATGCATCTGACCCATTAAATGGTCTCTGAGTGCCCCTGATTGTCTTATTGTCTTTTCACCTTCTGGTGTTTCCACAGTACGTTGCTTGTACCTATAGGCACAACTTTTTTTTGTTGTTTTTCCCAGAGAGGGAGTCTTGCTCTGTTGCCCAGGCTGGAGTGCAGTGGCACAATCTTGGTTCACTACAACGTCGACCTCACAGGTTCAAGCAATTCTCTTGCTCAGCCTCCCAAGTAGCTGGATTACAGGTACCCAGCACCACAACCGGCTAATTTTGTGTGTGTGTGTGTGTGTGTGTGTGTGTGTGTGTGTGTGTGTATTTTTAGTAGAGATGGGGTTTTACCATGTTGGCCAGGCTGATCTCGAACTCCTAACCTCATGATCAGGAGCCACTGCATCTGGCCATTCATGCAAAAAAGAGGCAGAGAAAGATAAGTCACATTTCCAAGATCAAATGATTCTTACATATAGTGCATATATAGAATAGTGTTTGCAGTCCATCTTCTCCAAGATGAAAACCACATCTTCAACCAAGCTGATGTGGTTTTCCCTGTCATAGTACATAGAAAACATTTATGGACTGAGAACCAAAGAACCTCATTTCAGAACAACAAGAGGGATTTAACTTCATTATTACCAACTTCTGTGTTGACAATAACAGCCTCTTTTGCTTCTAAATCAATCGAGAGTTACATCTTTAGTTTATATTTTACAGAGGCAGGAAAGACGGGGGTCTTCAACTTTCCATGACCATAAATACCTTGAATTGAGGTCTGCTTATAAAGATGATTCATTTAAGTACCGGAATCCAACCTACATGGGTGCCCAGAGCGTGATGAATGAGGCTGAAGCTGGCAGCCTGAAAATGGAGATCAAAATCAAAGCAGCCCTCAGACCACTGGGCAGGAGAAGGGAACACTGAGGGCTCACTTGCCTAGGAACCCCTTGGAACAGCACAGTATGAAAAGCTACTGGGTTTTGCCAATTTCCTATTGCTCAATGAAAGGAGGTTTTATTTATAATTATGGGTGAACTATTTTTGTCATATTCTCCCACAGGGTCACTGCTTCCAATAGTGCACTTATTAATCTGGGAAGCATTTGGGAAACTAGTTGAGATTAAGACTGATGGGTGCTATTTTAAACTATACTCCAAAGAAAGAAGCTGAAGTAAGCAAGACAGTGCATCCTTTGGTATGATGACAGGTGGTGAACTGTAACAAAAAGGAATTAAGCTCTAGGCCAAAATTAAGTCTCATAAAGCAGCCTAGCTTTACAACCATTTCTATAGCTGTGAAACCTGATTCTGTTAGCACAAGGATATTTAGTTTCTAAAGAAATTCTATGTGAATCTCTCCGAATTAGGATACCAGTCAGTGAAGAGCTGTAATAGCTTGTCGGTTTTTTGTAAAGGCGGTTAGATTTGTCTTTTCCTTTCCCAGGTCTGGGCCTTCATCACCTCATAGCCAGGTTACAATAGTCTTTGAGCTAGCCTCTTTGATCTTCTTTCCTATACCTTCTTTCTGCTCCATTTTGTAAGCTGAGACCAACTGATTCTTTCTAAAACATCACTCGTACTGTGTCACTCACTAGTCTCCATTGCTAAAGAATCTACAGTCTCCCTACTGTCCATTGAGTAAATGCCACATATTCAACTGGCCCCACCCTATCTATTCAACCTGAAGGTAAATCATTTTAGTTTTGCTGATTCCAGACTTCTTGTCATACAGACATAGAAACTCAGCTTTATCTTTTTTTTTTTTTTTGACAGAGTTTTGCTTTTTTTTCCCAGGTTTTAATATAGTGTCATGACCTCTGCTCACTGCAACCTCTGCCTCCCAGATTCAAGTGATTCTCCTGCCTCAGCCTTCTGAGTAGATGGAATTACAGGCACACACGCCACCATGCCCAGCTAATTTTTTGTATTTTTAGTAGAGATGGGGTTTCATCCTGTTGGACAGGCTGGTCTTGAACTCCTGACCTCAGGTGATTCACCTGCCTCAGCCTCCCAAAGTGCAGGGATTACAGGAGTGAACCACTGCACCCGGCCAGCTTTATTTCTTATCTGCTTTTTCTGAATCCATAATTCTGTTTGTTATGTCTAGCACAAAAATCACCTCCTTAATGAATCCTTCCAAATAACTCCATACTCCTTCATTTAAATATCTATGAATTCAATACCTGTATTCAATGTGGTACAGAATACATGTTTCTAACATCCTTAATTTATTGCCTTACAATTGGATTCACCTTTTTTTCCATGTACAGGTATTGCAGTCTCAATTAAATCATGAGTCCCTTGAGGAAACAAGCAAATTATTTTTGTATATTATATGATTGTCTACATCCTAATACAGAGGTAAGCAAGTAGTGGGTGTTAAATAAATACATTTGAAGGAAGTGAAACAGTTTCTATGTGGTAGAGTACAAAGTGCGCTGGATTAGGAAATTATAAAGCAGCTTCTGCTTTTGACTGCAGCACTCATAAACTGTGTGGTCTTCAGCAAATTACTTAATTCCTCTGAGACCAAGTTTGCACATTTGTAAACTAAGAGTAATAATAATATGTTTCCTATTTCTTGTAAAGGCATCGTGTGAAGAAGGAAGGAAACAAAACATATAAAAATATTTCTGTTCAAATAAAGACATTTCTATATTTGTATATATTTCCACATATAGCATGAAAACCAATTTTTCTCCAGTGTGGCCATACTTTTAAAATAGATTTTTACTTGGCTGATAGCATGAAAAAGGGTGAAAATGACTTAAAACGACATAAAACGTGAATTATGATATGACCAAAAGAAAGACTAATACACAAGAGTTCATGGTAACTTTATGTATAATAACTCAAAACTGGAAATAAATCAAATATCTATTAACAGGTTAACTAATAAGCATGTTTTGGGATATTCATCCAATGAAATAGTACTCAGGAACAGACAAAAAGGAGGAGCTAACAGAAGTGAAATCCAAAAGTATCATGCTAAGAAAAAGAAGCCAGACCCAAAAGAATATGTGTTGTATGCTTCCAATTAGACAAAACTCTAGCAAAGGCATATCTAATCTATGGGGTCAGACAAGCAAATTAGAAATTGTCTGGTGCTGAAGTGCAAATGGAGTTTGGTTGGGATAGGGCAAAAAGAAACTCCTTGGGGTGACTGAAAAGTTCCCTATCTTAACTGTCATGATGATTATAAGGGTATATATATTTGTCAAAACTCACTTATATATATATATTATATGTATATATAATATATATGTTTACATATGTGCATTTTATTGTATGTAAATTTTACCTCAATAAACTTTATTGTTTTGAAAACAAACTGCACTTGAAACTGATGTGTAACTTCATTATAATTCCTACAGAAGTATAAAGCTTGATATGAGTATTATATATGGCCTTATTTATAATTAGGAGAAAAAACAGAATTACTTTCTCTGTGGGGGATCACTGGGGATATCAACCAGTAAGGTTCCCACTTTGGCAATGAAGAAAGCAAAGGAAGATGGAACTTGTTCGTAGGACTTTGAGATCTAATACATCTGCCCCAAATCAGGTACATTACTTTCTTTTTATTGATGAATTAAAATCAAAACCCTTTTTTTCCCCAAGATTAAAAGAAAAATATCTCATCTAAAACATTAGTATCTATTTTAGGCGAGATTTCAACGGTCCATAAAATGACCCACCCCCACATCGTAGAATCTACATTTCTAGACTCTCAGAAAATCAGCAAAAGCTGATAACTGTACAGCTTCTGCACTCTCCAATTATCTCCTTTCAGAGCCAGAACACACAAACACTTTTTTGCATTTAATTAAGTATTGCAGTTCCAGATTATCTTTGATTAATGAAGAGCGATACAGCATATAGCTAGAATTATGTGATTATTTCACAATTGATCTTTAATTATTCCATCTGATAATAATTTCACTAATTTTTCATAATGTTCTCATCTAGATTCTTATAAATGAGCTATAACAATTAATAATTTTCATTAATTTTCCTTGAAAATGAGGTGAAGTTTTCGATAGAACTCTTAACCTTCAAAACCTGTTTTAAAATTTTTAATTAAAGGATAAGCCGTACTGTCATATGGAAAAGCTGTATGACTTCTTCAGATACAGCAAGTCAAGTAAACATTCAAAAGTTTCCTTCTCTTTTTTTTGAGTTTGGGACTTGGTGCTTGGGCGTGCCTAAATCTTCTGCCTCTCCCTCTGAGTGTTTAGCTTGGACTTCAGTGTCATATAAGGTAGGTTTTATGTCAGCTTGACTACGCTACATGTGACTATGGCCAACTTAACCTCTTTAAACTATTGTGACAGTGTTAATAAATTAGAGGTAGTGCCCGGGCGCAGTGGCTCACGCCTGTAATCCCAACACTTTGGGAGGCCGAGGTGGGTGGATCACAAGGTCAAGAGATTGAGGCCATCCTGGCCAACATGGTGAAACCCCGTGTCTACTAAAAAATATATAAAAATTAGCTGGGCGTGGTGGCACGCGCCTGTGGTCCCAGCTACTGTGGAGACTGAGGCAGAAGAACTGCTTGAACTCAGGAGGTGGAGGTTGCAGTGAGCCAAGATAGTGCCACTGCACTCCAGCCTGGCACCTGGCGACAGAGCGAGACTCTGTCTCAAAAAATAAAAAACATAATAAGTTGGAGGTGAGAGGTCTCATTAGGAAATAGGTGGAATGGGACTGCAAGAGGCCACGTAGCTCATGGGACTAAACATGGCCATCTAGGGAGACTCAGTAGACAGAGAAGAGAAGGGCCAAGGTCAGAATATTTAGGCACTCTCTTTCCAGAAGACTGCCAGGGATCCTTCTTCTGCCAGCAGAAGAAGGGGCAGCTCACATAGCTAGAAGAGAACTGGAGGTAGTCATAAGAGACATAAGAACGTCCAAGAAGAAGCTTACAATATGCTAAATACTGTTATAATGACTTAACATTCATTATTCTGCTTAAACCTCACAGCAGGCCTCTGAGGCAAATATATCATCATCAATATTTTAAAACTGAGGAACAGAAAGCACACCAAGGT
Organism: Cebus imitator; assembly: GCF_001604975.1. Lineage (NCBI taxonomy): Eukaryota > Metazoa > Chordata > Mammalia > Primates > Cebidae > Cebus > Cebus imitator. The sequence continues at coordinate 4,733,960 of NW_016107401.1, read as the reverse complement.
CATCCAGTTAATGAGGGGCAGAGCCAAGCCTTCAACCTAACATGATCAGATTTAAAACCCATTTTTACAAACACCATGCTCAAGGAGATCCTACACATGTAACATTCATCCTAGTACCTGGTTCATAGCATGTATTCGGTAAATGAAATCTTTCTATTGCCATACTGGCTATAAACACATCAGGTCCTTTTTGGCTGTCATCAGATCGAAATTCTGCATGCACTGCTGAGGCCTAGGCAGAGAACAGTAAGGTGACCTTAACACTACTTGACCACAGAGTCTAATCTAGCCTGGGGATTTCTGAAGGCTATTTGAACTGCTGGAGATCATGAAGGGACACAGCAGGACTAATGACTATTGATGAACTTACACCTTTGTGTTGAGTTTCATGCTAATTATATTTAGAGGGCATGACTTCCAAGTTTTCTGAAAATAGATTGCCATTAATTACTGTTTAGAAGCTTATATATTGTCACTAAATATAGCAATTCTTCATGTAAAGTAAAAATATACATCATTTCTTAAGTCTGTCCACTGTGCCAGACCCTGTATTTTATATTCAATGTATACTGTGAGATAAACATTATCACACCATTTTCTACCTGAGAAAATTAAGATTTCAAGAGTTTAAGTGACATGTTAAAGGTCACACAGCTTGTAAATGGCAAACCAGGACTGAAACCCTGAAATTTAATTTCAGAATTAATTACAGACAGTTTCACCAGAATATTTGGGGAGCAATATATTTGTTTATTGGGCATTGAATGTTGTTGTAGATAATTATATCTTCGCCAGTAGTTAATGTAACACCTCAAAGAATCAAATATTAAAACTGTTCATTGGCCAGGCACAGTGGCTCACACCTGTGATCCCAGCACTTTGGGAGGAAGAGGTGGGCAGATCATGAGGTCTGGAGTTCAAGACCAGCCTGGCCAGTATGGTGAAACCCTGTCTCTACTAAAAAAACAAAAATTAGCTGGGCATGGTGGTACATGCCTGTAGTCCCATCACTTTGGAGGCTGAGGCAGGAGAATCGCTTGAACCCAGGAGGCAGAGGTTGCAGTATGAGCCAAGATGCGCCACTGACTCCAGTCTGCGCAACAGAAAAAGACTCTGTCTCTCAAAACAAAAACAAAAGCAAAGAAACAAAAAAAACCTGTTCATCGCTTGGGGAGCAGAACTCTTTCTAAAATTATTGAATGCCTTTCTGCCTTCTTTGGTATATAACACTAGATGATAACACAGAATGGTTAACATTTTCTTGATAGCATAAGGCATTCCTTATATTCATCAGTCATGGTGCTATTCACAGGTGTGAGGCCCAGTGGATTGTAGGTTAAATGAATAGAAGCTCTATACCAAAAATTTACTTTCTTAAAAAAAGTCTTTTAGTATAGCTGACTTTATTTGGAACATTTGCATCTTTCTTTAAAAATGGATAAATGGATGTTTATGTGTCAGACTTCTGGAAAGATATAACACAGCAAACATTCTACAAATTACATTAGGGAATCGAAGCTCAAAACTCACTCTTTCAAGCAATTTCCTCTCCTCTGGAAAAACAACCTGGTTCCCTGGTACTCTCTTTTTCCTTCGTCTTGTCAACAAGAATCAGAACATAGGGTAGTATTTCTACATTAGTAACATAAGGACCCAAATCTTCTCCTTATACGTCTATGTCTACAGGTTTGCTCGGCTCACTCACCATGTGTTCACTGGTGGGGACAGAGCCTGAAGGATATACAATTTCAAGAGAGTTTTAGAGAGGATACTTCAACTCTTGGATAGTGTTTATAACCAGAAGTTGATAGCATAGAGATGGAATATACATTCATGGTTTTGACAAAAGACTCTTGAATACTCAAAGAAATTAAGGTATAAGAAACAGAAACATTTGATATTTAAAGTTATAGTGGAACTGAATATTCTTTCTTTATAGTACCTTAATGTTCTGATTAAGATTCTGGTGCTATCGTAAAGCAATATTAACACCTATTAAGAAACTTAGAAACAAAAGAGTCACGACACCCACCATCTCTGTCCCCACATGGTAAATTCTATTTTGTTCACACAGTAGATTAGCTTAACTTTCCTCAGATAAGTCTGCCATTCTGAAAGGATCATTTATTGAAGGGACCAAAAGGTCAATGAACTGACCAGAAAAGTACATTCTAACTCATTCTGTCAAATGTTTGGCATATTAGAAAGCTGAGGAATAATGGTAACTCCCAATTACTTATCATTTTTATGAAAATCTAGGGTGAATGGAAGATTAACTGAGGTTCAATTTGACTAATTTAAAATAAAACATATGGATTTAATCAGCCATTTAAAACTCTTAAAGTATTGGCTGTTTAAAAGTCTTTTCTCTGAACTAACCGTAAAATAGTTTTGTGGTTCTATGAGTTATTGATTTCTGCCAGTTGTATTAAGCTTTCTGTCATCTTATTTAAAGCACCAAAGTTATCAGGAATATGATGCTCACCTAATTATAGTTATTTATAGATATTTTCCATCCTCTTTTCCTCTCTCACCTCTCTTTCTTCCTTTCCATCTCTCTTCCCATTTTTTGTTTCTCTTTATTTTCTTCCCTATTTATCAATTATATGCCAGGTAAGTACACTGCCTGGGTTTGTTCAAAGAGGAAATTAGAATTTCCTTAGAGGTATACACTAAGATTTTCCTTCAATTTGAACCACATGCTTGGGATACATTTTAAGCTTCATCTTTTATGTTATATGTTTTAAGTTATAACTCGTATATTCTACTGTCGCGTAGTTTACCTTTCCATTGCAGTACAATGAATGGCCTCATGTCATTCCCAATTAAGCCCTTCCATCATCTGTCCTGATTAGCACAGAGTGGGATTAGGTGACAATGATGATGCAGGCTCTCAGAGGTGACAGCAGAGAGCAGGACCTGGCAGGTCAGTTCACTAAATGCCCCAGCGCCTGCCTCCACTGCAGATATGTCCAATGATGGATGTGCCTTTAATGTGGCATCCAGGTGCCCAGAAAGGTTATGGAGATTTAAGCGGTTGGTTGAAGAGCTGTCTTCTCTTCTTTCACCTTGTAGCTAGGATTCTTCTCTGCACTTCAAACCGGAAAGCTCCTTCGTCTCTCCATGGCTGTTTCTGTTATCAGGAGGCTTACTCTTCCATCCCTTGTTAGCTTTCTCTTTTCTTAGAGTTTTCCTGCTTTTCCCCCAACTCTCAGCTTTCTGGCTGAGCAACCTGACTTTGATAGCAGCCAAAGGATGTTCCCATGCTTTCCTTTGAGTTGTGCAAGCAATAACATTTTACTTCTAACAGTTGGCTATTAGGACCTCTGACCTATCGACTTGCCCAGTTGGGAAGCTGTGCCACACAGTGATAAAGAGCTCGGGCTATGAGTCAGATTTAAATCTTGACTCCACCATTTCTAACAGAATGAATTGGAATAAATTGCTCAAATGTCTCTGAGACTCAGGTTTTTTCATTTGAGAGATGGAAAAAATAGGAATAATAGCACCTACTTCATGATGATTAAATAAAATACGACACACCAAAAGCGTTTTTCTTTTGTTTGTTTGTTTGTTTTTTTGAGACGGAGTGTCACTCTGTCACCCAGGCTGGAGTGAAGTGGCGTGATCTTGGCTCACTGCAACCTCCGCCTCCCGGGTTCAAGTGATTCTCATGCCTCTGCCTCCCAAGTAGCGGGGACTACAGGCAAATGCCACCACACCCAGCCGAAAGCATTTATTAATACAACAGTAACTGTAACATGGCAAGTATTCAATCACTCTTAATCTTTTTTTAAAAAAACTTTTATTGCATGCTGCTCAAGACTTCTTTTTTTCTTGATGCAAAAGATAATTTGAAAAGACAAAATTTGCAAGTTTTGATTTTCTTATGATGCTTGATATCAAAGCCTCAGATACTTAGGATGCCTGTTGTAATTTTCACAATGATTTTTGATAGTATACATCACATTTAATCTTTAGTTTCTTCCCCAAAAACAATGGGCGTGCACACACACACACACACACACGCACAGACACAAAGACACAGACACACACACTCTCCCATTGCTAAGCAGATGTTACCCTGGTACTTTAAATTAAAATGGTCACATTGGCGGGTTGGCATACTAAGAAAGAGTTTCCTTTAGATTAATGTTTGGAAGCACAGTCAACTTAGATTCACTTTTTCTTTTCAATGCCATAAAAATATTATCTGCCGCTTATTAACACTGAGAAATTTGATCACAACTTACACTTGGTTTAGATCAATCCTCATAAAAAAAACATACATTCTATTATAAGCACTAAAAATGAACTAAGGGCAAAGACATATTGAGAAAGAAAGCAGCATGGGGGTAGATCTGTGAAGAGCGGTTTAAAAGCCTGTATTATACTACTGCCACGTAAGTAGAGAAAGGCTGCTCTCAAACATGTTGCTGAAATGAGAACTGTTTAAAATACAAAAAGGAAGGCAGCTCCATGTGACTATCTTAACGTCCCAGGGTCACTTACAAAGGAGAACCAGGTGGTAAAATACCCAAGAAACAAACATCATAGCCAGATCTTGACACTAGGGACCTTCTTGAGAGGAAGCACACTAAATATTTTCAAAGACAGATTTTCTTCTGCCTCTGGATTAATGCAAAACTTCAAGAAATAGTATATTAAGAGTAATAATTGGTTGGTATAACTTTGTTTATCTGATTGCCTTTTAGGAGCTTTGCGTCAGAATAATTGTTGCATTAAAATAACTCAGATTTCAAGACCCCCAATAAATAGTATAAAATCAGAAGCTTCATAATGCTGGGTCCAGCCTTGAGCAGGTAAAAAAAAAAATTCCCCAAGCGTATCGAATGTGTATTTCTTTTAAGACTCACTCATCTACTCACCTAAATTTTACAGATAAGATAAATTAAGGCCCAGAAATTTGGGAGCAAGGGGAAGTGAATTAAAACTCTTTGGCTATCTATATACTACATGGAAAGCTAAAATGGAGCGGTCACTAAAAGCACAGGTTCAAATAACACTGCAAAGAATTATGCTTCTTGCAGCCTTGGGGTAGATAACTCTTATTTCTGCCTTAATTTCCCCATCTGAGCAGGGGATAGTCATATTACTTTGCATACATGGTTATTGTGAGAATCAGGTGAGTTAAGACCCAAAAAGTGCAAAAAAACAGAGCCTAGCCAAAAGAAAATACTCAATAAACAGTAGCTGATTGTATTAGGTGACCACCCTTTGCTAAGGTTTTACATACTATCAGGTTGGTGCAAAAGTAACTGCTGTTTTTTCCATTACTTTCAGTGGCAAAAACTGCAATTACTTCTTCACCAATCTAATCCATGCTTAATCAGCTCATCAACTCTGAACGAGGCTATATTATCCCTATGTTAGAGTGGACACACAGATTCAGAAATGTTAAATAGCCTAGCAGAGTCCAACCACCAGTGAGCAATGGTACAGGCATTCAGACTTACTTTGGAAAAGTCAAAAAACCCAATTCCAAGACACACAAGTCCGTTATCTCTTTAACTTTATGAAAAGTACATTTGGTTTTGAATCTTTTTGGCCATTGGAGAAATTAAAATAAACCAAAGCCTTTAAAAAGTTACAGCATAACTTTTCTCCCCTGCAAACTAGAGTGATCCATTTTATACTTTTGCATTCTATTTTTAAAGTGATAATGCTGAAATGAGTGTATCTAAAAGGACTGCATGCTCTTGGGCACATATAAATGTCCCTGGCATGAATTGCATGTGTAATTGTAGTTGTTTTGGGGATGAAGAGGAGAGAAAAAAAAAAAAAAACCCACAAGTGCAATATAACTGTGGCCATCTGCCTTTAGGTGAAATTCTGTAAGGTTATTTTGAGCTTCCATTGGACGTTGATTTCTATGTGTACTGAGAACACTGCCGACCACCTGCCACTCGTCCATACTAGAATTGACCACGATGGCAGATGAAGCTTCAGAGATTGTCCTTTTCCACCACTGTCACTTGACTGGCCCTCCACCATGTTACATCCCTCTTTCTCCTAAATAATTCCAAAGGACAACAGGTCTCCAGGTGCAGCAGTGTGAGGATTTTATCCTAAGAAAGCAAAGACTAGTAATGCATGAATTTCTTAAATCCAAGCTGGAGTCCAAGGGGAGATTTCATCCAATAGAAACAAGCCGCCCATGCAAACCATCTGCAGAATAACCTCACAACAGACCCAGTGGTGATTTCATAGTTTCCAATAAAACAAGCTTAGAAGCCTCCCAAGGAGACAAATGCTTCTGAAAAATATCTTCCACCGCTTAGCATATGGGTCTGTGAATGCTGCCCAAACAAAAGGATAAAGCAAGGTAGGGCAGAGCTCTAGCTGAAAAAATATTTCTCCTCCATCCTTTTGTGATAATAAAGAGATGCTTTTCTTGTCATTCATTTTTTTCCAAGGGTCAGAGCTCCTATCAAGATGCCCAGTCTTTCTGACTAGTGTTGGGGTTTAGCCATTCTTTCCAGTGCTCAGGGGGAACTAGATTTATTCAAGAAGACACAGCTCTTGATATTTCCAACCATTTTAAATTTCAGCAGCTTGATACCTTCTCCTGCTGAAGGAGATAGAAGGCCAATAGAGAAGTTGGCAAAAACATTTTTTTTCCACTTAAGTCTGTTTCCATTCTCGCCACTCTGCAACTTGATACCAAAGCAGCTTTCCCTCTCCTTCGCGCATGGGCTATGGGATGGTGAGACCAGAAGGTCTAGTCTGCAGGGCAGAGCAGCATCATACATTACCCTGCCATGCACCCTGTGGCTGATAGGGTAGAGGAACTGACTAGCTTGGAAGGGCATTTGATTGGAACCTCCTTGGCCAGAGGCACTGAGAAGGGATGTCTCTTGGCAGAAAGTCACAATGTCATCATACTCTTTCCCCTCCTTCCAGTTCCCACCCTTTGGATTCTTTCTCTCCCTTTGGAAAAAAAAAAAAAAAAAAAGCATATAGGCCGGGCGCGGTGGCTCATATCTGTAATCCCAGCACTTTAGGAGGCTGAGGCGGGCAGATCACGAGGTCAGGAGATCCAAAGCATATACAATAGTTGAGCGAAAAAGGCAAGGTGAAGAAAAGAAAATATACTTCTCTCTAATCTCTAATGCAACAGAAGATGATGGTATCCAGAAGCAGAAAATCTCTGTTTGAAAAACTACAACCAGCCTTGCCAAATGCTACCCAATGCATTACGGTTAACTGGTCCCTAATAAACTCCAGTGAAAAAAAGCAGCCATCATGTGGTGAACAATTCAGAATCCACGAAATATTCAAAAGGGAAGCCAGACACTCAACCTTAAAAGGACATGTTCTCCTTCGGTGTAATTTCAAAGATTTGCATTAAAATTTCAACAAAATAAACTGCTGTGAAAGGTAAAATCTGCCTGTGTCACTAGAAGCAGTGGGTTCAGCCAGAGCTGGAATGGTAATATTACAGAAGTTAGGCATCAGGAAACGTGGACCATGTATTTCAACCCGCCGTGGGTAGAGAGTATTTTGTCATATGGAGATCTGTACTAAGGGTCAGGATCAGTGTGAGATCCAGGATCAGGAATACTGTAGATCTGGTCCGCTCAAGTGACTGTATCAGTCAACAGATAGGCAGGCAAAGTGATGGAGGGCATAGGAGAAGTAAGCAGAACCCAGAAGAAGTTCTCACCGTTCCTGCCTTTACAGGTCATTGCATTCTAGTTCCTAAGACAAGACCTATAAATGTGGGATAATTAGAGAATGAAACAATATCATATACAATAAGACGCAAAATTTTATTAGACACTAGAAAAGCGTCATTGATATTAATATTAAAAGTGAAGCAAACAAATCAGTAAGGTCTATAGTTCTTAGGAAGGGCCCTGAAGAGGTAGAACTTAACTAAAATCTGGAAATTCTGACAGCAGTTCATTGAAGTAAAGTTAGAGCAAAAATTTTCAGGTAAGAGAAAGCTCATGAGCAACGACGTTTAAGTGGAAATGAGGAAGTTATGAGCAGGATAGGGTAAGGCAGACAGATGATAAGTAGTTGACACGACACGTAGCGAGGAGAACTCTGAAAGATTAGACTGGTTGATCAGGCGGTTTTAATAAAGCTGTGTAATTTCAACCTTGTCCAGTAGACTCCCCAAAGCTATTTAGTTATTTACTAATGTTAGTAGGAGTACTATTACTAATAGTTAACTTATTATGATTATTTTTATTTGTGTATGTGTGTGTGTGGTTTTTTTTTTTTTTTTTTTTTTTTTCCAAATTGCTTCCATTTGTGAGGATTTTGTCACAGCCTAGGAGTCCAGGCTAAATTTTTTTTTTTTTCTTTTTCTTAGACAGTCTCACTCTGTTGTGCTTAGGCTGGAGTGCAATGGTGTAATCTTGGCTCGTTGCAACCTCCACCTTCAGGGTTCAAGTCATTCTACCGCCTCAGGCTCCCAAGTAGCTAGGATTACAGGTGCCCACCACCATGCCCAGGGAACTTTTTGTATTTTTAGTAAAGATGGGGTTTCAGCATGTTGGCCAGGCTGGTCTGTAACTCCCAACCTCAAGTGATCCGCCTACGTTGGCCTCCCAAAGTGCTGGGATTACAGGTGTGAGCCACCACGCCTGGCCAACTTTTTTTTATTATTGAGTAATCCTTCAGGAATAGGCACTGCCTAAGCATTTTACGTGCACTATTTCATATGATCTTCGTGGCAACCTCAAGTGGTAAGAATCACTATTATCCCCATTTTGAGATAAAGTATTGGCTGGCACGATGGCTCATGCCTGTAATCCCAGCACTTTGGGAGGCTGAGTAGGTGGATCATGAGGTCAGGAGATCGAGACCATTCTAGCCAACATGGTGAAACCCTGTCTTTACTAAAATGCAAAAAATTAGCTAGGCATGGTGGTGCACACCTGTAGTCCCAGGTACTCAGGAGGCTGAGGCAGGGGAATCCGTTGAACCCAGGAGGCAGAGGTTAGAGTGAGCCAAGATCATGCCACGGCACTCCAGCCTGGTGACAGAGCAAGACACCGTCTCAAAAAAAATAAAAAAATATAAGAGAAGATAAAGTGTTTAAAAGTCAAAGAATTTTAGAAAATTCCCTCCATCCAGATCCATACAATGGGATCTGAATCAGAGCTGTCTGACCTCAGAACTTTAGTTCTTCACTCCGGTGCCACAGCTACTTGAGTAAGATAGTAAAGAGATGAAATCTAGTCTTTTCCGCATTAGCAGTAATTAATGAGTCATTATTAGTTGCTGGTGTCCTTATGGTTATATAAGATAGAAATAATATCTGATTTCCCAGAACAGAGGTATGTCATAATTCTGGAGCCCCTGCTGGATCCAGGTACCATGCTAGTTGTTCTGCTAATGATAACTTATCAAATGTCACTTACCCTGGCAACAGAACAGGCAGATGATTTCCCCCCCCCCCCCCCCCCCCCCCGGCCACACAATTAAACAGTTAAAATAAGGTCCAGAGATACTAAATCTATCACCTGGGTCATCTATATGACAGGCTGGGATTCATATCCAAATCAATCTCTTTCCTAAACTAGAGGTTGGCAAATTGCAGCCTGCAAGCCAAATCTGGCCGACAACCTGTTTTTGCGTGGCCTGTGCAAAGAATGCTTTTTATATTTTTAAAAGATTGAAATGTTTAAATGAGGAGTATTTCATGACACATGAAAATTCTATAATCCCAATTACTGTGTCCATAAATAAAATGGTATTGGAACACCATGCCCATGTGTTTAGGTATTGTCTATGGCTGTTTTCATACTATAACAGCAGAGTTGAGTAGCTGCAACAGAGACTGTCTGGTGTGCAATGCCTAAAATACTTACTGTCTGGCTCTTTACAGATGAATTTTTCCAACCCTGTCCTAAATCGTGATCTTTCTATTATGTCACCTTTCTTCTCATTGTGTCATGCTGTCCCTAAAACATATCCATCCTACAGAATCGAGAAAGAAGTTCAGCTGTGGTACAAGAATATCACAAAAAAAGTGAAGGACATTTCCTCCTCACTTTATTTATTGTTTTATTTTATTTATTTTTTGAGATGGAGTTTTGCTCTTGTTGCCCAAGCTGGAGTGCAATGGCGAGAGCTCGACTCACTACAACCTCCACCTCTCAGGTTCAAGAAATTCTCCTGCCTCAGCCTCCCGAGTAGCTGGGATTACAGGTGCAAGCCACAACACCCGGCCAATTTTCTTGTATCTTTAGTAGAAATGGGGTTTCACAATGTTAGCCAGGCTGGTCTGGAACTCCTGACCTCAGGTGATCTGCCCATCTCAACCTCCCAAAGTGCTGGGATTACAGGGGTGAGCCATTGCTCCCAGCCTTCCTCGTCACTTTAAATTTGAGACTTGTAATAACCAGCATGTAGAAGGCTATTTATTTCCTCCTAGGCTGTAGACGTGAAATGCAAATGCAGAGTGATGGAAAAAAATGTGCTATAAGTAGTATTTTGGGAAGATTTTTCTGGAAAAAAGAAGCAAAGTGGATCAGAAGCAAGAAGACCAGTTGGATAATTAGGTGCCGAAGTCTCAAGTTGCTGGAATGTTTGTAGAATGATAGTTATTCCCCTAATCTCAGTCATACAACCAACTGCTTCTGTAGGAGGATATTTGGGAAAAATAAAAATAAGAGCCCTGGTATTATAATGTAAGTGTTCATTATTACCAGGTTTCGAACAATCGGCCACTTACAAAGATAATTTAACCTACATACGGCAGCTCTTAAGCTATTCACATTAATCCAGACATCAAGAGGACCATTTTCTGAAATCCTTCATGTGCTGCACCTCTTGTGACAAGTTTGACTAAAAACTATGCACTACCAAATCCTTCATTCAAGCAGTTTATGTCTTCGTGTTTGGAGACAATGATAACTTCTGCCAAGATTTCAATCAGCAATGTGGAGACATTGAATACATTGACCAGTTTTGTGTCCACAGAGTGCCATGATCTCAAAAATTAAGGCAAAGACTGGACAAAATGTGTATCTCACTGCTGCAGGGGAAGCAAAAAGCAAGGCGTCGACATCTAACACGTTAATTATCAACCATGAATTACGGAGAGTCAGACTCCAGTCCACAACCTTTTACAGATCGCAAATCTTAATAACAATAACATTTTTAAAGAAAAATACTGCTTCCTGGTATTTAAGGATCTGATTCTGAAGAATCCCTTTTTTTTTCCTGAGCTCATGTGTCACATTGTCAAGGCTGTGTCAACCATAGAGGTGATATGTCAAAATGACAATCAGTTTACTAAGGTAAAAATAAATGTATTTTCCCCTAAACTGCGGTTTGCTTAAGCTCATTTTAAAAATAAACTGCCCAAAGCAGACAGCAGGAAAATTTGGGCATTATCAGTTGCCTACATTTGAGCACTGCTATCTAAAAAAGCACACACCAAAAGCATTTAGGAAGGGGCTGTGCAATGCTTTTTCATCAGGGTCAGTCTGTCAGGTAATTATCCCCTGTGAGTATGTGGACTATAGTCTTTCTTTCTTTCTTTTTTTTCTGTGCTAGAGAAAGCCAAAAGAACTGCTCCATGCCCAATCCCACTTTCTGGCTCTAAGTGAAGTTTTTCTGGGGTCAGCTCATGCCCCAGGTTCTTTGTGGGCTTGAGGGTCTAAATGTTCTTCCGCATCAGGTCATCTTTTCATTTCAAGATGCCTCTTGAGCAGAGTCAAAAGAGCAGCCTCCACAGAGGTTGACAGGAAGAAGTGAAGGGGATTGGAGGAGAAAGGGACACTGGGGTCTTGCATTTATTTGAAAAGGGCCAGGGATAAAATGTTAGGCATAGTCAGACAAATGCACTGTTACAGGACTTCCTCATCTGGCCCACTTATCCCTGGGCCCAGATAGAAAGAGATTGAAAAGTTATTTATTCTAGATTTAGACACAGATTGAATAAGTGATATTTCCTATAAGTAAGTGGAATAGTCTTTCAAACTTATAGGAATGCTTTAATAAAACAGAACTTTATTTAAAGATGACAGTTAATTAATAAATTTTTACCATTATGTATTTTGTTTTAATAAACAGCAACTATAAAAATACAACTTCCAGCCTTTGGAGGTCTGAGATAATTTTTGACATTTGCAAACATTGCTCACACTCAACAATTGTGGGAACCATGTGCCTGAGACTAGAAAATTAAATGTCCAAAATATCAGAGAAAAAATGCAATATTATTCTACTATGAATGATGCACAAAGCAATGGAATTTTTCTAATAAACTAGTTAGCTTTTATGGTAGATTATTAAATAGATGGTATTAGAAAAGAGATGACCACTGTAAGCCAGCATCAATTGACTACAGACAAACAAATCATGGCTAACAAATCTAATTTCCTTTGACAAAAGGGTTACTAGAATGATTAGCTAATAAAGCATTGTAGAGCTCCTATGTCTGGATTTCTATAGAAAGGATGACAAGGCCAGGCACAGTGGCTCATACCTGTAATCCCAGCATTTTGGGAGGCCAAGGTGGGGAGATCACCTGAGGTCAGGAGTTCGAGACTAGCCTGGCCAACATGGTGAATCTGTGTCTCTACTAAAAATACAAAAATTAGCCGGGTGTGGTGGTGGGCACCTGTAGTCCCAGCTACTCAGGAGGCTGAAGCAGGAGAATCGCTTGAACCTGAGAGGTGGAGGTTGCAGTGAGCCAGGATCATGCCGCTGCACTCCAGCCTGGGTGACAAAGCGAGACCCCAACCCCCACCCCCGCCAAAAAAAAAAAAAAATGACAAAGACACCAGCAACATTCTGATCACCAAAAGGAAAATGTGGACTAAGTAATGTTATGGCATATCAGGTGGGACACTTTTGGCAAATGACAGAAACCTAATGCTAACTGGCTGAAGCAGAAGAGTTCTTCCAGCTCAAGTAAGAGAAAAGTCCAGATATGGCTTTGACTCTAGAACATCTTGATCTAAAACTTTGGAAGGTGCAATGAAGATTTGGACTTTTTCTCTTTCTCTTTATCTCTTTGCTCTACTTGGGCCTCTGTCACTTGCATGCTTAGCATGGTGACTCTTAACAATTCTAATCTTACTTCTTCCCAGTTTCAATTCCAGTAACAAAGTCTCTCTTCCCAGCACTACTACAAAGGTCAGGAATTTAAACTCAATAGACTGACTTTTATTATGTTTCCAATCTTTTAGCCAGTGGAAGTCAATATTTTCATTGACCAAGTTTGATCACATGACAGCCTAGGAACCAGGGGTAGACTCAGCCCTCAAAATCATATAGAGTGAGAATGCAGAACAGTGGTTCCTGAAGAAAAAATACGCTGCAAGAGGAAGAAAAAATTGATGTTGGATAGCAAAAACAACAAAAGTCTACTACATATAGTCAAGTATATGAATCAGTATATCAGCTTGTACATGTGTTTGATACACACCTCATGGTCCTAACTCTGGTTTGGTACTTTCTGAAGTAATGTTTATCACATTTTTCGTTGACACAAAAGTTTACTAAAGGTTTCAACTGCCTTAATTATGACTCAAAAATGACTCTGACATGTTAGACATTTAGGGCCATAACCAAGATGATGGAATTTTACATGCATATCTATAAGGCTTTGTATTGATGTTCAAAAAATAATTATATAAGCAGGGAAGAAAGTTAGTATGACAGCAGTTCATTTGAAAAAGACCCAGAGGTTTGAGTTAACCACGTGGTCAATACAAACATGTCAAAGCAATCTTTAGGTTGCAGTATTAAAAATGTAGTATTCAGCTCAAGGTCAATAATAGCTTCTTTAATTTTTGTGCAAGTCTGATCAGATAGAGAACTTTACGTAGCATTCTGGATATCCTATTTTGATTTGGAGTAATGAACTTTTTCACATTTAACACAATTTATAATAATATATTTGTGTTGTTCTTTGATACATATTTACCTTCCGTCTCTTGAATATAAATTTTTTGAAGCCAGAGTCCTGTGTGTATATGTATGTGTGTGTGTGTGTGTTTCCACTGACTATACAGTAGCATTGATAAATACGTTTTATAGAACAAAATAAAAGAAAACTTAAAAGTGTGCTGGACCAGGCACGGTGGCTCATGCCCATAACCCCAACACTTTGAGAGGCTGAAGTGGGCAGATTGCTTGAGCCCAGGAGTTTGAGACCAGCCTGGGAAACATGGGGAGACCCCCGTCTCTACAAAAAAATAAAAAAATTAGAAGGATATGGCAGCACCTGCCTGTGGTCGCAGCTACTTAGGAAGCTGAGGTGGGAGGATTTCTTGAGCCTAGGAAGTTGAGGCTGCAGTGAGCCAAGGTCATGCCAATGCACTCCAGCCTGGGTGACAAACCAAGACCCTATCACACACACACACACACAAAAAGAAAGTGTTCTGAAGATGATAAAGAAGGGAGCTAATTTAAGAGCTCTTTTATGAGAAGAATAGATGAAGGAACACACACGCTTAGCTTAGCAAAGGAAAATATTAAAATAATGTGATGTCTGTCTTTAAATTTTTGAAAGACCAGTAGAATGAGCAAGTAGTGCCCATAGAATAGTGCCCTCTCTTTTTTATTAACACTCAAACAGAGCTTATATGAACCACTTTAAATAATATTGTACAGGAGTTTCCATGGGGTGGGAGGAGAGATGACTAGCTTATACACTTCCTTGCAATTTTGATGGAATAAACCATGCTAATTTTGCAAACATTACCAAGCTCCTGGGAACCTCATTTAATTCCTTGGCCAGTCGTGTCAAATTAGTAATATTCTTGGGAGACAGTGTTGTACTGAGCCATGAGTCTTAGTCCATTTTTTGCTGCTATGACAGAATAACTGAGACTGGGTAGTTTATAGAGAATTGAGATCTATTTCTTACAGTTTCAGTGGCTGGGATGTCCAAGGTTGAAGGGCCCACATCTGGCAAAGATTTTCTTGCTACATTATCCCACGATGAAAAAGCCAGAAAGCATGTTGTGATTCACTTGGGGTGACTGGCAAAATATTAAAGGAACTATAGGGAAAGGTTATAAGATATAGTGTCTAACCTTTTGGAAGGCCAAAATGTTTTTATCAACTTAAGGAATGGGCTGAAGGCAGCCAGTTTGTATGTTAAAGTATTAAGTCATAGAGTAAAGATTAGGATAATAAAAGCTTCCCCGGTTAAGGCTGTTTACCCCACACCCCTTTGTCTCTTCTCTGTTTACTCATGTAAACTTTGTGCTGGATGGTCCTCTCAGCGGGAGGTTGAAGGGAAGTTACCCGTTAATGGTGCTCATTCTGGGACCCCGGAACCAAGACCTTTTATC
This sequence comes from Cebus imitator, assembly GCF_001604975.1. NCBI lineage: Eukaryota > Metazoa > Chordata > Mammalia > Primates > Cebidae > Cebus > Cebus imitator. The sequence goes on along the minus strand of NW_016107401.1, from coordinate 4,718,664 downwards.
ATTCGTAAAACCACTCTTTTACCCACATTAATTATCCACAAGTGTGTTGATGTAGAACCTCTGTTATTAAATCTATACTGAATAAATGGGAGGAGAAATTGGGGAGTCATGGTTGGTTAGCTGCAATCACCCTCTGAGAGCAGCCGACAACCATCCCTAGCCCACTCAGATTCACTGTATTCTGGTGTGTATGAGTGCATTTTATTCATCAGTCACTGAGTCAGGGTCTGCAGAACAGACCTCTGCAGGTGGTGATTAGTGTCTCAGGTGGTGACCCCGGACGTGATTGAGGTCTCAGAAGCATAAATGCTAAAGAGAGCAAGATTGAACTTGCAGGCTCAAGTCCTTTTATGATGCCTTTTGGCATTAGTTCCTTCATGAACATGGAGCCCTCATGATCTAAGCCCTCCTATTAGACCCACCTTCCAACATTGTTGCATTGGAAATTAAGTGTCCAACACATACTTTTGGGGGAACACATTCAAACTATAGCATCATGCAAAAGCTGAAAACTCATATCTGACTATGCTGAAGGTTATAACTGACGGTTTGCCCAAATTAGTTGCAATAGAATCTCATTCTCTTAAACACATAAGAGTGAGGCAATCACCACTTGGGCACATGTGCAAAAGAAGCATCAGGCTTCAAGTCAAGTGTCTCCATCATTTCTCCCCTTCTCCCACTTCCTTCTCAAGAATGGAGTTTTAAAACACTTTTTGTAATAAGTGACCCATTGTCAGGCATTTGAATAATTTTATTGTGTATCTGTATACTTTTGGAATCACGTGTGGCTTAAAGTAATTGTTTATATAACTTGTTTTATATCTGCATACAGACTGCCGCATAAATATATATGTAAATGTTAAATTATTTATGTTCAGAACAGAAACTAGGCTTTGTATGTTGTATATATTCTAAAGGAGATGGCTGTGATCTTTTATTCAAATACCTCTCCCATCTAAAGGGCTATACCCTCTCTTCTTTAAAAATCTAGATTACATCCACCCTACTAAATATGGTAGGACCTACAAGTCATGTCCTACCATGTTTAGAGCATTTTTATCCACATTTACTGTCTTATATTATTATTTTTTCACTATCTAAATCCAGTTTTCTGGGTAGCATTATATGCCCAACACTGTGCCATAAATGTTTCAACTTGATGGTAGAAATTTCAACTTGACTGTAAGCAATGAGAGGCGGCCAAAGTGTTGCCTTCCTGTATAAAGCTATGTAGAGCCCCACACATTCCTGGGGCTCTACATAGTACAGTCATTTGAGACCAGCCTGGCCAATATGGTGAAATCCTGTCCCTACTAAAATTACAAGATTTGGCCAGGTGTGGTAACACATGCCTGTAATCCCTGCTACTTGGGAGGCTGAGGCAGGAAAATTGCTTGAAGCTGGGAGGTGGAGGTTACAGTGAGCTGAGATTGTACCATTGGCCTCCAATCTGGGTAACAGAGTGAGACACCATGTTAAATAATGACAATAAAAAATAATAATTAAAATCAAAGCCAGGCTTTTTGGGAGAAAATGATCCTCTTCTCCTGGTACTTTCCATCATTTCTTCAAATGCATCTGTGGAAAACCCTGTGCTTAGATTCTTTTAAGAGTGTTTTTACAAGGAAATCCATCTATAATCAAAGCAGCAATAATGACTCAACTTAAGAAACGTGATAATTTCTCCTAAGGGTTAAATTGTTTCAAATCAGGAGTCAAAATTATATTTATACTAATGACAACCTTAAAAATGTAACACAGCATTCAATTTTTGCATTAAAATTACACATTTTAAATACCAAAAGCTTGATGTGAATTTTATACTCTGTTTATGTTAAACCAAAAAAGTGAACTTAAAAGTAATCATGTAAATTGAATGATAATAAGAGTTCTTTTATATTTTTAGACTACTTCAAATGAATAATTTAAAAGGCATCAAGCAAAATATTTTATTAACATAAAGTTAATGGTATATTTTTATAGTACCTGATTTTCAAAAATTTGCTCTAAGACATTATCATAATCAGCTCATGTCAGTTGTGTGCCATTTTACATACACTATTTTTGAATAAAGTTAATGCACTCATTGGCACAGAAGCTCACTTTAAATCTTATTCCTGAACTCTCACTGTTGGCCTTATTAACATACTTTTAATTTGCCAATTTCTACATAAATCTCAAATGAAGATGGCTTTACTCTTTGAAATGCAATATCTATTTGCAGTGTTTTTGATATAAAAATGTCACATAAAAATTTTGGTTGTTTTTGTTAAAACAGGATGAAAATCGTAAGAATCAGCAGGTTACCCACCATGAAATGGAGTAGGAGGTATTTTTACTAGAAAATTACATCATGATACAAATAAAACTTTATGGCAGTGACTCTCCTGTAAATTAGAAATGTATTCCTTCCCCCATGAATGTGGGCTTTTCTCAATATGTTGGCTTGGATTGTAACATAAATCTATAAATTACACGTGTAAAGGAAAATTGGCTTGTTTTCAAATATGAATTTTCATATATAATAATATAGGAAATTATATTTTTGATTAAAAACAGGCAGTTATTCAGTAATTTCTCTCATATATTAAAAATAATGGAATCAATAGCCATTGACACTATAATTTGTCCTCTCTTTTTATATGACATTGAGGCCTATAATACTATAATTTTACTAATATTACAGTAAATAATAAAAAACACTTAAATATTCGTGTGAAATTTGACTTATGACATCAACCCTTTTCTCTTTAGTTGATTCTGCAAGTTTTACCACCAAAAGCTTCATTTCCTAAGTGCTTCTCATTACAAATGCCAGATCTATGCAAATCCAACTGCAGGAGCCACAAGCCCCTTTTCTTGAATACGAAGGGGAAAAAAAGACTGTCCTGTTGGAGAATTCTAAACATTCTTAGCGTCAATTGGTACCTCATTTAAATGTATGTGTGTGTGAGTGTGTGTGTGTATGCTTTATTTTTCATCTTCTACCCAGACTGCTAGAATAAGAGTCATATTCCATCCTTGATTTGACACAAGTCTCAGTGGTGTTTTGTACTTAAATCAAAGACCCGGAATAGTCCTTTAGAAGCCTTTAAATAAATAAATGGATGTAGGAAAGGATATATTTTCTTATTGCTCCTGAGAATTATCTTCAACTCCCATTGGTTGCTCATGAACAAAGAATTTTCCTATTTCTCTTGATGTTTTTAACTTTGTTTTCTTAGCATCTAGGCTTTTTTTTTCCTCCAGTGTATGTGTTTTAGTCTAATAGAGCTTTTGAGTGCCCAGGTACTGCTGTGATAAGTGCCACAGAAATACTTATGTAGAAAGATAGATTTCTCTGAAACGGCTTCCATTCTCTTTTTTCCAAACAAAACTTCAGTGATAGAAAAAAAAATGCCACTAGTTTATAAAAATCAATGCTGTTTTTGTCTACATAAGGAGTATGAGATTATGTCAAAAGGAGTGATACAATCAATATTGGATTCCTAGAGAATGGAGCCTTCTCCTTAGAAGAAAAACAGTTTTAAAAAATGTCTCAGAAGCATGGTATGTCTCTGAGAATTTCACCCACCTAGCGTGTAAGTGATTGGGTTTCTTTTTTTCTAGCTTTAGTGCTAAATTTAAGAGGAATTAAAAGTTAGTAAATTTCTCAAGAACCATAAAATGAATAAACAGAAAGCGGTAAACTAAGTAAAGTAAGAGAACCAGTGGATGAGCGACTACAGACTCAGAGCTCTCTAAAAGAAACTTGGCATGTTTAATTACCCTTATCAAAGGACTTGGAACTTTGATAATATTGTATGTAAAACTGTTGCAACATAGGAGAATAGTCTGAATTAAAAATTCCAATTGATGGTGCATCAAAAAAAAAAATCTAAGAAGATGATGAGGGTGAATATGGCGTCCCAGGCGTTTTCCTTCAGTATTTCAGTGTGTTTATAATCACCCAGTAAACACTTGAAGCCCCAACATGTCCAAATGATTAATTTTAAAAAGAAACAAAGCAAGAGGAATTTGGTATGTGCAGTCTAGTGGCTTACTTCAAAGATTCCACAAGAAGAGAGTACTTTGTGATGGAAATTCTTTTCCTTTGGGCTTTCCCATTGCCACTCGATATTCAAGATGCTTTTCCCATATTTTCCCTGGCAAACTACAGCCTTCTCTAAAGAAGCCAGACAATTCTTGGAAATAAAAGAGGAAGATGATAGAAATCATTACAGAGTCAGTTTTACAGAAACCGTGTCACCTTGGGGAAGAACCACTGTGTCAATGCTGTGGAGATACACATGGTGGTGAGTTGCTTTACATAATGTTTGTGTGCTTTGAAATCGAAGCGGATCATTTTAATTAATTTCCAGTTCTATTTTGCTCATTCCTGTCAACCACAGCCTATTTATGAAACTATTTAAAAGCCAGCTTTATCCTAGGAACATTTCTAGTCTTCCGAATTCAATTTTAACTTGACCCCAAGCCCCAAGCTTACCTCCAAAATTCACAAAGTGTGTTTCTTTAAGACTTTATTATTATTCTGATGTATTCAGATCTATCCACCCTGTCTCCACTGCTAGATTGTGAGCCTTCAAGAGCTGGAATCTTCTTTCCCTATAAGCCCTGTCACTCTAAACACCCTGTCACTCTCATTGAGTCTGGGCCTCAATGATTATTTTCATGACTGTGGGATTGGTAGACACCCTCCTTCTATCTGAGATGCACTTTCCTTCCTTGTCCACGTGGAAGTCCCAATTACTTTCTCTGGGATTTTGCCACAGTCCTACTCCACCCCAACCAAGGGGGATAAGCAGTGTCATTGCCTGTGTTGTGCCAGCACACTGCACGTACCTTCATTTCAGCACACAACACACAATAGTCTAAACTGCCTTCTCTCCTCCATTCCCTAAGTGTGCTGTTTTCTGTCTTTATGACCCAAGGATTTAACAAAGTTTTTGGCATAAGGATAGATATTTGATACATGTTTCTCAGCTGCCTTCATAACTTACTCATGGCCTCACACAATTCTTTGTTCTCAACAAACATTGATAGCATTGGCTAGAAAAAATGCTATATTTTCCTAAAATTACCTTCTCAGTTGCAGACTCTACAAGGGAGAATAAACATATTGGGTTGTGTGTCCAGTTTCTAACAATCTTTTTCTGAGCAGCCTTTTTAAAATTTCTATTTTAAAAAAAGGGATACCTGTACAGAATGTGCAGGTTTGTGACATAGGTATATGTGTGCCGTGACACACATATTGACCCTTCCTCTAAGTTCCCACCCCCACCCCCCATCCCCCAACAGGGCTTGGTGTGTGTGTTCTCCTCTCTGTGCTAATGTGTTCTCAAAGTTCTGCTCCCACTTACGAGTGAGAACATGCGGTGTTTGGTTTTCTGTTCTTGTGTTAGCTTGCTGAGAATGATGGCTTTCAGCTTCATCCATGTCCCTGCAAAGGACATGATATCTGAGCAGCCATTTTATGTCAAGCATGACCCACCCTTCACCATATATGATGGATAGGTCCAAGACAAGACACCTGACCCAAGCTAGAACAGTGAAAATTTCTCTTCCAAAAACAAAAATGCCAGAGGGGAGTGAGAGAGAGGGAGAGAGAAGTTTCAATTGAGATTCTACCTTTGGGTGGCTTCACTTATAGCAAGGAATCTTGAGATCTGACATTTTCTGTAAAATTATCAATTGTATTCAATTGTACAGAGGGAAAACACTAGGAAAGCTAGTCTGGAGAGATATTTTCAGAGGAGCAGAAAGCAAATGTGAAGGGCAAAGCTCTAGACAATCTTCCTGTTCTAGGCTCTGGACCTGATTTACTGAATTAGCAACACTGCTCTCCTTGAGTTTTGTGAGATATCCCTGTATTCACATAATAAGCTCTCCCTGTACTATATAGATCAGTTTAGTTTGCTAACTATGATAAAAAAAATATGCCTGATTGTTTCAGGGGAAAATGTGTTTAGTTATAGAAATGTCTTGGGAGAGATGATTGTCAGCATGATCTTTTTTACGCTTCTGTTTTAGTTGTTTATAGCTGCTGTAAAAAATGGCCACAAACCTAGTGACTTAAACCCACACTGATTTATTATCTTACAGTTGTGGAGGTCAAAGTCTGACACAGATCTCAATGGGGTAACATCATGATATCAGCAAAGTAGCTGCTATCATATTTTCATTCTGGAGAGTCTAGGGGAAAATCAATTTCCCTTTCTTTCCTAGCTTCTAGAGGCTGCCCACATTCCTTGGTTCATGTTCCCCTTCTTCTATCTTCCAAAATAGCAACGGTAGGTTGAGTCCTCACATTGTATGACTAACTTCCTCTTCTGCCTCTTTCTTTCATTTTTAAGGACCCCATAACTCAGAAAAATATTATTATCTCGAGGTGCTTATCTTAAGCACATCTACAGAGTGCCCTTTCTTAGGTAAAGTAACATATTCACAAGTTCTGGAGAATAGACGTGGACATCTTTGAAAGGGATAGGTGGGCATTATTCTACCAGCCACTTTCCCTCTTAACTCCCCAAACATAAACTATATTACTAGTTTTATTGTATACCCCAATCCACCTCCTCAACTCCCCACTGACACACATATGCACACACAATTGAGTGTAGCTTCCAAAGAAGCCTGAAATTTATTTATTTATTATTTTTTCCCAATGCCTACCACAAAGCCTGATACAGTGTAGGTGTACAATAACTATCCAATAAACATTGAATGTAATCAGTGCCTCCATAAACCCTTCTACTTTTTCTATCTTTTGTTAGGAAAGAGTTTAAGCCACAGCACATCAGTATACTATTTTTTCTATTTTACAGTATGATCTTGTTAGAGGCTTATAATGTTTACATGCATAGGCTTTGGGTCAATCAGACCTGGGTTTGAATCCTTTCTCCATGGAATCACTATTTCCTGGAATGAGATAAAAAATGAAAAAAAAAACAAAACAAAACACTCAGCATGGTTTACCTAATGTGCTGAATATTGTTCTAATAACTTTACATGCATGTTCTCATTTTATTCTCATGAAGGGAAAGTCTATCTGCCTAGTGCAATCATGGATTCACAGGAGGTGAAACAGTATGTTAGCATAGTTTTCTGTCTATTCTGAGGTAAGAATAATGCCTGATTCCAAATGTTCCCATGAACTAATCCCCAAAGGTGTCTGTGTCTTAATCCTTAGAAACTGTGGGTATGTTAGGTTACATGGCAAAGAGGAATTTAGGTGGAATTAAGGTTGCTAATCAGCTGATCTTAAAATAGGGAGAGTATCCTTGATCATTCAGGTGGGCCTAGGGTAATCATAAATGTGCTTAAAAGTGGAAGAGGGCAGGAGAAGAGAGAGTCAGAGGAAGATGCTATTGTGAATGAATGGTCATGGCAATGGAGCGCTGCTCTCTGAAGATGAAGAAAGGGGGTCATGAGCTGCATAATGTGGGCAGCCTCTAGAATGTGGAAAAAGAAAGGTGATGAATTCAACCTTAGAGCCTCCAGAATGGAACACAGCCTTGAAGACATCTTGGTTTTATCCCAGTAAGACCCATGTTGAGACTTCTGAGAATTCTGACTTCTGCAAGACTGCAAGACAATAAATGTGTTGTTTTTATCACTATGTTCATGTAATTTATTCAGCAGCAACTAGAAAACAGATACTGAGCCATTTTTTATTAAAACATAAGCATATTTTACTACATCATCCACCTTTAAAAAATTGACCCTTTTTATCTTCTCAAGTGAAACTAAACTTTCTCAAATATCATTTTGTTTGGAACAATCATTGCTGGCCTCTCCTCTCTTCTCTTGTTTCATGAAACAAATAAGAGCAGCATGCACTTTTCTTAAGTGTATTGCCAGTCTTTCCCCTAAGAATTAAAAATCTGTTATCCATTTAACAACTTAGCCTCACAGTCTCTAAAAAGTGTTAATACACAACAGTTCCAATTCCTCTTCTGTTCAGAAACCAACATTAAGGTCTCAATTTGGAATCAGAACCTTAACTACAGTGCAGGAGACATGGGGGAAGGGGCATTTAGGTTGTTGACTTGGGGAAGATAAGCTACTCAAATCAGGTCTCTTTCCTAGAAAAACAATGGCTTGAAAATCAGGTAAAACGGCTCTCTTCTACCTAAAACTTCCTTAAAATCTCTATCTACAATAGTATTGTTTGACTATTTCTTTCATATTCTTTATTTCCCTCAATCTGCTTTCTCTCTTTTTCTGTAATTGCCCTCTGCCTTTTCCCAGTCCTGGTTTGAATACCTGTCTCCAAGGGACAGGGAAGAACAACCAAGTCTGAATGCACGCTGATGTTTTAGGACCATGGACAGTAGCATTGTTTGCCCAGTAAACTACGAATGGTATGCCATTATTTTAAAAATTATTTTATTTTAAAATCCATTTCTAAATTTGCCTCTTTCCTTCAAGTCTCTTTCTTTACACATGCCCTGATGTCCAAGCCAACCCTCTCTGGCTTCAAATGCCCCATTAGTAATAGATCTATTGTTTAAAGACATTCATTGGCACCACAGATTGTTTATCCCTTAATATTTTGATTTGTCTCCTTCCCAGGATCACTTCCTGGTTTCCTCTTTCTGCTTCTTTTCACTTTTGCATCCTCAAATAATTGGAGAGAATATATTTAGACTTCAAAATTCATGTTACTCAGCCTCAGTTGAATCCCACCTGTGAGTAATTTATAACATTCGTTTAAACCATACGAAACTTTTACATAAGAAAAATGTTTTAAAAATATGGATATGGGAGGAAAAAGGTTAAATTATAAGCAATTTTATAAGATTTTACACAACTACTTTTTCTAAGTAGTGTTTTCAGTAGAGTTTTAAAAATCTTTTCAACACTCTCAAATGACCAACCTCTCTTTGAATAAATTATTTTATTTCTATTTCACTGGATAGTATCAGTGATCACAAGAAAGGAACTCACTCAATTTTTATTCTTTAGAATTTGTCTATTTTTTTCCTCATATGTACTTTTTCTCTGATCTCAGAGAAGTTCCATAAGCATTAAATCTAATAAGACCTACCACATTTTTTTTGTATTCAAGTCCTAAAATCTCATCTGAAATGCTGTTTCTTAATTATCCTTCGTATCCACTTTCTTTTCTTTTTTTTTTTTTTTGAGATGGAGTTTCGCTCTTGTTACCCAGGCTGGAGTGCAATGGCGCGATCTCGGCTCACCGCAACCTCCGCCTCCTGGGCTCAGGCAATTCTCCTGCCTCAACCTCCTAAGTAGCTGGGATTATAGGCATGCGCCACCATGCCCAGCTAATGTTTTGTATTTTTAGTAGAGACGGGGTTTCACCATGCTGACCAGGATGGTCTCGATCTCTTGACCTCGTGATCCACCCGCCTCGGCCTCCCAAAGTGCTGGGATTACAGGCTTGAGCCACCGCACCCGGCCCATATCCACTTTCACCACTTGATCATGTCCTTGTTTTTTGCCTTCAAGTCTATTCAGGTTTTTCTTTCTTAACTGAAGCTGCCCTTGACACTGCAACTGCTTACTGAGCTAGCAGCCAGCTTAGGAAAAAAAAAAAAAAAAAAAAAAAAAAGGATGTTCTACATTCTCTACCTTCACTTTTTTTTAACCCTACCTAATACGGCTTCAGTGCTCGTAGTTCAAGGTTCACTGAAGATTCTTAAATTGGCAGATTTTGTCATTTCCCCCCCCTCAGTGTCATCCCAACCCTTGCCATGTTCACCACAGTTTTCACTGTGCATTCATTCCTCAATACTATCCATTTTCTCTTTTGTTTCTCTACTTTTTGGCTCCTTCTGTTCCCAATGGAGAGGGTCTCTACAGGTTTGCTCTTCTGTCATTACAGTGCTTTCTCTGAGAATTTTCTATTTCTGTGACTTTATCAGTTTCTGACTGTTCCTGTGTTTATTCAGAAAACTAGCATTTCCTCTTAGTTCCATGCTGTTAAATTTCTGTATTTTCCTAATGTATGGTTAAAATTTTACACTTTAACTTTTTCTATTTGTCCTTCAGATCCTTTTCATTTTATCCTCCTATTTTTCATACCCCCTCTTTCTTCTGTTTTTTTAATTTTTATTTTTGTGAAGGAGTCTTTCTCTGTCACCCAGGCTGGAGTGCAGTGGCACGATCTCGGCTCACTGCTACCTCTGCCTCCCAAGTTCAAGCAATTTTCCTGTCTCAGCCTCCTGAGTAGCTGGGATTACAGGCATGTGCCACCATACCCAGCTGATTTTTTGTATCTTTAGTAAAGATGGGGTTTCACCATGTTAGCCAGGCTGATCCCGAACTCCTGACCTCATTATCCACCTGCCTCAGCCTCCCAAAATGCTGGGATTACAGGCGTGAGCCACTGCACCCAGCCACCCCTTCTTTCAATTTAATACATTAAAATATTAGGTGGAGTAGGCTTGTCAATAGTGTATTCAAGGATCAATACACTTATTCGATATACTGTGTGCAGGGTTGGGGGGAATGTTGGTAGATGTGGGGTTCATCAATTAAGTATGCCTGGTCAATATTTATACTATATTATTTCCTTGGAGCTTTACGTTGCATATTAAAGGTTCTGAAAAGTCTTTCAGTTAATAAATCTGTTTAACTTTTCAACCCAATGTTCCCAAACTGATTTGATCTCACAACATCCTGTTGAACACAGGAAAATGTCATCATAACATACAGAGCCATTTTCTTCAGAGTCTGACAAATCTGTTTAGATCCTGAGTTTGCTACTTATTAGCTCTGTGGGCAAGCTACTTAGCCTCTCCGGTCTTCTACTTCTTCAGAAATAATAACAACTACTTTGAAGCCATCTCCTAAGGATTAAAGAGAGTATAAGTAAAATATATCATATGGTATCTGGCACACAGCAACTGCATCATAAATGTTGGCATCAACAACGTTGTTATTGCATGAAAATTAAGCATGTCTCTTACACAGGTTACCTTACAGGATATTTTGTAGCCTCCATGACTCATGTGTTTCTGATAGACTTTCTTGTACATTGTTTTATTCAATTAACACAGGGTTGAATGCATGATGTATATATTAGAGAGATGAGATAGAGTATAAGGAATAATTACTTAAATCATTCTCTGTTGTCATATCACATAATGACCCAATCTCAGTTGAAGAGGTAAAATTTCTCTACAAATAAATGAAAGCTCAGAAATTGCCTGTGTCTAAAAACCACAACAGATTTTTAAGAGGAAGAATTCCCACAATAAAATAGATGGGTTATAAGCACCTTGGAAAACAGCTAGGAAATTGAAATGTATTATTTTCATCATTAATTGCTATGTTCAAAATAGTTACTTGAATGAATTCCTTTCCCTCTCCTATGCTACTATCTTTGGTATTCTTATTAAATCAATATGCATCCATCATCACAGAATGATGAAGTTTCTAATATAACTTCCAACAACACTGAACACATTTCAAAGGGATGCCATGTAATTGTTCTGACAGTATAGCGATGCACCTATCTTCAACACAAACAGAAGTTGTAGGACCTTTTTGGCTTTTGTGTCGATTTGGCTGAAAGAATCTCTATGCTTTAGTTACTTAGGATATAAATTAAAACCAGAAAAACAGTGACACATTCTGTATGATAAAAGAACAAATTTGTTTTAGAAGCAAGCAAAACAAATAAGCCAATAGAAAGCATAATTCATTTTATGTCATCAATGTCAAAGTTTGAATCCAAATGGTCCAATTTGTTTAAGCAAAATGGCCAAACCAGTTTTTCAGAAAATAATTTAAAACAGTAATTTCAAGTATATCATTTTTTTATTGTGGTTGTAAATTGCCTCATTGTCTTTTTTAAAAAATATTCTGTATTGAGAAGCTTTACACAGGCTGAATTACACCTGATATGTTAGTCAGGATGACAGCCCAACCAACTTTACCTTCTCACTAAAACCATTTCACCAATGATATCCAGCTCAAGGAAGCCACTGTCTGTATCAGGGCAAGACAGACTCAAAAACCAGATTTTGCATTTGTTGTTTTTGCTGCTTGGAATGTTCTTCTGTCTCACTGTAATGTTTTTAAAAAAGCTAAGATTTAGGTTGCAATTCTGAGTCTACTATTTATGAGCTCTGATCTTGAGCAAATGATTTAATCTCTATATATTTCTGATTTTTGTCCTGCAAAGCTGGTTAATAATACTATCTACCTCCAAGAAAGAGTCTGAGGATTAAATTAGCTGGTGTATGTAATGCATTTAGAGCGATTTCTGCATAAATGTCATCATATGTGTCTATTTCTATCATCATGATCATCAGCGTCATCACCATCACCACCATCTTCTCACGGTTAGCCCCTTCACACCTTGCAGGTGTGGGTCTGAATATTCCCTCCTCAAAGAGTCCTGCACTGGCCAACCTATCTAAAGTAGTTCCCCAGTCACCTTCTTCCTAACACTTGTCACTATCCAAAATGTCTTATTTATTTTCATTTTTCCCTTCTACTTCCTTCAGGCCTTTGTTTAATGTTACATCCCCAGGGCATAACAGATGACCTTGCATATAGTGTATACTCAATAAATATTGAGCTGGTGCTCCATGGTATCGTTGGTTTAAAGGAGTCTGCCTAATAATGTCAAAATCAGTAGAAATGGCTCTTTCCAAGACTAGTCTAAATACTACATATGTACTGGGCATACAGGATGAATGAAGGGAAATCTCAATGGACACTAACACAAAATCAAGATGTGGCAAACTGGATTTCAGGCAGCCTAAGCTTTCAAGTCACGGGAGACTTCCGTGTGTACCATACAATAAATCCTCATTTAATTAATTTGGCCTGATTGGGTCTTCATTCCTATCAAACATGCTTAAATAACACAACTGTAAGTTCTTTGTTCCAGAACTCTATTTCAACTCAGACTGAATTATTGTATGCTGAGATAAAATAAAATAAAATGAAATGAAATATATGCTATGTTCTATTCACTCAAACATGAAAATTAATTTAGAAAATTGGAAATTTGCAACCAGCATGGATAATCAACTGAAAATGGAAGAGGAGTCAATACTTTTCCATAGTCTCATGGGACCTTATATTTGTTGGTTAATTAAAATGACCTGAAGTGTTGAACTTTCTTTCTCTAGAGGATATTCTAAAAATTCCTATAATTCCCAGAGGAACAGCCATATTGTTTCACTCTCATTTTTTGATAGGGAAATAAGGATACAAGCAAGCCAATTAGCGTTTCTGGATTCGGAGTCATTAGAATTTTAGAGTGGACTGGGCTCCCACCAACTTTATTTTAAAGGTGAAGAAGATGAGACCCAGAGAGAAAAATGCCTTGCTCAAATTTATGCACAATTAGTTTAGGTCTTTTTCCTGTAATAAATTGTGCTTTATCCCTACAAGATCAAAAAGTAAGCTTCTATTAGGGTTCAGCTCAAACTGCTAGAATGTTAAAGCAGTTGGTCAAAACAATAAGAAGCAATGGTTGTAATGACCAGTAATTGGGCATTTATTTGGTCCAAGCACTACCATTAATATTTAGTGTATATTAAGTTCAGGGCACCCTCAAGGAGTTGTTATCGTTATTACCATTTTGCAGATAGGGAAAGAGAGGCTTAGAGGGGTTGCCTTGCCTAGAATCGCTCAGTTGAAAATTCTCGAAAGGGTATTTAACTCCCAATCTGATAGCAAACAAATCTCATACTTCTAACCATGAGGCAAACTATTGCCCCAGCAGCCAATTCTGGCTCATCGTCTGTGTCTGCACATTCTAAATAAGGAATAGTTTTACATTTTAAGTGGTTAAAAAAAGAAACAAGAAAAACATTTCGTGACATGTCAAAATTATATAAAATTTAAATTTCTGCATCTATAAATAAAGTTTTATTGAAACACAGTCACACTCATTTATATACATACTGTCTGTGGTTGCTTTCATACTTCCATAGTAGTGCTGAGTAGTTACAACAGAGACCACTTAGACTGCAAAGTCTAAAATACTATAGTTCCTTATCAGCAGGGGGGATATGTTCCAAGACCCCACAGTGGATGCCTGAAATCACGAATAGCAGCAAACCCTACATATACTGCTTTTTTCTGTACATACACACCTATGATAAAGTTTAATATATAAATGAGGCACAGTAAGAGATTAACAACAATAACTAATAATAAAGTAGAACAATTATAACAATATGCCAGCATCACCACCCTTGAGCTTTGGGGCCATTATTAAGTAAAATAAGAGTGACTTGAACACAAGCACTGCAATATGGCAACAGTCCACGTGATCACCAAGATAACTAACTAGTCACTAAGTGACTAACCGGTGAGTGGCGTCTATAGGGTGCAGATGCTGGATGCAGGGATGACTCACATCCCAGGCTAAAGTAAGACAGCATGAAATTTCATCACAATACTCAGGACAACACATAATTTAAAACGTCAATTATTTCTAGAACTTTCTGTGTAATATTTTCAGACCTCAATTTACTGCTGATAACTGAAACCCCAGAAAGTGAAACTGTGGATATGGAGGGACAACTATTATATATTTACCATCTGGCTCTTTACAGAAAGAGTTTGCAGTCCCCTGATTTTAATCATTAGGCTATATTGTCTCCCAAGGGTTACAAGAAAATCATGATAAAACAACTGGGATGAAAAATATCAGCTATACAAAGAGTACAAATGAATATCTCTGCAAAACAAGGACAATTTCATTTATGAGTGGAGACTAATGTCTAAGAGCAACAAGCTGGGGCAAGGAAAATAAGCCTTCACTATATTCTAGCCAAGATAACCATATGACCTTTAAACAGGTTATAGCCATTCCTATTAGGAAATGTTTTCTCACACAGCTTGCCCAACGAGAACAACAACAAAAAAAACTACAAAAAACTTCACTTCTAATTCACAACAGTGATTAACAAATTGCACTCAATATCTAGGGACCCCTGGGAATCCCTGAGACCCTTTCAGGTGTCTGTGAGATCAAAGCCATTTTAATAATGTTACGAAGATGTTATTAGCCCTTTTCACTCTCATTCATTTACAAGCGTACAGTGGAGTTTTCTAGAGGCTGCATGATAAGTAATATCGCAACAGGCTGAATTCAGAGGCAGATATGAGAATCTGTCTTGAGTCAGATATTAAAGATAGTTGCAAAAAATGTAAGACAATGGCACTCTTTTAACTTATTTCTTTGTTTTAGAATATATATATGCTTAGTAAAATATATCTTTTATGTCAACACATACTGGATTATGATTTTACTATACTAATAATTATTTTTTAAAATCTTATTTTTACCTTCCAAAGTAGTAACATTGATAGATATAACTTAGATATAAAAAAGTTCTTCACCAAGTTCAATGGAGTCTTAAGACCAAGAAGTTTGAGAACTGCAAGCCAAGGAGACAGACCTTAGAAGAAGCCAATTATTCCAACACTTGGATTTAGACATTTGAGAAAATAAATTTATATTGTTTAAGCCACCTACTCTGTAATATTTTGTTATGGCAGCCCTAGCAAAATAATGCAGCCTCCTCCTCTAAAATCCTGCTCTTCTAGTTTGTACTCTATTTGTTTGCATAAAGATTTTCACAATCTTTTCTTACTACTTTTTTTTGTCATCTCTCCCACTATGATGTAAGTTTCATGAAGGCTGAGAGCACATCTATTTATCCATTCTGATATTACTGATTTTTAATACAATGCTGCTACATGGTAAGCAACACATAGTTGGTGGCCGAATCTATGAATGGATGTTAACATTTATACCCTTATTTAGTTAATTATATCACTGCTACTAGCATGTGTGTCTCCTTTATTGAAGGAGATTGTCAATGTCTGGATTTCAGACATTGTGGCGGCTCCTTTTTCTCTATTTGTAAACTTTGTAGGTTGTACTTTAAAAAAGAAAACTGCTGAATGAATGACTTGACATATGGTTGGAGAGCTGGTCTGTTTCCAGAGCTAATGATAATAGAGAAAAATGAATGTTTACTATAAGTACTTTGTGTATAGATGGTCTATCTGAGTTTGAAAGAATTTAGGTTTATGGCAATGCATCTGCTGATGACTAGTCAGTACCACAAGGATATGTAGTATCTATTTGCATAAGTAGATTTGCCTGAGGTTCTTGGTTTTTGTTTGAATGCTAAATCAGAAAGTGTGTGCATATGTGTGCATGCTCTGGGGATTCTAAGAAACCACTAAAAGGAAAGAAAAAAACATCTTTACCTTGCCTAGAATTTTTGAATTGGCTTGAATCCCTATCAAGAATATGGGCTGGAGAGAAAAACTCAGGGGTAATTTTCATAAGACTCTCTGATAATGCTTAGGACCTGAAGCATCATGATGAAGGTCAAATTATAGTAGAGAGATGCTCACTGTTTTTGCATGGAACCTACAGTTTCTGCAAGACTGGAGGCTGAAGGAGCATGTCTAGAAACAATAAACTTGGCAGAAATGCATCTTCAAGGATGTCTGTGGATATAGGTCACTAATAAGGAAATAGTTGAGCAAAAGAGGAAGCAAGAGGGTTCAGCTCTATCTGATGCCAGGCTCATGAGCTCATATGCGGCATAACTGAGTACTCTCATCAAGGCCAGCTGGGGAGATGTGACTTCACAGCAGGTCTGGAGGCCCTGAGTTAGCCAATGAAAGGAAGAACACAGAAAATGTATATTGCTAATATGACTATCTGCAGTCCATGGAGTCTTGGGGATAATTTTTTCTTTATGATTTACCTGATGTAATTCCACATCAAGCCTACAGGGTAGATGTAATGATCCCATTTTCTGTGCTTGTAAAGTGGAGCTTAGAAAAGTTTAATTACTTGAGAGGTAGCATTTTAACAGTGAGTGGTTATACATTGTGGCTAAGAATGAGGACTGAGGCCGGGCGTGGTGGGGCAAGCCTATAATCCCAGCAATTTGGGAGGCCGAGGCAGGTGGATCACGAGGTCAAGAGATCGAGACCATCCTGGTCAACATGGTGAAACCCCGTCTCTACTAAAAATACAAAAAATCAGCTGGGCATGGTGGTACGTGCCTGTAATCCCAGCTACTCAGGAGGCTGAGGCAGGAGAATTGCCTGAACCCAGGAGGCGGAGGTTGCGGTGAGCCGAGATCATGCCATTGCACTCCAGCCTGGGTAACAAGAACAAAACTCCGTCTCAAAAAAAAAAAAAAATAATAATAATGAGGACTAGATTGAGGTCAAGCTTTGCCACTGATTAGCTGAACATGTCATTTATACTTTCTGTGCCTTGTTGCCTCATTTGCAAAATGGGGATTACAATAATAGCAATATTACTACTAATAATTATGATAGAATAATATGTATTTCATAGACTTGTGAAGGTTAAATAAATTTAGATGGGTAAATCTCTTAAACAGCTCCTGGCACAAAATAAGAATTCAGGAAGAGTTGTTTTTGTTACTTCAGGTCGCATAATAAGAAAACAGCACAGTCAAAATTCAGAACTCTGATCTATTTGTCTCCAAAGTTTCTGATCCTAAGCACTATGATATATTATTAAAAACAATCCTTTTTTTACCCCTTTTTCTGCCTCTTCCTTCTTCCTTTTCTCCTCCTCCTCCTCTTCCTTCTTCCTCCTATATTTATCTACATAGTGATTGGTAGAGGACTCAGAGGTCAGTGATGGCAAAGGAATGTTTGGCTGTCTGATAACAGACATTTGCCTTCATTTTATTCACTTCTTTGCAAATGCAAGAATATAGCCAGAAATTCTGCTAGGTTTTGAGCTACCAAAATAAATAAGTTGCCATCATTATTTTGGAGCACTGCTAGTGTTTGGAAAACTTTTTTTTTTTTTTTTACCATACACATGTAGGCACCAGGGCCCTCGTCCTTCGCCCTCTATATCTTCTTTATATCTAACGGGAAGAAGCACTGACAAAATGATTTTCAGGTCATCTCTAGCTTCAGTGCAATGAATGTGTAGGTGCTGATCTTGAAAGCTTGTGACATTTGACAGAATATCCATGGAATTGTTATGCACAGCTACGGTTTGGACTATGTAAAATTACATCACAGGAGATGAATGGCACCGTTTCAACAGTTCTGAAATGATAACTTTGTTGACTATGTTTAAGTTTGAGAGACACAGAAAAATAGAAAATGCCCCACGGAACCACTTGAAAATGCAGGCAAGTCATATTTGCAATTGGATGGATGTGACTTCTCATGAAACAGGCTTAAAATAGGATATTGCAAGGAAATGAAATTAAGTACGAAGTGGCAAATTGTTAGCTATGCATGATAATCACTTTGTTCCTGCTGTATTAATTTAATTGTTCCTGCTTTATGTGATTCATTATGGAAAAGAGAACCCCTAAATATTGTAGGATCACAATCTTAAGATGGTACAAATTGAAGTTGTGGATCATGTTTCTTTATTCTTTTTAAAATACCAAAAACAAAACAAAAACAAAAAGCCACTAATGTTCTTGATGCTCCAAAGTCAGTCCTATTAAAACAAATCTAATTCCTGAAAACTCTGGAATGCTTCTTTGGGTTTTGCTCGGTAAGAATCTTTGACTAAACCTAGTTATTTCTCCTACCACAACGCATCACAGACAGACCTTAGCTCTTGCTTTCAATAGTGTCAGAGCAATAGCACTTATTTCTAGAAAAGTATGCAAGAAGGCCAGCTGTTGTGACTAGAGAGGGCTTTACTGTACAATCTGTGAAAAAGGTAGAGTTCACCAAGCATAACCGGCAGAAAGATAGCTCCCAAAGAACACTAACACACAAAGTAATCACTAGGAAGTGAAAAGGTTACTGGAGCCAGATTGCCCTTGAAACTAGGGAATCTGGGCCAGTGAATCCTGCCTTAGCCTAGAGCACTCCTCTGTCTATGCAAAATTGGGTATATTTATTCAAATGTGTGTCTGCGTGTGCATGTGCACATGGGGGTGTTTTATGAATAAAATGAAAAAAATTGAGTGGATCATTCATGATTAACTCACCTTGAGAAGTGCCTAGGAAGTTTATTTGAAAATAAGTATATAGGAGAAACATGCTCTTTTTTTCTATGGTAGGGATAGCCTCTCCCTACCAACAACTTTTTTTGCAAGATAATTTGTAATAATTGCAGAATCATTGTAAAGATTAAACATCTTCAAACTGGCAATGGAAAAAGGAATAAACAATGTATCTAGATTTTCTATTAGAAGAACTTTTATTAAACATGTAACTCACTTTTTGTGGGGAGAGGTAGGTAGGGAGGATTAAATTTAAGTATTCTTTTTTTTTTTTTTTTTTTAAACAGAGTCTCGCTTTATCAGCCAGGCTGGAGTGCAGTGGCGTAATCTTGGCTCACTGCAACCTCCACCTCCCGGGTTCAAGCGATTCTCCCCTCTCAGTCTCCCAAGTAGCTGGGACTACAGGCATGCACCACCACGCCCAGCTAATTTTTGTATATTTAGTAGAGACGGGGTTTCCCCATATTGGCCAGGATGGTCTTGATCTCTTGACCTCACAATTCACCCACCTTGGCCTCCCAAAGTGCTGGGATTACAGGTGTGCACCACCACACCTGGCCTAAAGATTCTTTTTTATGAGAATAGAGAAAAACTGTGGCACAGGAGATGATGTATTCTAGTCATTTCTGCCTCTACATTTATGATTTAGGATTTAAAAAATTTTAGTTACTGAGAATTTTGCAGAAGCCAAATGCTACTAATCTAAGAAAGCAAAAATTACATAATTTCCTTGCTGCTATGATACTAGAGACCCCAAATGAGTACTTCAGAATAACACCTATTTTAGGGTGCTTTACGATTAATTTTTTTGTTTTTTTTTAGTGGTGTTTTGTGTTTTTTGTTGTTGTTGTTTCTTTGGGTTTGGGATCTTAAGTATCTCACTTCACTGCTGTTAACACGAACTGGTGAGAGATTCTTTATTTTGCTGAGATAAGCACTCAGAAATATATCTCTGAGTGACAAAATATTAAGAGACTTGTCTAGGCACAGTGGCTCACACAAATAACCCTAGCATTTTGGGAGGCCGAAGTGGGAGGATTGCTTGAGCCCAGAAGTTTAAGACCAGCCTAGGCAACATAGTGAGACCTCATCTCTACAAAAAATAAAAATAAAAAATTAGCCAGGCATGGTGGCACGCACTTGCAGTCCTAGCTACTCTGGAGGCTGGGGCTAAGGTGGGAGTCTTGCTTGAGTCTAGGAAGTTAAGACTGCAGTAAGCTGTGATCATGACACTGCATTCCAGCGTGGGTAACAGAGCAAGACCCTGTCTAAATAAATAAATAAAAATAAATGGACTTAAATTCTTGAATTGCTGTCAGCTTTGCCATCAAGAATTTGCTCAAATGCATATGAGACAAAAGGTAAAGTTTCCTGTTTGGCCATGCCCTGTTCAATACTTGATAATGTCCAGATTCTTAATTTTTGCTGATCAGATTAATGTAAAATGGTGTTATATTCTTGCTTTAGTCTGCCTCTTCTGATTAGTAATGATGTTGAGAATTTTTCCACAAATTTGATAATCATTATTATCTCCTCATTTGTTAATTGCCTCTTTATATCTTTTATTTGCTATTTAAATTAAACTTTATTGGATTGGGCACAGTGACTCATGCCTGTAATCCCAGCACTTTGGGAGGCAAAGGCAGGCAGATCACTTGAAGTCAGGAGTTTAAGACCAGCCTGGTCAATGTGGTGAAACCCAATCTCTGCTAAAAATACAAAAATTAGCCAGGTGTAGTGGTACATGCATGCCTGTAATTCTAGCTACTGGGAGGCTGAGGCAGGAAAATCACTTGAACCTGGGAGGCGGAGGTTGTAGTGAGCTGAGATTGTGCCACTGCACTCCAGCATGGGCGACAAAGCGAGATCCTGTCTCCACAAATTAATTAATGAATTAAACTTTATTCACGAAAACAGTAAGTAGACCAGATTTGGCCCATAGGCAATAGTTTTACAACACCTGATTATATCAGAGTAAGTTTTTGGTTTGCTTTGTTTGGTTTTGCTTAATGTGAATATGTACCTGTGTGGTCCAATTCCATATTCTACTTTTAGACTCATGCAGAATATCTTGGTTTATATAAGTGAATTGTCAGCACTTACTCCACACACATGTTATCTGGTAACATAAATGGAGCTCATCCAGGCATACATCTCTTTCCTTTTATCGGGTAGTACCCCTGTGGTCACATTGTTACGATTCTAACTTAATGTTCCATTTTTTCTTTTGCAGTTTTCCCCCAAGTCAAAAATTGACATATTTCATCAATACACAAATATCCACACATTTTAGAGGACATGACTGTTGACTACAGACATAAAGTTCTCACTTTCCATGACACGACTTAATATGTATTATACCTTTATTTTTTCCATAATTACTTATAATTATTGAATTATTTCAAGAATTAGATAGTATTTGCTTAGTAATCCTGAGACTAAGATTCTCTCTGCACTTAAGGGCTCCCAAGTTCATTAAAAATTTAAATCTAGATGGCTAATAGATATCTTTATATATATCTTTACATTTATTGGTGAATAATGTATGAAACTAAGCTTATTAACAATTATTCCTATTTCTAGATTACTGGATATGTCTATTATTCTTGCAATTATAAATTATAAGTCATTATGAGCCATTATCAAATATTTGAATAAAAGAAAGAAATCCATCCACATTTCCCTTTAGATTCCTCATTTTAAGTCACTGGTTCCTGTCCCTCCTATTAGAGTGTAAAACCTTGAAGCCAAGAGCTTTAATTGACAAGCAATTAGGAAGGAAGTCTTCCTTAAAAATTGGGAATGACTGCCTAAAACAAGCAAATTTCATGTGTCTTCACGTACTGAAATCAAATGATTCTGTAAAAATAAATCAAGAAAAAAATATAGATATCAACTCTGAGAACGTCCAACTGGATAAAATTGTTTGTATACACAATTATCAGTCAAAACATATATGCTAAAGAAAAAAGACACATACAATGTCTGTCTGCTTACATTTATCTTTCACTTCAAATAAAATTAGTTTTATAATTTTCCCACATCATTAAAAAAAAAAAAGTAGGATGGCTGGGCATCCTACTTTTGGATTACATGCCTGTAATCCCAACACTTTGGAAGGCCGAGGCAGGTGGAACACCTGAGGTCGGGAGTTCAAGACTAGCCTGTCCAACGTGGAGAAACCCTGTCTCTACTAAAAATACCAAATTAGCCGGGTGTGGTGATACATGCCTGTAATCCCAGCTACTTGGGAGGCTGAGGCAGGAGAATCACTTGAACCTGGGAGGTGGAGGTTGTGTTGAGCCGAGATCGTGCCATTGCACTCCAGCCTGGGCAACAAGAGCAAAACGTTGTCACAAAAAAACAAAAAACCAAAAAAAAAAAACTAGATTAGTTTCCTCACTCCAATGAATGTGAGTTGTTCTTGTGTTAGTCAGACAATAAAGGTGCTAATGAACATGATATCTGGGCCTCTTCCCTTAAATAACGTCTCTGAGGCTGAGCACAGGGGCATATGCCTATAATTTCAACACTTTGGAGGGCTGAGGTAGGAGGATCACTAAAGGACAGAAGTTCGAGACCAGCCTAGATAACATGATGAGACTCTGTCCCTACAGAAAATAAAAAATTAAGCAGATGTAGTGGTACATGCCTATAGTTGTAACTACTAAGAAGACTGAGGCAAAAGGGTGATTTGAGCCCAGGAGTTTGAGGCTGCAGTGAGCTATGATTGTGTGCTCCAGTCTAGTCAACAGTGAGACCCTCTCTCTCTTAAGAAAAAAAAAAGTATCTGTATTAAAAGCTAAAATTTACCACTTAAAGCCTGATAGCTGTGAAACTGTTCAAAATCTATACTTTATTAGCTCATACCTACTTCATATGTTCACGTATTTCCTAACAGAAGTACTTTCTATGTCAAGTGGTGTCCATAACACAAAGGATCAATTGTGTCGGAAGCTAAGAGACTTAGACTTGCTTAGAAACAGAGGAAGGGCATTGCAGTTCTACTTTCTGATCAGAAGATTACAACAATGTAAAAAAAAAAATCCATTTTTGAGGAGTTCGCCTGATCGTTTCCACCAGAAGGATAAAAGTTTCAACTAGAATAAATTAGATGTTGCCCATTTTAACCTAAATTCTCTTTCCCAAAATTCTGATATTTCTGCAGCAAACAATAAAATAAATGACTGGAATTTTTCAGCGGTATTTAAACAATGGGGAGTCATCTGTGAGCAAAATCACCTTTACCAAGTAATTTGATAACTGTACAAAACATATAAAGGCCACCCACATCTTTAGCTTTATTTGTTGTTCTCTTATAAATCTCCTCTTTCCTCTAGTCTAGGGATTGAGAAACTTCTTCTGTCAAAGATCAGCTGGTGAATATGATAGGCTTTGTAGTCGTAGGTCACAAGTGAACTCTGCAATTATAGCATGAAAGCGGCCATACACAATAAAACATGAATGTGTATCTACATGCCAATAAAACTGTGTTTATGGACATGGAAATTTGAATTTCATATAATTTTCATTTGTTCATGAAATGTTTTTGTGTTTTTTTGAAACATTACAAAAATGTAAACGTTATTCCTCACTTACAGGTGGTACAAAAATACAGGTGAAGGGCCAAACTTGGGTAGCGTGATGTAATTTTCCAATCTCTGCTCTAAACCACACATTCTATGTGTACTACAGTGTGATGCTTTTATTCTAGCTGATTGCTGTTGACAATCTCCATTTTAATCCTGAAGATAATAATCACTTTCTTCTCACCCTTCCCCTTCTGTTGGATACTGGGGCTAGAAGAACCTACCCCATGTTCCGTTGTTCCATTGTATTTTTATTTCCCTGACTCTACAAATGGTGCAAAGGGCTATTCATTCACTGTCAGGAAATCAAAATTTTGGAGGGAGAAGCCTGGCTTCCAAGCAGTATCTCCAGGAATACAAACCTCCAGGAAAAAAAAAAAAAAAAAACGTGTTCTCTCTATGGTGCTTTCTGTTCCTTTGATTTAAAACATCTCCTGCCACAGTAGAGTGGCAATACTTCAAACAGAGTCAGCTGGATCCTGGATGCTTTCATATCTAACCCTGCACAGTCCACTTCATGTAGGTTATACCAGCAAGATAGCCTCCTACGTGGGAGAAGATAGGAAAGCTGACTCTGAAAATTATAAAGGATGGCAACTTTCACCTGGAGGGGATTTTTAAAAAATCATAATCTGCCCTGAAATTGACAGCATTTCCAATAGGATGTGATTAATTCCACACACAACAACGTGGAAGGGAAGAAGGATGTGGGGAGTGTAGTATTCAGAGGCTAATTGCCATCCGGGAAACAGATGCAGTTCGACTCACCAATCTACACAGCAGAATCCACAGGCACTCTATTTGTATGAAGGAATTAGCTCTCATCAGAAACAGAATAAAAGTTGCTTTTTCTTTTCCTTTTTCTCCCACTTACAACTCCTGTGTGGCATTGGAAGCATCTGCCTTACTTAGCAGAAATGGCAAGAATTAGCTAAATTATTAAAAGCTATACATGCTTCATCTTGTTGAAATAAAAAAGATTTCTGTATTAAATATTAAATCATTTATTAAAATATTTTGACTTACATAGTAACTGGTAAACAAGTTGTCTTATATTCTTGCATTACTTCTCTCATACCATTTCTACTTGAATAATCGGTTTATCTTAAAATATCACACCAAAGCTAGTCTTGTTTTTCCTTCCCCTTCTTTTCTTCGGGGTAGAGCATGGTAGATATGGAAGATCCTCTACGATTTTTGCTAATTTCTTCACAGACAATTTTTGCATCTTTCTTTAAGCAGTGAGAATAGTTTTTTCTTTAACCTCTTTAAAAAGAGTGTATAGCAAATGATATGTTTTGCATTTAGATGTTTACGTATCCATCTAAATCTCTGCAACCCCAAAAGTTTGGTGGTTTAAAGGCTGTGCTAACACTATACACAAAGGGTTAGGTTGCCAGTAGACGTGCACAATACACATGTTTTTGGGACTACCTAGCAACTGTTTACCCTACTTTAGACAATATTTTTTGATCATCATTAAGAAATCTGCCCATCCAGTACTTTTAGTCTCTACCACTTCTGGGGGACTTTGGAAAAGGGGTATGTGTGTGATTTGGGCCTAAATCTATTACTGAATTCCATTCCTCTAGTCACAGTCATTGGTTCAGGGATGGACATGTGACCAAAGCTTTCCAATGAGAGGAAATCTCAAGACCTCAGTGCATATCAGCAGGAAAGAGATTTCTTGTTTTTTTTCTAGGCAATAACACTCACGAGATCTGTTAGTAACCATCTGTAACACCACGAAGGAAAACCCTGTCTGAAAATGAAGCCAAACCATGGAGTAGGATGAGGCCAAGAGATCAAAAGAAACTAGACCTTTCTAACATGATTGCCTGGTACACTTGAAGCCAAATGGCCTGCTGAATTTTTCATTTGATTTAGCCAGTAAATTCTGTTATTTTTTTGGTTGTTTTGTTTTTTTAAGAGGGTCTTGCTCTGTGGCCCAGGCTGGAGTGCAATGGCATCATCTCAGCTCACTACAGCTTCTGTCTCCCGGGACCAAGTGATTCTCCTGTCTCAGCCTCCCCAGTAGCTGGGAATACAGGCACCTGCCACCATTCCCGGTGGCGGGTGCCTGTAATTTTGTATTTTTAGTAGAAACAGGGTTTCAACATGTTGGTCAGGCTAGTCTCGAACTCCTGACCTCAAGTCATCCACCTGCCTCGGCCTCCCAAAGTGCTGGGATTACAGGCGTGAGCCACCATGCCCAGCCTGTTTGTCTTTTTGTTTACATCAGCTAAAACATGGTCCTACATACTTGTAACAAGTATTACTACCATGCTTCATGCCTATAATCTTTGATTATGACTTGATTTTCATCTACGTATTATTTGACCAGATAAGAGTATTTCAGAGCATTTTAGAGTCCTTTTAAGAGGCGCATGGGCTGAAAGCTTTGTGGTAGTGTGATTAGTCTGACAGATATGGACAGGCTGGGAGAGGCCAGACTCAGAGAGACAAACCAGAACACAGTTTTAGCATTCTAAATGGGACTTGATGAAGGCCTGGCCTTAGGGGAGAGAGGACACATGGCTATTATCCCTCTAAGCTAAGAGGGGAAAATCCAGGAAATCGCCTGAGGATACATAGCAAAACAAACCTGAAAAAAAGAACACAGAGGAATCCTACTGGTTTCCTTCCTGACCTTCCAGTGTTTTCCTTGCGGTTAACAAGCATTTATGGAGCACCCCCACTGAGGGCCTAAGTAGTATGTTTTGCATTAGGAACTGTAGGAATTCCACATAAAATGTAATTCAGTTTTCCAAGTTGTACCTTGTTCTTTGTTTCCATTTAATATCTACAGCTAATATTCAGAAGGCACAGGGAAACTGGTAAATTATTTCAAATTTTATTCTAAAGATAACCATGCATCGTGACCCAGTTGCATAGTTTACAGGATACTTTCAGGTTCTTTACAGTTGCTAAATTATGAGTTTTCTGTTATTCAATTAGTTCACACTGACTCCTGGAAGCCAGAGTTCAGAGCTGAAAGCATGGTCAAATTCATAAGATATTTACATATATTCATCACAGCACACCCTTTAGAATGACATTAATTAGAGTAAAATATCTGAATCTCACTGTGTTATGATTAGAGATACCACAGTAATGTAGACTCTGCCACAAGGGTGGAGATATCCATAGCAAGATAATGTTCTGAGCACTTAGAGGAGGCAATGGTAGGCTTCTTGAGAAGAGCATTAAAACACTGATGACTTCTTCTTTTCTCTGAGGCTACAAAGGGGTCATCACCCTTCTTATTAATATTAACTTCAGTGCCCCCAGTGTGGTGCTCAGTGAGAACCCATTGTCTGAGTGTCTGAAAAAGATGGAATGTAATAATGATCATTCCTGTCCATGCTTGTTTAACTTCCTTATGGGCTCCCCTAGAATTAGGGATAACTGGAAGAAATTCATCTTAAAATAATGACTCAAGTATATCTTCTGTTTTGCTGCAGAGTCCTTTTTAAATAGTGATAAAGTTCACGGCACCCTTAAACTTTTCATATAAATGTACAATGTACGTACACTTATTATTCTTATTTTATTATATAGGTGAACAAAACCGAAGCTCAAAGGAGTTAAGCAGCACGCCTAAACTCACAGTTACAGGCAGAAGGGTTAAGAATTAGCTAAGCAAGTCAATGTTCAAGTCCAAAATCTGCCAATGTGTGGAATTAGCCTACAGGTTAAGCCTCAGATGGAACATCTTTAACTGCTGCTCTCATTCCTCTCTTCTTTTTCCCTCTCAATAGTAGCTGGGACTGGAAGCTCTGTGAGGTGTGAGGGCAGGAGCTGTTTCTTAGTCATCCCTTTTTTTTTTTTTTTTTTTTTTTTGAGAGGCAGTTTCACCCTTTGTTGCTTAGGCTGGAGTGCAGTGGCCCGATCTCAGGTCACTGCAACCTCTACCTCCCAGATTCAAGCAATTCTCTTGTCTCAGCCTCCTGAGTAGCTGGGATTACAGGTGCCCACCACCATGCCCGGTTAATTTTCATATTTTTAGTAGAGACAGGTTTCACCATGTTAGTCAGGCTGGTCTCAAGCTCCTGACCTCTAGTGATCTGCCCGCCATAGTCTCCTGAAGTGCTGAATTACAGGCATGAGGCACCATGCCCAGCCAGTCATCCTTATTTTAACCCACTCCTGGCACATAGTGAGGGGCTGTATGAAATGAAATACTAGCAATTAAAGAGCTGTCACTATATGGCAAGCACAGTATCTCACTTATTCTTTACAGCTACTTTATACGGAAGGCTACTAGTATTCCCAAGAAAAAAATGATGATCAAAGAGGCAAACATGTTTGCCCATGGTCACAAAGCCAGTGTGGTGTGGACACAGAATGATACATTCCAAAGCCAAGGTCTTCCGTTTCAGCGCTATGGGTATCTGATCTAGCAAATGCATTTCTGCATTTGTCTATTGCTGAAGGACTTTGACTTATATCACGCAAATCACTTGACTTCCCAAAATCTGGTTTCTTCAGCTCTTTGTTAGATTTTTACCTTTCTTTAGGGAAGGAGGGGATTATGTCATACCTAAGAACACATATACACACATTAAATTTGTGTTTGCTCATTTACACTGCATCACATCAAATATAATTCAAATAGGAGGTTAAAATTAGATTATGTATCTAGAGGATCCCTTGTGCTCTTCAAACTCTTCAAAATATCGACTTAAGATGTTGACAAATGACCAAAGAGGCATACACTGGTTCAAATTTTTAAAACGGGATCTTATAATTTTAAATTAATTCTATTTTTCTGATATTAAGAAAAGTGAAATAATACTGCATCAGGTAAAATAGGAGAAGTTTCTGAAGTTAGACTGCCAGGTTTAAATTATACACGATGATTAAGCATATTCCCATTTTGCTGAAATTAAATATTGAAATAAATTGTGGCAGTTGATTTGCCAACTGCATGATGAGTTGTTATAATAAAACAGAGAAATGACAATGGTTTGAGTTAACATTTACAGATTCCCTCTATTCTAGACAAATGTTTTCTCATCCTCACCTTTCTACAAAGTTATTAGTAGCATGCTCATTATACAGTGAGATAGTTGAAGTTGCCAGTGGTGAAACAACCTGCCCAAGCTGACAGAGCTAGGAAGGGAAAGGGCAGGTAATAAGAGCCCAGGTCAGTATGTGTCCGAAGTTCATTCTTTTATCAATATATTTCACCAGATAGTGCATTCTGGTGAATGAGACAAAAATATTTTCTTTATTCTTCATTTCTTCTAAGGAAAGCAAAACAAAACTAAAACAAGAAGCAGTAAGAATGATGAATCAATTCTAATGAAAGAATCTGACTAGAGAATAGGCCAAAATGAGTAGAAAGGACATCGTCCATATATAATATTGTTATTAATAAAAACAAGCCTGGCTCACTCCTGTAATTTCAGCACTTTGGGAGGCCAAGGCAAGTGGATCATCTGAGGTCAGGAGTTCAAGACCAGCCTGGTCAACATGATGAAACCCTGCCTCTACTAAAAAGAAAAAAAATACAAAAATTAACCAGGTGTGGTGATGGGTACCTGCAATCCCAGCTACTTGGGAGGCTGAGGCAAGAGAATCTCTTGAAGACAGGAGGCAGAGGTTGCAGTGAGCTGAGATTACACCATTGCACTCCAGCCAGGGTGACAGAACGAGACTCTATCTCAAAAAATGAAAAATATAAATAAATAAATAAAAATAATAAAAAGAAAAACAGTAATCTTTAAAGAAAAAAGACAATATCTTGGGATAAGAGACAGAAATTAATGACGATATGAGGAAATGAGGGACTAAAAGATGAGATGGACTTCTGTCTATTGAAAAATAAAGACTAGGTAAAAATCAACAACAACAAAAACCACAAGAATATACATTTTAAGTATACACATAACTAAATGCTATCAAATAGTATTATGTGGAAAATGGAGACTTGATTTAAAAAGAATATAGATTTTAGAGCTTTAAGCAACTAAATACTATCAAATCAGTAAGTACTAATAAAGCAACTAATTCATAAATACTAATAAATCAATATTGAATACCTACGATGTAACAAAATGTATCATTGAGCACTGAAAAGTGTAAATAAGGTAGTTGTCTTCTGAAACAGTAGAAAACAAGGTAAGAAAATTAAAGAATCAGGACTAAATTGTTTTCTAGCTTATAATAACCTTAGAATAATGATAAATAACATTTGTAGTACTTTCTGTGTACCTGACTTATATTAAAAGCTTTCTATTTATTTTCTCATTTAGCTCTCAATATATAGGAGGAGATAATGGTATTTTCCTAATTTTATGGATGAAAACTTGCCCAAGGTCACAAGTTAGTAAGTGGTAGAAGAGCTGTGATTGGAATCCACTCACACATTCACTACCATTGCAATGTATTACCTTTTGTACTCTTTATATATACAGTAGCTTTTGCCCTTAAGATACATTTATATTAAATTTAACAATTTTTCTTCAGCCTAGCTTTGGGTCATTGTTTAATGCTGATGATCCTCACTTCAAACACAATGCTCTACATTTTTTGTTGTTGTTCTTATAGACTGTGTTTCTTTACACATGAAAAGCTTTCTAGCAGTAGATATATTTTTTCAAAGAAGTCTGAAATTGAATGGAATATGTAATTCATAAGAGTTGCTTACTCATATGAAGGGTGCTTTATACACTTCACAAAACTCTGCCATAGAAGCATAATAAAGAATATATTTTCATTTAAAATGCTAAGTCTTTGATCTATGATCTAAATCACATTAATTCAGACTCTGCCAATTTGAAATTCATTGACTTACAGAATTTTAGAGATGAGCAAATTAGAAGGATAAGTAGAAGTTCAGTGGGAATATTTATGCTCCTTAGGAAAACACATTTGGGGTGCTGAAAAAAATAGAAAACTTGTAGCTGTTTACAAACAGTATGCCAATCTCAAATGATTTTTATATCATTATTAAAAGCAGTCTAGTAGTACTTCTTCCTTG
Organism: Cebus imitator; assembly: GCF_001604975.1. Taxonomy (NCBI): domain Eukaryota; kingdom Metazoa; phylum Chordata; class Mammalia; order Primates; family Cebidae; genus Cebus; species Cebus imitator. The sequence continues at coordinate 4,688,092 of NW_016107401.1, read as the reverse complement.
TCAGTATATTTGGGTCTCATGTATACCCAAGAATGACATATATTTTACGATTACTATACTTTAGCTTAGACTATTTACCTCCATAGAATTGTCTTAAACTTGTGAGTCTGGGATGCATTTAAAATAATTTAAAATAAGCAGCTTAATTTTAATCAAAGCACACAAGACCATATAAACCCTATGAAGCACAGGTATTATCAATATTTCAGTCCTGAATAATCTCAGTAATCTCTGACTTCTTAGAACAGTATTTTTCACACTGTTTTTCTGCAACAAATAAATAGGTATGCTTTAGAAAGAAAAAGTATGCTATCATATAAAGTTTGGGAAATATGAAGGTAAAAAAAGCCACACAACTTGCTTGCTCGTAGATGTCCTCAAAGGGTCTAATGGGTTAATGCATGTGATAAATCTCCAAGAAGTAAATTTTTGCAGATAGTGTTTCCCAATCTTAAATGTCTTTGGACACATCTTTTATTATATTCTGAAATTGTTTTCCACAAAACACCATTTTGAAAAAGTTTCTTTTAGGTTAATCATGACTCGGACAGAATCCTGTCTTATCTATAGTTTTCTTTTTCTTCACACTCCTGTCAGCTTTCTGGAGAAGCAGGTGTTCCCTCCAACAAATCAGAGTTGCTTGCAATAACTCCATCTCTTAGCAGCTAGCCTGAAGGCTGTCATTTGCTTTCACTGATTTTGCAAGAAAAGACAATTAATTGCAATATTTAGGCTTTGAAAGCATTGGTATTTTTTGTTTTAGACTCTATAGCTCTGTAGGTACCTCTAGATTAAGATTTCAATGCTATATTGTTTTTAAGATTCCATTGTCAACTTCTAAGACTTTCCACAATAGAGGCTCTAGCTGCCTCTACAGCCTCAATGCCAACTATCTGCTTGCATAATTGACCATTTCAGCAAGACTATTTTGTCATCGCATTCTGTTCATTTATTCATTCATTCATTGAAAACATTCATCCATGTCCACAATTTTCCAAGCACTGGATTAGACTCTCACAATATGAGGATGAGTATGACAGACACAGTCACTTACCCTCAAGAGTGTCATCTTTGAATGTAAGGAAGCAGATAATTAAAATAAGCTATTTAAATCCAATGAAACTGATACAATGTTAGTGGCATGGATGCAAATAGAACAGGCAGCTAGCTCAGCCTGAGTGATTCAGGGCAGGCTTTCTAGTAAGACTGTCTTCCAAAATTTAACCTAAGATGAATGCCTGAGTAGGTGATATTTTTTAGTCGAGTGAAGGGAGAGAAGAATGATAGTGTTCCAGGCATAGGGCCGATAAAATAAGAGAAACAGAGGTAAGAGAGAACTTGCCCTATTTGAAGAAATGAAAGACTCCACAGATGGTGTTTATATCAAGAAGAAAAATGAAAAGAGGTGTGTCTAGAGAGGTAAAGAGGAGCAGATCTTGAGCCAAAATATTTTAATCACTACTTCCCGCCTCTTCTCTCCAAATACCAAACACATTAAAATTACTTTGCCCATTTTCCAGTTTTCTTTCCCTAAAATGCTTTATCTAAATTCTATGTTTTTTTTTTTTTTTTTAAGACTCAGGCAAAAATCACCAACCTCACAGTGATCTTGCATTCCACTAAACTACCCTAAGAGTTTCTATCATCCCCACCCATTACTAACAATCCCTGACAACTAGAAACATAAACAACAATGCATAGTCTCTCATTCCAGCCAACCCAGAAAGGCTGAGGAAAAGGGTTGCATTGCAGAATCTTTGAAAAGGAAAGAGAAAGCCACCCAAAGAAAGCCATAAATATTCTATACAAAATGATTAAAAATAGAAGAGAAGACTGACCTATTTTGGGAAAATTTTATATCTTATCCACAAACAGCCATTTTAAGAATGTCTCGATATTCTAGTATTTTATCCAAAGAAAATAACAGGGCCAGTGCACAATGGTGCACAAAAATGTTCATTAAAGCCTGCTTATAATAGCAAAAAGTTGGAAACAATTTCAAGGTCCTTCAAAGAGAAATCAGTGTTAAAAAAATGATGGTTTATCCACACAAAGGAGTACCATGCAGCCATTAAAAATAACGATGCAGATCTAACTATGCTGACATAAAAATGTGTCCATGACTTTTTGTTAAATGATAAAAGCAGGCTGCCAATAAGCCTGTATAGTATGATCTCTATTATGTAAAATGTTATAAATACCTAGTCATAGAGAGATGTTGAAAATAATAGTTACCAAAAAGATAACAATGGTTATCTTTTTGGGAGATTTTCAGCCAACTTTTTGTTTTCTTCTTTACATTCTACTGTATTGTTTGACTTATTTTAAATAATGGGCATAGTTTTATAAGGAGGAAAATGAACAATGAGTATAGTCCAATTTTATTTCATAACAATTCCATTTTTAATGGACAGAATAGTCTACTACATTTTTATATGCAGCTCGTTAGGCAAGCAGATCTCAAATATTTTTTTTCCTTGAATATATCCAACAGCTACCTCGCTTGAGCCCTCGTAGACATGAGTCAGGCTGTCGGTCCTGAGCCATGCCAGGAGGAGCTGCCTATAGGTCCACGTTTCTCTCCTTCACTGATCACAGGCATGGACTACTGTATGGCTGTTCTGACATGTCCACAGGAAGTTAACGTCTTCCATATAATATCTGAGTCCTAGGATTTGGAGACATTCATAAGAGCACAGTTGTAAATTTTGACTAGTATTACAGAGTAGAGTGAGGGAACATGTTTTGTCCTTCAAGAAACAAGAGTTTAAATCTCATGAGAATTTGGTTATAGAGGTGCTTTAGTAATATTTTCTCATACTGATGACAGAGTTTTATAAATCAAACTAAGTTCTATGAAGGCAGACTCGAAAAGAACCAAGGAAACATAATCTATTATCTCATCATTTAAACTGACAGACTTGGTATGTGTACTTAAGTTTCTTCTCTGAGATGATATCCTCCATTTTCCAGAAAATCCATCATCTTCATCTCCTTTGAAACCAGCTTGCAAATTTTCTCAATCAGAAAACTTCTCTTCATGATTCCCCTTGGCTTAGGGTGTGCTGTGCCCCTACGCCTGATCTCCTCAGTACCCCGTCTATTCAGCCTCGTACCTATTCATTTGCACATTCAGTTAACGTGGTTTTGTGGGGTTTCCAGGTCTAATTCGTTTCTTGAGCCCTTGGCTTCTGGGACAATTACACATTGTAGATTGTCAAACGTATTCTCTGCTTTTTAATCTGGCATTTCCCCCATCACATGTTTCCGAAATACCCATCAGTGATTGTTATGGGCTCAATTGTGTGCCTCCCTCCCACCCTTCTAAAATTATATGTTGAAGTCCTAAACATTAGTATCTCAGAATGTGACTGTATGTGGATCCAGGCCCTTTCAAGAGGTGATTAGTTTAAAATGAAGATATTAGGGTGGGCTGTAATCCAATATGAATGGTGTCCTTATAAGAAAGGAAATTTGGACATAAAAAGAGATACTGTGATTACATGAGTACAGAGGAGACACCATGTGAAAACTCAGCAAAAGGGTGGCCATCTGCTATCCAGTGAGAGGCCTCCAAGGGAATCAAATCTGCCAACGCCCTGATCTTGGACCTTCAGCCTACAGAACTGTGAGAAAATCAATTTCTGCTATTTAAACTACCTAGTCTGTAGTTTTGTTATGGCAGCCCTAGCAAACTAATACAGTTTTATTTCAATTCCATTTCTCCATTAAACACTGAACATTGGACTATAAAGGGGAGTAAGTAGTCTTTTCAAATAAACGGTCTCAAATTTCATTATTAAGAAGTCTATTTTGATTCTTTCTTTGTGGATTAGGGAGAAATTTACTTTCTATTGTTTCATACAAGTTAAAAAGTAATGGAAATTGGATTCATAATAGACCAAAAATAATTACAATAGCATCCAGACCACGTTGATAAGCAAAGATTTCTATTTATTTATTTTTTTGAGACAGAGTCTCACTCTGTCACCCAGGCTGAATTGCACTGGCCCTATCTTGGCTCACTGCAACCTCCCCCTCTCCGGTCCAAGCGACTCGCGTGCTTCAGCCTCTCAATCATCTGGGACTATGGGACATGCTACCACTCTTGGCTAATTTTTTGTATTTTTAGTAGAGGCAGGACTTTGCTACGTTGGCAAGGCTGGTCTCTAACTCGTGGCCTTAAGTGATCCACCCACCTTGGCCTCCCAAAGTACTGAAATTATAGGGGTGATCCATGGTCCTGCCTCTCAAAAACTAATTACAAAGGAAATTATGGGCCAGGCGTGTGGTTCATGCCTGTAATCCCAGCACTTTGGGAGGCTGAGGTGGGCCTGAGCGGAGATCTTGCCACTGCACTCCAGCCTGGGAGACAGAGCAAGATATTTTTTTGAGATGGATCTCAAAAAAATAAATTAAATAAGGGCCAGGCACGGTGGCTCACGCCTGTAATCCCAGCACTTTGGGAGGCTGAGGCGGGTGGATTACGAGGTCAGGAGATCTAGTACATCCTGGCTAACACGGTGAAACCCCACCTCTACTAAAAATACAAAAAAATCAGCCGGGCCTGGTGGTGGGTGCCTGTAATCCCAGCTACTCGGGAGGCTGAGGCAGAAAAATCACTTGAACTTGGGAGACAGAGGTTGCAGTGGGCCGAGATCGTGCCACTGCGCTCTAGCCTGGGTGACAGAATGAGACTCCATCTCATAAATAAATAAGAATGAAAATAAAATAAAATAATAAATAAAAGGACATTTTGGCCAGACATGCAGCTAACACCTGTAATCCTAACACTTTGGGAGGCCCAGGCGGGAGGATTACCCAGGAGTTTGAGGCTGCACTGAACTACGATTGTGCCATTGCACTCCAGCCTGGGTGACACAGTGAGACTCCGTCTCTTAAAAATTTTTAACACAAGAGAATTAAGTCAAACAATGAAGAATGAAGTTTTATAATCAGCTTTCCTCCCTAAAAATACTGGGAGGGTGAGCTCTGTGAATGAAAAAAATATTGGAATTCAGTAAAATTAAGAATTTCTTTTTGTCCAGAAAAGGAATTAAGAGAGTGAAAAGGCAAGATGTAGACAGAAGATATTCTCAACTTTATCCAAAACATAAGGAGGCAAATTCTTTTTAAAAAGTAACTAAATAACCGATTTGAAAAACAGGCATAAGACATGAACAGTTATTTTAGAAAGAGAAAGAGAGAGCAAAATAGAATATCTCAAAGGCCAGTAAGAATAGGAAAAAGTGTTAATCATCATTACACACAGGAGAAAAGCAAATCAAAATCACAAATACTACTACTATATCTTCCCTTTTCCAGTGTGTCTAAACTTAAAAGCTGGCAATATCAAGTATTGGTAAGGACATGAAGGAATTGGAACTCTCAGATTTTGTTTAACCTTACTGTTCTGTCACAGAAAAAAATACTGCAAAAAGCTAGATACAAAACAGTACATAGAGCACAATACATTTATATAAAGGTAACACTACACAAAATTAGTTTATGGTTTTATAGTAACTAATGTCAGTATAATGGTTAATTGGAAGTGGAAGGCAAGGGTTATAGACAGAAAAAGAAATTTCTAGTGTGGGTCAGGCACAGTAGCTCACGCTTGTAATCCCAGCGCTTTGGGAGGCCGAGGTGGGCGGATCACGAGGTCAAGAGATCGAGACCATCCTGGCCAACATGGTGCAACCCTGTCTCTACTAAAAAATATAAAAATTAGCTGGGCGTGGTGGCACACACCTGTAGTTCCAGCTATTGGGGAGGCTGAGGCAGGAGAATTGCTTGAACCCAGGAGGCAGAGATTGCAGTGAGCCGAGATCGTGCTACTGCGCTCCAGCCTGGCGCCTGGCGACAGAGCAAGACTCTGTCAAAAAAACAAACAAACAAACAAAAAAGAAATTTCTAGTGTGAAGGAAATATTCTGTATTTTGATTGGTGGTGGTCACATGGGTGTATACATATAAAAAGCCCACTGAGCTGTGAGCCTAAGGTTTATGCTCTTTTCTCTAGGTATATTGTACCACAATCAGCAACACTTATGTATACATAAAATTTGACAGACCTTAACATTCCATATAACAATCTCTTTTGTCATCATTTATAAGTCATCAGTTATTAATTTAAGACATCTTATTTTTTGAGACTGAGTCTCGTTCTGTTGCCAGGCTGGAGTGCAGTGGCGCGATCTGGAGTGTAGCGGAGGCTGACTTCAATTTCCACCTCCCAGGTTCAAGGGACTCTGCTGCCTCAGCCTCCCAAGTAGCTGGGATTGCAGGCACACTCCACCCCACCCAGCTAATTTTCATATTTTTAGTAGAGATGGGGTTTCATCATGTTGGCCAGGATGATCTCGATCTCATGACCTCAAGATCTACCCCACCTCGGCCCCCCAAAGTGCCGGGATTACAGGTGTGAGCCGCTGTACCCGGCCTGAAACATCATATTACTATATTCCAAAGTTAGGTAGCGATGGATTTGCTATTCATATTTTTGTACAATATATATTTTTTCTGTAACTAGTTATAATTATAGCTTTTTACATTTTTGCACAATATGTATTTTTTTTTTCTGTAACTAGTTCTAACAGTTTTCTGTTATGTAACTGCCTAAAGGCAAGCAACATTTTATAAATCTGCCTTTTGAGGCACTTACTATAAGCTAGGCACTGCATGCTGATTGCTGAACAAACATTTCCTTTCATCCTCAACTACCCAGGAAGTACGTATCATTATTTCATTTTTACAGATAAGCCTAAAGTCAACCACCTGGTCAACAGAGGAACAAGATTCCAGCCCTGGTTCTTCTATGTGCAAGGCAGTACTTTTTAGCAATACGATACTATAGTATACTATACTATATGTCACATATACTATAGTCGATACTATACTAGTACTACACATATAGTATGTATATATATAATATACACTATAATACCATAGGAACATCGTCCATTGTTATTGTATAATTTTTTGCCATCTCTGCTGGAATTCAAGCTCCCAAAGGGCCAAGATTATATCTTCTATTTCTGTTTTATTGTCTGGCTTTCCTTGAATAGAGAATTAAATGCAATGGATCTTAAATCAATGATGTAGACAATGATAGGATATCAGTACCTGAAGGCAGGGCCAGGGCTAGCATCTGCAATGATGGAAGCTTCTGGATGCATTTCAAAAGTATAGTTCATGACCGAAATCAAAGGCAGACATTCTGCAAATACGTGACAAGGCCATTCTCAATGACAAGAGCGGCAAGCTTAGGCAGAACAAAAATGGACTCTGCATGGTGCAGAGAATTCTCAATTTCCCCGAACATTTCACAGATTTAAAAGCACAAAGGTATTTTGTCCTCTAAGAAACAAACATGAGATTGATGGAGGTAAACGGGAAATAATATTATGTTTCTATGTGTATAGTTTTAAAACTTCCTGACTCGTGCTTCTTATGTTGACTGGAAAATAGTATTTTTTATTTTTAATTTATTCATTTTTCCCAAGAACTATTACTTTGAAAACCCCCCCTTAACTCTTCATGAGTGCTCATAATGGCCTCTCCTCATCCTCTCGTTCTCGGTGTTCTGACCAGTTTTAGCTGAACTGGTGGAACAGACAGGTTTTTGCCTCTGGCTCCCTCCCACTCTTCCTGTTATCTTTCCTCCCCCAGATGTTCACATATAACGCCCTCCAGTCCTCTCTCTGGTGACACTTGCTGATAACAGTTTTGTTAGGGGCTGCGCATTCCAGGGGGATTTGCATTTTAATAGTTTACTCCACCACCTCGGGCCCCTGCACTGGATCACCAGCCAGCAGCCAGATAATATTTAGCCAGCCCAGTGTTTAAAAGACAAGCATTAACTACAAAAACATTGAGACAACATGTGAAAATACAAATACATTTTTTAAAAGTTTCCATGCTCTTCCGAAATATCAAAGTGTTGGCCACACGCGTCTTGCATTCTCAGATGCAATAATCAGCAGGAACTGTGTGAAGTCTGTCTACTCTAGAAGGTGATGGGGTCACCATGTTGCCACAGTCACCACCACTCCCTATTGCAGCCCTGACAGGGAGAAGTAGTCAGTTGTCATTCATCAGTGTTGGACCTTTTGTTTTACTCGGAGTGTAGAAATATTTCTCAGTATCCGTAGGTCTATTCAATGTCAGAAAATAAAAGCCAGGCTGAGAAGGCTTATTTATTTTTCTTACACCCATTGTGATTTACTCATTTATATGCCATGACTGAGCCATGTAGACAACAAGTTTGTAGCTCAGATTTAACCCCTCATGATGGATTTTAAATGTATTATCAGACAGCAGAAACATGCATTCTGGCTATCATTCATTCATTCAGTCAGTCCATCATCACATATTTTCTAAGTATCTGCCATGTGTCAGGTACTGCAATAATCATCAGAAATGATAATGATGACGGTAATGGTGATGTTAAAAATAATAATACATATTTACTAAAGGCCAGATACTATTTTATGAATGTTCTCATTTAATCTTTATCCCAAACCTATGCGGTAGATTCGATTATTATCCTCACAGAAGAGAACACATGCTCTGATTTAATCCTCATGCCAGGCCGGGGGCAGTGGCTCATGCCTGTAATCCCAGCACTTTAGAGGCTGAGGCAGGTGGATCATGAGGTCAAGAGTTCAAGACCATCCTGGACAACATGGTGAAACCCTATCTCTATTAAAAATATAAAATTAGCTGGGCATGGTGACGCACACCTGTAGTCCTAGCTACTCAGGAGGCTGAGTCAGGCCAATCGTTTGAACCTGGGAGGCGGAGGTTGCACTGAGTGGAGATTGCACCACTGCACTCCAGCCTGGTGACAAAGCTAGACTCTGTAAAAAAAAAAAAAAAAAAAATCCTCATCTCAAAAGTATGTGGTAGATTCTATTATTATCCTCACAGATGAGAACACAGATATTCAGAGAGGCAAAGTAATTTACCCAAGATCTGCTAAGAAGTCATCTTGCTGGGTTATGAAACCAGCAGTCTGCCTACACAGTGGCACAGCCTTAGCCATTATGTAACACAGCCTCTGATACCATAGACACACAGGGCTGGTGCCTTGGTCCTGGGCTTTGTAACAGCTCCTTTACAGTTTCCTATAAGAGACTACAAATGTAAGGAGACTTCCTGCTTTACCACATTTTAAAATTTTGCTTGTTCTCGGCATGAGAACCTCCCGTGTCTGTTCAACGTTTTAATCTGGATCATTTACCAAATCCCTCATTTTCCTATATTTTAATTAACTTCTTTTCAGATCAGTCACTGCTGTATCCCCCCTCCTAAGGCTGACTTTATAAATCCCAGTAAGGAAATATAAACAAACAAACAAGAAGAACGCCCACTAATCCTCTCTGGCAATTCCTATGTTTTATCTAATGAGCCCTCATGTATTAGGATAAACAACCCTTCCAAATTATTTGGTTGGAATTTAGAGAATCAATGTTTTTAAGTATTTGGATGATTTTCTTTTCTTCAGTCAATTCAGGTCTAAATAAGCTTCAAATACAAACTCAAGGACCTTGTCCCTTTTTCTTTTTAAACTGTCACAAGAACAACTTTTTATAAAAGTTCTATTGGCAGGGAGTTCATGAAGCTTCGTCAGACCATCTCACTTCCTTGGAACAAAAGGCCAAGTAGTTATCATGGGCAGGCATTTTGTTTCTGATTAATGCCATGTCAAACCTTAAGTGCATTTAGTATAGTCTGACAGTCATACTGTTCATTTGATCCAAATTCCACTTTGTTTTCCAAATGATTCCAGCTTTCTCAGCCTACTACTTGCCTCCACACAGACTTCCCTACCTATTTTAGACTTTAACGTTATGAGATAATCATAACCTCAATTGCCCATGTTCTCAGAATCTCTTCTGTCATTTGAAATCCTGTAAGCAAATGAAACTGTGTTGTTGAACTCTGCTATACTCCTCTCCAACTGCAGCTTCCTTACCTTAAGAAACAAAATAAATGGAGAGAGATCCAAGATGGCTGATCACTAGCAGCTCGGGATTGTAGCTCCCAGTGAAAGCGCAGAGAACGAGAGGACGCCACACTGTCAGACGAATTTTTGTTGCTCACGCACCAGGAGATTTCCAGCGGAGGAGCCTCACGGGTCGCCAGCGCAACTCTTGTGGCCAGCGCAGCGGTTCTTGGTGCAGAGTAAACGGGGACTGGGTCCCCTTTTGGCTGATGTTTGGAGCTCCGGGAAGGCAGAGTCGCCTATTCAGCTGATTGAAGGACAGACTCAAGAAGGAAGCCAGACCCGAGATTCCCGGGCAGAAAAGCACTACGAATCTTAACACCGCTGTTTTGGCTGGCACAGTAGGTTGCTCAGATTCCGGTGCTGGGAATCAACAAGTTGGACGTCCACTCAGAGACCTAATTTGATAGTCGGTAATTACAAAGACGACAGGTGGATAAATTTACAATGATGGGAAGAAACCAGCGTAAAAAGGCTGAGAATACCCAAAATCAGTATGCCTCTTCCTCTACAGGGGATCACAGTTCCTCATCAACAAGGGAACAAGGCCTGATGGAGAACGAGTGTGTTCCATTAACAGCGCTAGGCTTCAGAAGGTGGATGATAAGAAACTTCTGTGAGTTAAAATAACATGTTCTAGCCCAATGTGAAGAAACTAAGAACCTTGAAAAAAGGTTTGATTAAATCCTAATGAGAATAGACAATCTAGAGAGGAATATAAGTGAATTAATGGAACTGAAGAATACAATACAAGAACTCCGCAAAGTATGCACAGGTTTTAACAGTTGAATTGATCTAGTAGAAGAAAGGATATCAGAGGTTGAAGACCAACTTAATGAAATGAAACAAGAAGACAAGATTAGAGAAGAAAGAGTAAAAAGGAATGAGCAGTTTCCAAGAAATATGGGACTATGTGAAAAGACCTAATTTATATTTGATAGGTGTACCTGAATGTCATGAAGAGAATGAATCCAAGCTGGAAAATATTCTTCAGAATATTATTCAGGAAAACTTTCCTAACCTAGTAAGGCAGGAAAATACTCTTCAGAATATTATTCAGGAAAACTTTCCTAACCTAGTAAGGCAGGAAAATACTCAACTTCGGGTAACACAGAGAACACCACAAAGATATTCCTCAAATAGAGCAACCCTAAGACACATAATCATTAGATTCACCAGGGTTGAAATAAAGGAGAAAATTCTAAGGGCAGCTAGAGAGAAAAGTCAGGTTACCCATAAAGGGAAGCCTATCAGACTCACAGCAGACCTCTCAGCTGAAACCCTACAAATAAGAAGAGAGCGGGGGTCAATATTCAATATCCTCAAATAAAAGAATTTTCTACCCAGCATCTCATATCCAGCCAAATTAAGCTTCATAAATGAAGGAAAAATAAAATTTTTCGCAAACAAGCAAGCACTCAGAGATTTCATGGCCACCAGGCCTGCTTTACAAGAGCTTCTGAAAGAAGCACTATACACAGAAAGGAACAACCAGTATCAGTCATCCCAAAAACTTACCAAAAGGTAAACAGTATCTCCATAATGAAGAATCTATATCAACTAATGGGCAAAATAGCCAGCTAGCACTAAATGACAATATTAGACTCACAAATATCAATATTAATCCTAAACTTAAATGGATTAAATGCCCCAATCAAAGACACAGACAGGCAAATTGAATAAAAAGTCAAAACCCATTGGTTCACTGTATCCAGATCCATCTCATAAGCAAGGGTACACAAAGACTCAAAACAAAGGCTTGGTGGAAGACATACCAATCAAATGGAGAGCAAAAAAAAAAGAAGGAAGAAAACAGGAGTTGTAACTTTCGTCTCTGACAAAATAGACTTTAATAATAACAAAGACTAAAAGAAACAAAGAAGGACATTACATAATGGTAAAAGGATCAATGCAACAAGAAGAGCTAATGATCCTAAATATATATGCACCCAATATAGGAACACCCAGATACATAAGACAAGTTCTTAAATGACTCATAAAGAGACTTGGCCTCCCGCACAATAATAGTGGGAGACTTTGACACCTCATTGTTAATATTCGACTGATCAACAAGATAGAAAATTAACAGGGACATCTATGATTCGAACTCAGACCTAGAACAAGTAAACTCAGTGAATATTTATAGAATTCTTCACCCCAGGTCCACAGAACATACATTTTTCTCAGTATCATATTACACCTATTTTGAAAGTGACCACATAATTGGAAGTAAATCGCTCTGCTGCATAGCATTTCACAGACTTAAATGAAATATTGGTTGGCTGTTATTTTCTTCCCTTATTCCTTCCTGTCTCCTCTGTTAAGCATGATTTTCAGCATAAAAGAGGTTTTTAATACCTATTTTTAGATTGCATTCCAGCCTGGGCAATAGAGCAAGATTCCTGTTCTCTCTCCCCCTTTCTCTTTCCCTTTCTTTCAAAAAAGAAAAAAAAAAAAGAAACAAAATAATTTAAGGAATTGCATTAACACTCCGTTTTACCCCCAAAAAACCATGGACTGCTGTTTAACGCTAAACAGAGTCATTTATGACTTCAAGATAAATATAAGAGGAACAGGAACAAGAAGAGATCATATGTGTCCTTATTAACCTTCCTCAGCAGTCACACACAAATGAAGTCAGGTAGTGACCAAATCACCGTTCATCCCAGTTCCATTTAGGTCCCAAATACCAAGTAAGCACTCTAGGTAGAAACACAGGGGCCCGTAGTCTGTTTGTCTTCACATATTGAACTTGATCCATATGTCTGTTGCTTCACAGCTCTGTAGCTCCATCGTTCAAGGCATCTCCTGAATTACATTTACATTTCATTTACATTCATTTCATTTACAAATGAAAGTTAAACTTCTCTGGTTAGGTATATTTTATGTTTTCCTAAACACTTCTTCCATCTAGTTCAGGTAGATTCTTCTTGATCATATTAACCACTTTTACTGTTTCTACTGTTTGATACATCGATATTCTGTTTAAGAAATAAAAATAAAAAAACATGGCAGTTCATGGTAGCTCACATCTGTAATCCCAGTACTTTGGGAGGCCGAGGCAGGTGGATCACCTGAGGTCAGGAGTTTGAGACCAGCCTCATCAATATGGTGAAACTCCGTCTCTATAAAGATGCAAAAATTAATCAGGTGTAGTAGCGTGTGCCTGTCGTCCCAGCTACTCAGGAGGCTGAAACAGGAGAATTGCTTGAACCTGGGAGGTGGAGGTTTCAGTGAGCTGAGATCACGCCACTGCACTCCAGCCTGGATGGCAGAGTGAGACTCCATCTCAAAAAAAAAAAAAAAAAAATCCTAACAAACAACAACAAAAACTTGAGAATGGTCTCCAGACTTTCATCAAACATCAAGTCCAATTCAGGCTTTCATCTAACATGTATTTATTGAGCATTTGCCACAGGGCCAGGCTCTGTTCCCCCATGATGAGGCTGTAGTGGTTGGCAAATCAAAGTCCCTACTCCCAGGAGCTCATATGTTACTGGTGGGTAAAGTAGGAAAAAACAAGTAAGCAGTTTTATTTAATAGTAAGTACAGTGAAGAAAATAAAAGAGGCTAAGGTGATGAAGAATACTGGAGGAACTACCTTAGATTGGGTGCTAAAAGGCCTCTCCAGGGAGGCAGAAAGTGGAGAGTATGTTGTACTTTCTTTTCTTGCAAACCCCATATCCTGCTCAGTTCCCTATAGAGGTGACTCATTTTCTCATCACTTGGAGCTTCAGAAATTCCCTGTTGAAATTCTGTTTCCTTCCCACTTCCACTCCCCAATTATTTTGTCATTACTTTCTTCTAACAGTTCCAGATCTTTATGAAGTCCACATCATTTAACTTTTTCATTTTGGCCACTTAACTTGACCCACTTCCATGGCATTTCCCTAAATTCTTTGACATCTTTCTTCCCTCCATCACATATTTCCCGTTTTGCATCCAATCTTTCAACTTTTCTGAGGGAGGATACATCATTCAAAAAGATCAGGCAACGATTTCCCTGTGTATCAGTCCTTTGATTTATTTCTACTCCAATGACCTCCAGCGCTATACTACTTGGGCAGCCCATTTGCACAGACACACCTGTGCTTCATTAGTAGTCTATGATAGTAACTTTGAACTCGGACTCTTGCATTTACAAGTTCCTATCATTCTTCTTTGCATGTGCCTCCATTCTTCTTTGCATTTGGCTCTGTAATTATTCATCTTTAAATCTACTTGCGCCTTTCTGATTCACCTCTGAGGGCTAACTCTGTGTGTGACAAATCTAAGTTCAAATCCCATTACCTCTAGCAGCTATAAAACATTAGGGAAAAGTTACTTAGCCTAAGTCTCCTTTTCCTTTTCTGTAAAACACAGATAACGTATGTGTTTCATAAGGAATATGTATAATGACCTTAGCATACAGGAAGTGCTTAATGAATGGTTACGGTTGTTACTGTCATTCTCTTTCTACCTAGTCTGGACCTCGACCATTGGTTATTACAATCTTATGCTGCAAAACATTTTGTGAATCATCATCACTGGACAAAAAAAAAAAAAAATCTCTATTCATTTTTCTCTCTAGTTTCCAAATTTCTGAATTTGTCAGCAAAATTCCCATAACTGTATTGATGGCTTGTAGTTCAGACTGATGTTATCAAACCTCACAACTGTTATTCACCAAATCTTTTCCTCACTGCTAATTGACTATCTACCCCATTTATTGGAGTCCCTTTTTCTTTTTTATTAACCACAAAAATCCCTGAATGCCCTCGTTCAATTTCAATAAATGATCTAATCTCCCATTTTACTAATGTATCAGGATGTTAAATTCGACTCTTCCTGTTGTCTTGAATTTTCTGCATAGGCCCTTGGCTGAGAATAACACAATAGTTGCCAAATCCTCCCCCATCCTAAAGAGCTATGCTAAACCAGCCACACAGGACTTGTAAAGAATATGGCTCAAAACCAATTTTGCTACATAGGCCCATCACAACCTTTTGAATGTATAAGAGATTGAAGCTTAAGAGGCCATGAGAGAATATCACTGGGAAGAGTAGCTGAAATGTTGTGACATCCTGTCCTTGCTCCTCACCTGACACCAAGGGAAAAATGATTCAAAACAACCCCAAGTAGACCTTAAAATATAACCCCTGAGTTAGCTTCCAAGATCAGATGAGATCAGGCATGTTCAGAGTGGTAGGGCCATTGATTGTGTCCCTTGCGTTAGGGAATGTAAGATTTGGCGTATGATTCTTCTTGCTGAGAGAAGTCTGAAGGCAAAAGTTGATGCCTAGAGTGATATGCTTTGCAGCAGAGAGGAGAGAAAAGGCTGAATCAGGAAGAAATTGTTCTTCCATTAATAGCCGGAAAAGGTGCAGGTTTTCTGGGAAATAACATGGACCTCAAGGTAGAGTGTTATCCCAGGATCATCTTAAGAACTGCATGGGTCCGGGCATGGTGACTCATATGCCTGTAATCCCAGCACTTTGGGAGACCAAGGCACCGGATCACGACGTCAGGAGGTAGAGACCCTCCTGGCCAACATGGCGAAACCCCGTCTCTACTAAAAATACAAAAATTAGCCAGGCATGGTGGCTCGCTCCTATAATCCCAGCTACTTGGGAGGCTGAGGCAGGAAAATCACTTGAACCCAGCAGGCAAATGTTGCAGTGAGCCGATAGTGCCACTGCACTCCAGCCTGGGTGACACAGCAAGACTCCATCTCCAAAAAAAAAAAAAAACAACTGTATGGAAGCATGAAGTAACCCCAGACAATGAGAAGAGAAGAGATGAGGACAGAATTGAGAGCAGCCAGCCAGGCTATATTACAGAAGGTGAAATTGGTGTTTCCCTGTGGGAGTACCTTTGAGAAACTCAAAAAGAAGATTATCAAGAGACATAGAGCCTCAAATTATACATCTGTCTCAAGAGAATAAGAAAAACAGATGGCATTGTGCCAGCTACATAGACTGGGCACTTTCCCCCTTATTCTACCTTCTACCTACCTAGATCCTGGAGGAGTAAAAAATAAAACGGGAGTAGGGAGAGGTGAACCACGGAGACAGAAAAATCAATCCAGGTATGTAAGCCTAAGGTAAGCCAGAACTGGGAGAGTAGAGACTATTTTAAATTGCATGCCTTTGAGATTAAATATTACATTGGTAGGGACTATTCAATTGGTAGAATAAGGCCAGGCGCAATGGCTTATGCCTGTAATCCTAGCACTTTGGAAGGCTGAGGAGGATGGATCATTGGAGGTCAGGAGTTCATGACCAGCCTAGCCAACATGGTGAAACCTTGTCTCTACTAAAAATACAGAAAAAGAAAAGTAGCCAGGTTTGGTGGCATGCATCTGTAATCACAGCTACTTGGAAGGCTTAGGCAGGAAAACCACTTGAACCCAGCTGGTGGAGGTTGCAGTGAGCGGAGATCATGCCACTGCACTTCAGCCTGGGCAACAGAGTGAGACTCCATCTCTAAAAAATAAAATAAATAAATTAGTAAAATAAGGTTGATCTCGCATATTAAAAGGACCAGAAAAACTGTGGTGTCTGGCTGAGATTTCATCTAGATTATGAAAGAATGGGTTGAGGGATCCAATTTAAAGGGCAGTAAGAGAAAAGATAATGTTACCACCTGACTTTACCCTTGCAAATCAGATTACTCAATAAAATAGTAACGCCAAGACCCTTTTCTGCTGGGCTTTTCTTATTCTGTCTTATTCTGAAAGGTTTACATTTGTTCACTTCTTCTTTCCTTATGTTTCATGACTTAAAAGAAAACTCACAGGCCAGGTACAGTGGCTCACACCTGTAATCCCAGCACTCTGGGAGGCTGAGGCAGGAGGATCACGGGGTCAGGAGATTGAGACCACCCTGACCAACATGGTGATACCCCGTCTCTACTAAAAATACAAAAATTAGCTGCGTGTGGTGGTGTGTGCCTGTAGTCCCAGCTACTTGAGAGGCTAAGGCAGGAGAATCACTTGAACCCAGGAGGTGGATGCTGCAGTGAGCCGAGATCCCACCACTGTACTCTAGCCTGTAACAGAGTGAGTCTCCATCTCAAAAAAAAAATAAAATAAATAAAATAAAATAAAATAAGCTGAGCATGGAGGCATGTGCCCGTAACCCCAGCTACTCAGGAAGCTGAGAGGGAAGGATCCCTTGAACCCAGGAGGCAGAGGTTGCAGTGAGCCGAGATTGCACCATTGCACTCCAGTCTGGGTGGCAGAGTGAGACTTCATCTCAAAAAAAAAAAAAAAAGGAAAACTCTTTCTCCAGAAGAGTAGGTAATCTTCACCAACGTCTTCCTTCGGTTCTTATTAATCTGCCAATTGATTTTTCTTTTGAATTTGATACTCTCATTTTCCATGACACTGCACTTTTTTTTTATTACCCATTGTGATAATTTCTTAGTCTCCTTTGGTATTTTTCTTCGTCTGCCCATTATTGATGATTTTTTATGTTTCCTTTGCTCTGTTTGTAGTCTCTCTCTATGGCTCTCCATCTATGGCTTTATATAACACCACTATCATAATTTTCATTGCTACATTTCCAGCCTTAGTGTTTCGCCTAAGTCCCAGATCAAGAGTTTCCAAGGCCTGCAAGATATTTCCATACTTTTATTTCTAGAGTACTTTGCTCCCACTTTGTGTTTCTTTAATTAAATCCTATCTATCTTTTAAGAGAAACTCAAGTGTCACTCATTTTGTGAATTCTTCTCTTAGAGCAAGAAACATATAAATTTCATTCTTCATTGTAATCTACAAAACAACAAATAGTTTTTAATTTTAGTGTCCCATGTGCTGGGACCTCTATGGCAATGATGATGTCTGTCATTTGCACTTTTAAAACACCTAGCTCAGTCCTTCTACAATTACGATATTATTGATCACTGCTAAATTAAACTGAAATAAGTGGTAGAAAAAATGAAGATGACTGCTAAATTAAACTGAAATAAGTGGTAGAAAAAATGAAGATTATTTGAAAATAATCTATTCAAATATTTAAAATTGAAAACATTAAGGGATGTAGACAAAATGCACAGAAAGGCTAGTACAGGACCTCAGGGAGTCCAATTAGTCCCTCTATATATCCTAACCTGTTTCTTCAAACATTTATTTTTGAATAATTTTCACTTCCTCAAATAAATTGGAAACTTCTTGAAAGTATAGATTTTACCTATCGAGGCAGTAAAGCTGAATATAAATGATCTTGAGTTGGGTTTTAGTTTCAGTAACCAGGATAGTAGGGAAATTCTAAACTTAGCCAAAACAGTAAGGGAATGAGAATAAAACATACCTAAAATGCTTAAATATGTGTAAGATGCACATAGATATCAAATACATACACATGCATTAGTCTGTATTTAGACAGTTGTGGGACTCTACTGGCTTAATGAATTTGATTTGGTATCACAAAATGAAAATTTTGATGGACATGTTCCTTCACAAGTGACTTGTTATAAAGAAAAAAACAAAACCTTTTGTATTGTGAAAATGAGCATGGTCAGCTGCATACACTCTCCTGAGTTCTGATTCCTGATTCTTGATTGCTTCCATGACAACCATGTCATTTCACTGCCAGAATATCTTATAAACAGTTAAGATGAATGGAAATATATGCATGCTCTCCTGAAATTAATTGTTAAAAAATAAGAGAACTGAAGTTATTCATTTCGTGAGCTCCATTCTATACAGATAAAGACGACTTTCCTGACTAAGCCCTCTCCACATGGATCACATTTTATATGCTGTTCATTCTTGCTTAGAGGTTGCCTATTATCATTTTCTAGTTGTTTCACAAATGGATGTCTTGCTTCCTCCAGCAGAATGTGAACCCTTGCAGCTCTTGTCTTGCATTTCTCTTTCTTTGATTGAGCTCTTGCTACATGCCAGATACATATTCATGTCTGTGTATGTGATAATTTTTAATCTTTACAAAAATCAGTTTCAAGATGAGGAAACTGAGGTCCTGTGAAGTTAAGCAATTAATTCACATTTAGCCAGAGAGGAAGACGAACTTCAAATAAGGTCTAATGACACCAGCCGAGTACTGACTCTTCTTTTTGATGCAATTTAAGGAATTTATCAATGTATCACCTGTTACTTATGTGATAAATTATATTATTGTTCTCAATTCATTACACTTCTCTGTATCTATGTCTTTTTTTTGTGATGTGACTTTGTAGTTCCTCCATTAAAGATAGTTTATTTTCTCGCCCCATTGATGTTGAGTTGGCCATGTGCTTGGTTTCCCAATGGAATGTGTTGCTAGTGTGTCCAGAGCTGAGTCTTAAAAGGCAAAGGTTTTTACTTGCATCTCTTCTTTCTGCCGTAGCATGCTCTGGCTATCATACTGAATCAGGGAGGATGAGAGACGCCTGGAGCAGATCTTGACGTAACCTAACGCTTTGAAGTGAGCCAAGCAGACAGCAGGCTAGGTCAGATACCTGGCTGAGCAACCCACAGACAAGTAAACAAGAATAAATTATTGCTGTTGTGGGTCACTGAGTTTTGGAGTGGTTTGTTATGCAGAACTACACTGGCAATAGCTAACTGATACAGGTATCATAACATAACTCTTTATGTTCATACTTAATTTCCTTCACCAGATTATATATTCCAGAGTTGTTACAACTCCTTCTTTAAACCTCAGTAATCAACACAATGTTTTGAAGGTTGCGAGTGTTCAAACAAGGATGAATGAATAAATGTGTATCTTTATTTCCCAAAGTCTGCTGATACGTAAGTCTTGGTGCTTTTGTAATAAAAATACATGAATCTCATGTAATCAAAGATTCTGTAAGATAAAACTTACACTGTGTTCTCCACTCATGGTATTTGTCTCTGGAGAATCCTGACATGTTCCTGTTTAAAATGTCAATTTGCCAAGAAGTGAACTGTTTCAAAATACTAGCATGATCTCTTTAGAAAGGCAGATTCTTGCAGTGAACAGAACTTACCTTTGGTGCTGTAAGCCCAGTTTTGTTATTTATTAGGAATACCAACACAGAACATTGACTTCTCTGAGCCCAAGTTCTCCTATGTAAAATAGGGGTAACAGTATCATTTTAATGGAATTTTTATGCAGATTAGAATTATTGATATAGGTAAAAACCATTAACAAAAATGACGATTTATTAAGGACTTACTATGTGTAATAGGTCTTTTACTTAAAACCAGCACAGTAGAAGCACAGCACATTTTTACAGAACATTAATGAGATCTGAAATCATATAATATATAATATTTCCGTGACCTTTACAAGTAAAATATTCTGCAAATGAATTCTGCACATGCAGTTGGATCTGGGGCTGGATTTTATGCCCCTTTTCTTTCATTAGTAGTGCTTTTTGGGTGTATGAGTTTGCTTGGGCTGCTATGACAAAATTCCACAGATGGGTGGCTTAAACAACATAAATTTGTTTTCTCACAGTTCTGTAGGCTGGAATTGTAAGATCCAAGTGTCAGCCAAGTGGGTTTCTGGCAAGGCCTCTCTCTTTAGCTTACAGGCAGCATCTTCTCTGTGTCCACACATGGCCTTTCCTTGGTGCTTACGAAAAGACAGAGAGAGCAAGCTCTGGTGCCTCTTTTGTTTTTTAAATAAGGACCCCAGCCCTCACAGAATAGGGTTGCACTTTTATGATTTCATTTAACTGTAATTATCTTTTTAGACATCCCATCTCCAAATACAATTACAGTGGGGTTTGGCACCACAACATACGAATGTGAGAAGGATAGAATTCATTCCATAAGAATGGAGTAGGGTGGTTTTCCGAATTTGTTAAAAAATTCTTTGATAATCCTCTCTTCATGAGAAGGAACTTCATTCTCGTCCTCTTGAATGTAGGTTGGACTCAGTGACTTACTTCTCATGAATACACTATAGCAAATTTCACATCAAGAATAGGTTATTAAAAGACTTCAGCCTCAACTTGTGTGCTCTATTTTGCTCCCTTACTCTACTTCATGATTTTTTGAACTGTTTGCTCCAGGGGAAGCTTACAATCGTGAAGAGGCATACATGATGAGGAAGAAAGGCCTCCAACCAACAGCCAGTGAGGAATTGACGTCTGCTAATAACAATAAAGTTGTTTTAAATGCTACCTGATTTTCCTTTTTTTTGAGACAGAGTTTCACTCTTGTTGCCTAGGCTGGAGTGCAATGGTGCAATCTCAGCTTACTGTAACCTCCACCTCCCGGGTTTAATTGATTCTCCTGCCTCAGTCGCCCAAGTAGCAGGGATTATAGGTATGCACCACTTTGCTCAGCTGATTTTTTTTTTTTTTTTTTTGTATTTAGCAGAGACGGGGTTTCACCATGCTGGTCAGGCTGGTCTCAAACTCCTGACCTCAGGTGATCTGCCCGCCTTAGCCTCCCAAAGTGCTGGGATTATAAGTGAGAGCCACCACCCCTGGCCCATGCTACCTGATTTCTTATGGCTGCTTATAGTGAAATATGGGAGAAGAAAAAAATCAACTAAAGGAGAGACTATGCAACTTGAAGAAACCAGGAGCTGATGGTTTTGAAAATTCTCAGATATTCCAAACAGCAAACAATTCTAAAATTAAGAAATAGGTCCTCAGGTAGGATGGTGCCAGGAAAAGTAGGCTAAAGATGATGCCAAGAATGTGACTAAAATTATTTCCTAAAACCTCTTAAGAATCTATGGTGGTACCTCATCATTCCTTTCAGTCAGACTAGAGGCTCCACTAAAGAGATCAATTGTGTGTCCTATAGAGTCTCTCAATGAAACAAATAGGGATGCCATGAATCTCAAGGGTATTGTCCCTTAGTAGCTTCAGCAGAATCCCAAAATAGAGATCATCCTCAAAAACCAAAAAGTTGAGTTACCATATGATCCTGCAATCTCACTGCCAGGTATATACCCAAAAGAAAGGAAACCAATGTATTAAAGAGGTATCTGCACTCCTATGCTTGTTGCAGCACCGTTCACAAGAGCTAAGATTTGGAAGCAGCCTAAGTGCCTATCCACAAATGAATGGAGACAGAAAATGTGGTACACAGACACAATGGAACACTATTCAGCCATTAAAAGAAAAAAGAATGAGATCCAACCATTGGCAATAACATAGCTGGAACCAGAGATCATTACATTAAGTGAAATAAGCCAAGCACAGAAAGACAAACATCACAAGTTCTCACTTATTTGTGGGATCTAGAGAGCTAAACAATTGAACGCATGGACAGAGAGAGTAGAAGAATGGTTACCAGAGGCTGGCAAGTGCAGTGGGGGTGCTCGTGGAGTGGTGGGGATGGTTAATGGGTACAAAAAGTAAAGAAACGGTGAATAAGATCTACCGCTTGATAGCACAACAGGGTGACTTTAGTCAATCATAACTTAATTGTACATTTTAAAATAAATAGTGCAACTGGATTGTTTGCAATTCAAAAAATAAATGCTTGAGGGAATGGTTACCCCATTCTCTGTAATGTACTTATTTCACATTACATGCCTATATCAAAACATCTCATGTACCCTATAAGTATATACAACTGCTATGTACCACCCAAAATTTTTTAATTAATTAGTTAATTAATTTTTTAAAAGTAGAGAAAAGCATCTTAAAGAAATTGAGGGAGTGGCTTTTGTCTAATAGTGTTCCACAATAATACTCATAGAAGACCAATATGGTTTTTAATGTAGTGACATTGTCAACTTCAATTCAAAAGGACAGAGACAATGCAACATAAAGAGGCCATGGGGTTTCAAATTCTTTTTTTTTTTTTGAGATGGAGTCTTGCCTTGTCACTTAGGCTGGAGTGCAATGGCCATGATCTCGGCTCACTGCAACCTCTGCTGCCCGGGTTCAAGCGATTCTCCTGCCTCAGCCTCTTGAGCAGCTGGGATTACAGGCAACCGCCACCACGCCTGGCTAATTTTCTGTATCTTTAGTAGACATGGGGTTTCATCATGTTGGCCAGGCTGGTCTCCAACTCCTGACCCTGTGATCCACCCACCTCAGCTTCCCAATGTGCTGGGAGTGAGCCACGATGCCTGGCCTGGGGTTTCAAAGTCTACAGGCAGAAAGTGGGCTGAGAAAATGACTCAGCTAGAAACATGTTGTGTTTGGCATCAAAAAGGAAAAAGTACAGCAAATCCAGAGCTGAGATGAAGAAGCTGAGGGCTATGGAGAATTATTCTCAGGCCAGAATGGTAATTAGTGAACATCCAACATTTGCTTAGCTGGATTTCACAGGAACTGTGAACCAGTGACACTTGTGTGCCTCTTACCTTCTCATTTGCAGGTCAAGAGTACCTAGTGTAGTTATCTTAAACATATTCCACCATTAAAATGTGTGTACATATCTTGTGTATGCAGGAGACATACTCATGCTCTCCAGCATCTGTTATCTCCAGATTTTTTAATGATCGTCATTCTAACTGGCATGAGATGGTATCTCAAAGTAGTTTTGATTTGCATTTCTCTAATGACCAGTGATGATGAGCATTTTTGCATATGTTTTTTGGCCTCATATATGTCTTCTTTTGAAAAGTGTCTGTTCATATCCTTTGCCCACTTTTGAATGGGTTTGTTTTTTTTATTGTAAATCTGTTTTAGTTCTTTGTAGATTCTGGATATTAGCCCTGTGTCAGATGGGTAGATTGCAAAACTTTTTTCCCATTCTGTTGGTTGCCGGTTCATTCTAATGATTGTTTCTTTTGCCATGCAGAAACTCTGGAGTTTAATTAGATCCCATTTGTCTATTTTGGCTTTTGCCAATGCTTTTGGTGTTTTAGTCATGAAGTCCTTTCCAATGCCTATGTCCTGAATGGTTTTGCCTAGTTTTTCTTCTAGGGTTTTTATGGTGTTAGGTCTTATGTTTAAGTCTTCAATCCATCTGGAGTTAATTTTAGTGTAAGGTGTCAGGAAGGGGTCCAGTTTCTGCTTTCTGCACATGGCTAGCCAGCTTTCCCAACACCATTTATTAAACAGGGAATCCTTTCCCCATGGCTTGTTTTTATCAGGTTTTTCAAAGATCAGATGGTTGTAGATGTGTGGTGTTGCCTCTGAGGCCTCTGTTCTGTTCCATTGGTCTATATCTCTGTTTTGGTACCAGTACCATGCCGTTTTGATTACTGTAGGCTTGTAGCATAGTTAGGCTTGAAGTCGGGTAGCGTGATGCCTCCAGCTTTGTTCTTTTTTCTTAGAATTGACTTGGCTATGCAGGCTCTCTTTTGGTTCCATGTAAAGTTTAAGATGGTTTTTTTCCAGATCTGTGAAGAAGGACATTGGTAGCTTGATAGGGATAGCACTGAATCTATAAATTACTTTGGGTAGTTTGGCCATTTTCATGATACTGATTCTTCCTAATCATGAGCATGGAATGTTTTTCCATCTGTTTGTGACCTCTCTTATTTCATTTATCAGTGGTTTGTAGTTCTCCTTGAAGAGGTCCTTTACATCCTCCGTCAGTTGTATTCCTAGGTATTTTATTCTCTTTGTAGCAATTGTGAATGGTAGTTCATTCTTGATTTGGCTCTCTTTAAGTCTGTTATTGGTGTATAAGGATGCTTGTGATTTTTCAACATTGATTTTGTATCCTGAGACTTTGCTGAAGTTGCTTATCAGTTTCAGGAGATTTTGGGCTGTGACGATTGGGTCTTCTAAATATACAATGATGTCATCTGGAAATATAGACAATTTGACTTCCTCCTTTCCTAACTGAATACCCTTTATTTCTTTTCCTTGCCTGATTGCTCTGACTAGAACTTCCAATACTATATTGAATAGGAGTGGTGAGAGAGAGCCTCCTTGTCTAGTGCTAGATTTCAAAGGGAACGCTTCCAGTTTTTGTCCATTCAGTATGATATTGGCTGTGTGTTTGTCATAAATAGCTTTTATTATTTTGATATATGTTTTTTAGCATAAAGCACTGTTGAATTTTGTCAAAGGCCTTCTCTGCATCTATTCAGATAATCATGAGGTTTTTGTCTTTGGTTCTGTTTATGTGGTGAATTACATTTATTGACTCGTGTATGTTGAACCAGCCTTGCATCCCCGGGATGAAGCCTACTTGATCATGGTCAATAAGCTTTTTGATGTGCTGTTGAAATTGGTTTGCCAGTATTTTATTGAAGATTTTTGTGTCTCTGTTCTTCACGGCTATTGCCCTGAAGCTTTCTTTCCTTGTTGAGTCTCTGCCGGGTTTTGGTATCAGGATAATGCTAGTCTCATAAAATGATTTGGGAAGGATTCCCTCTTTTTGCATTGTTTGGAGTAGTTTCAGAAGGAGCGGTACCAGCTCCTCTTTGTATGTCTGGTAGAATTCAGCTGTCAACCCATCTGGGCCTGGGCTTTTTTGGGGTGGTAAGCTCTTAATTGCTGCCTCAACTTCAGCCCTTGTTATTGGTCTATTCAGGGTTTCGACTTCTTCTTGGTTTAGGCTTGGGATGATGCAAGTGTCCAGGAGTTTATCCATTTCTTCCAGGTTTACTAGTTTATGTGCATAGAGTTGTTTGTAGTAATCTCTGATGGTGGTTTGTATTTCTGTGGAATCTGTGGTGATATCCCCTTTATCATTTTTTATTGCATCCATTTGATTATTCTCTTTCTTTTTTATTAATCTGGCTAGTGGTCTATTTTGTTGATCCTTTCAAAAAACCAGCTTCTGGATTTACTGATTTTTTTGAAGAGTTTTTTGTGTCTCTATCTCCTTCTTAAAAAGTTCTGCTCTGATCTTAGATATTTCTTGTCTTCGGCCAGGTTTTGAGTTGTTTTGATCTTGCTCCTCTAGCTCTTTCAATTTTGACAATAGGGTGTCAATTTTTGATCTTTCCTTGCTTCTCATGAGGGCATTTATTGCTATATGTTTTCCTCTAAACACTGCTTTAAATGTGTCCCAGAGATTCTTGTATGTTGTGTCTTTTTTCTCATTGGTTTTGAAGAACATCTTTGAATGTTCTTTGAAGAGCCAGTTGTTCAGTTTCCATGAAGCTGTGAGGTTCTGAGTTAGTGTCTGTGTTCTGAGTTCTAACTTGATTGCACTGTGGTCTGAGAGACTGTTATGTTTTCCATTCTTTTGCATTTGCTGAGGAGTGATTTACTTCCAATTATGTGGTCAATTTTAGAGTAGGTGTGGTGTGGTACTGAGAAGAATGTATATTCTGTGGATCTGGATTGGAGAATTCTGTAAATGTCTGTTAGGTTTGTTTGGCCCACGTCTGAGTTCAAGTCCTGGATATCCTTGTTAATTTTCTGTCTCGTTGACCTGTCTAATATTGACAATGGAGTGTTAAAGACTCCGACTATTAATGTGTGGGAGTCTAGGCCTCTTTGTAAGTCATTAAGAACTTGCTTTATGTATCTGGCTGCTCCTATATTGAATGCCTATATATTTAGGATTGTTAGCTCTTCTTGTTGCATTGATCCTTTTACCATTAAGTAATGTCCTTCTTTGTCTCTTTTGATCTTTGTTGGTTTAAAGTCTATTTTATCAGCGATTAGGACTGCAACTCCTGCTTTTTTTGCCCTCAGTTTGCTTGGTAAATTTTCCTCCATCCCTTTATTTTGAGCCTTTGTGAATCCTTACATATGAGATGGGTTTCCTGGATAGAGCACACTGATGGGTTTTGACTTTTTATCCAATTTGCCAGTCTGTGTCTTTTGATTGGGGCATTTAGTCCATTTACATTTAGGGTTAATATTGTTATGTGTGAATTTGATCCTGCCATTTTGATGCTAGCTGGTTGTTTTGCCCATTAGTTGATACAGTTTCTTCATTGTGTCCATGCTCTTTACCATTTGGTACATTTTTGGAGTGGCTGGTACTGGTTGTTCCTTTCCATGTTTAGGGCTTCTTTCAGGAGCCCTCGTAAAGCAGGCCTGGTGGTGATGAAATCTCTGAGCAATTGCTTGTTTGTAAAGGATTTTATTTTTCCTTCACTTATGAAACTTGGTTTGGCTAGATATGAAATTCTAGGTTGAAAGTTATTTTCCTTAAGGATGTTGAAAATTGGTCCCCACTCTTTTCTGGCTTGTAGGGTTTCTGCTGAGAGATCCTCTAAGTCTGATGGGTTTCTTTTTGTGGGTAACCCGACCTATCTCTTTGGCTGCCCTTAGCATTTTTTCCTTCATTTCAACCCTGGTGAATCTGATGATTATGTGCTTTCGGGTTGCTCTTCTTGAGGAATATCTTTGTGGTGTTCTCTGTATTTCCTGGACTTGAATATTGCCCCGCCTTGCTAGGTTGGGGAAGTTTTCCTGGATAATATTCTGAAGAGTGGTTTCCAGCTCGGATTCATTCTCTCCATCACAATCAGATACACCTATCAAAAGTAGATTAGATCTTTTCACATAATCCCATATTTCTTGGAGAATTGTTTGTTTCTTTTTATTCTTTTTTCTCTAATCTTGCCTTCTCATTTTATTTCATTGAGTTGATCTTCAAGCTCTGATATCCTTTCTTCTCCTTGGTCAATTGGGCTATTGAAACTTATGCTTCACGAAGTTCTCATGTTGTGTTTTTTAGCTCCATCAATTCATTTATATTTCTCTCTAAGCTGTTTATTCTCGTTAGCATTTCATCAAAACTTTTTTCAAGGTTCTTAGATTCTTTGCATTGGGTTAGAACATGTTCTTTTAGCTCAGAGAAGTTTGCTATTACCCACCTTCTGAAGTCTCTTTCTGTCAATTCGTCAGGCTTATTCTCCGTCCAGGCTTGTTCCCTTGCTGGTGAGGTGTTGTGATCCGTTGGAGGAGGAGAGGCATTCTGGTTTTGGGTGTTTTCATCCTTTTTATGCTGGTTTCTTCCCATCTTTGTGGATTTATCTCCCTGTGCTGTTTGTAGTTGGTGATTTTCAGATGGGGTCTCTGAGTGGACATCCTGTTTGTTGATGATAAAGTTATTTCTTTCTGTTTCTTTGTTTTCCTTCTAACAGTCAGGCCCCTCTGCTATCGGACTGCTGGAGGTCCACTCCAGGCCCTGCTTGCCTGGAGATCACCTGGAGCAGCTGCAGAACAGTAAGGGTTACTGGCAGTTTCTTCTTCTGCTATCTTTGTCCCAGAAAGAGAGCCACCAGATGTCAGCCTGAGCTCTCCTTTATGAGATGACTCTTTGTATATACAGGGGTTGGGGAGCTGCTTGAGGAGACAGTCTGTCCTTTATAGAAGCTCAAGTGCTGAGCTGTGAGCTCTGTTGTTCCATTCAGAGCTGCTGGGCAGGTACATTTAAGTCTGCTGCAGCGGAGCTCGTAACTGCTGTTTTTTCCCAGGTGCTCTGTCTCGAGAAGGTGGGGCTTTATTTATAAGTTTCTATCATGCCTTTTTTCAGAGATGCCCTGCCCAGCGGGGAGGTAGCCTAGTCACAGTCTATTAGCAGAGGCATTGCTGAGCTACCATGGGCTCTGCCCAGCTGCTGTATGAGCTTCCTTGCAGTTTTGTTTATAGAGGTATAGTTAGAACTGCCTTGGTAATGGCAGTCTCCCTCTGTAATGGTGGACTGCCTCTGTAATGGCGGACTGCCTCCGTAATGGCGGACTGCCTCGGTAGTGGTGGACTGCCTTGGTAATGGCAGACACCCTTCCCCCACAGAGCTGGACCATCCAGGGTCCAGCTGTGCTTGTTATGAAACTCTCAATCCAGAGCATTTCAGATTGTTGGTCTTTGTGAGGGTGGGACTGGCCGAGCCAGATCACCTGGCTCCCTATTTTAGTCTCTTTTTTTTCAGTTGCACAGGTGACTCCGTCTCCCAGGCATTCCAGTCACCAGTTGAAAAGGGGCCAGATTTGTGTGAGTTTTTGTGTGGAGACCTGCTGTGCTGGGGGCTCATGGCACTTTTCTGCCCAGGAATCTCCTGGCCTGACTCCCTGTTTCAGCCCCCTTTTTTTCAGTTGAACAGGTGACTCTGTCTCCCAGGTGTTCCAGTTGCCAGTTGAAAAGGTGCCCAGATTTATGTGAGTTTTTGTGCAGAGACCCACTTCACCAGCTGAAACGGCTGTGCTCAGGGCTCGTGGTGCTTTTCAGCCCAGGAATCTTCTGGTCTGTGGGCAGTAAAAATTTGTTTCAAGATGCGGTAATCACTCACCCTCTGCATTTTCACTGCAAGCTGCAATCCAGAGCTGTTCCTATTTGGCCATCTTGGATCCCCTCCTCCTATGTCTATGAATTCTTTAATCGTCATCTCTTTAAGAGGCAGAGCTTCATTCTCCTCTCTTTGGGCGTGGTCTTATTAGGCTTCTTGATTGTCAGTAGATTGCTTCTCGTGAATAAAATATAGTGAAAGTGATGGGTTGTCACTTCTGACATTAGGCTATAAAAAAGAGTATGGCTTTGTTGGGTGCTATTTCTTGTTCTTGTCTCTCATTCTTTTCTCCTCAGGGTACCCATTCTATGGGTAGCCCGCCACTATGGAGACAACCAAATGACAAGGGAAAGCGACCTCAGACCAACAATTAGCATGGGATTGAAGCCTTCCAACAGCCATGTAATTGAGCTTGAAAGCAGTTCTACCAGACTCAATCAAGTCTCCAGATAATTATAGCTGTGACTGATGTCAGATTGGAAGCTCATGAGAGTACCCTAAGGTTCACTCAGCCATACTGCTCTAGATTCCTGACCCTCTAGAACTATGTGAAATAATAAATATTTGTTGATTTAAGCTGCAACGTGGACTGGGAGCAGTGGCTCAGGCCTGTAATCCCAGCACTTTGGGAGGCCAAGGTGGGAGACCAAATAGCTAATTAATGGCAGGATAAATATTTGAATTCACATCTATGGGTCTTAGGGAGGAAAACATATGCTTTATATAATAAAAATCAAAATATAATAAAGCCACAAACTTTTATAGAAGTAATCTTTGGGCTGACACAGACAGTCCAGTATCAACATACAAAACCACCATCTGCTTTAGGAGTAACTGAGGTACTGAACGGGCAGGGGAATGTTCAAGAGATGCTTAAGTCTATACACCACAGGGTCCAGGAGGTCTGGTGAAGACGAGGTGAGCTATTCCTTCTCTAGTCCAGCTTTTCCAATTATGTTAATTGTAACAGAACTTGGCTTTCTGGCAATGCAGAGTTAGTGAGGCATTTGACACACTGTAGAATTTAAGTTCAAAAGTAAAATTGTTTAATGAATGCACACCCTACTCCTTATTCATTATGCAAAGTCGGGTTGTAGAGTTTTTCAATATGTACTCTAATTCCCTTTAAGAAACATGATTTCACATTCCTCATATTAGTGGAGGAAAAAAAAAAAAAGAGATTCTGCTGGAAAGGGCTTTGGGGTCAGTTAGAAATTCTCTGCTATGTTTTTTTAAAGGAAGATATAATCCCCTTTTCTCAGCTATTGTGTTTTATTCTGTTGAGGGTTGATGGCTGTAAAACACAGCACCTCCCCTTCGACTTTTCCATATAACTTGATTAGACAGGAATAATCTCTTATGCTTTCATGCACAAATTTCAGAGTGACCCAGAACAAACGAGTTTCCTTCATCACCATAGCAACCAGGACTATGGAAAAATGCCACTCACTAGGCTATGCAAGTCAGATTTCATTCCTTTGATGTTAATTAACAAATTGCTTTCAGAAAATCAATGAGCTCCCCTGCTCCCCTGTAAATGTTTGTGATATATTTTTTAATATTTCCTAAAGTGATGTGGTGGAGGAATGGATGGGAGAGACTGAACAAAATAGAACACTAACTTTTCCTGGTATAATTCAGTGATGATTGGGAATGCAAGAGTGAATTTGGCCAAGAGTTGAATTCACTCGGATTTCCTAGGCATTGAGTCACACACCTAACTCCATGTTTTCTTATTCAACAAGTGACTTTTCTCTTACAAAAAGGTGGCTGCTTCCTTTCCAGGAAAAGAAATATAGAAATGTTAAACAAAAAGTGTTGTTGGGCCAGATGCAGTGCCTCACACCTGTAATCCCAGCACATCGGGAGGTCGAGGAGGGTCAGGAGATCGAGACCATCCTGGCTAACACAGTGAAACCCTGTCTCTACTAAAAAATACAAAAAATTATCCAGGTGTGGTGGTGGGCGCCTGTAGTCTCAGCTACTCAGCAGACTGAGAGAGGAGAATCGCTTGAACCCGGAAGGCGGAGGTTGCAGTGAGCCAAGATTGAGCCACTGCACTCCTACCTGGATGGCAGAGCAAGACTCCATCGCAAAAAATAAAAAGGTGGGGGGGGTTTGTCACGGGAAAGATTGTTCTGGAAACCTATAATTAGATTCCTCTAGTCTCCTAATTTGCTCCTGAGACTAAAATTTCTCAAGGGTAATATGGTGATTTTTAAACCAAAAGTCTTTGAAATGTGCCCACGTTTGACTCAGAAATTCTGCATCAAGGAAATTACTGAAGGAGATACTCAGGGAGGCGTACATAGGTAAATATGTATGGATAGTCTTCACAGTGATGTTTATGATACATTTTTAAAGATGGAAACACTCTAATGGTAATGAGAGATTAAAGTGATCTAAATGTGTTTTTAGAGAAATTAAACAGGGTTTATAAAACTTCAAGTGAATAAAAGCAGCTTAAAAACAGACTGTTCAGATGATACATTTATAAACAATTCGAGGTCTCCAAGTAAGTTTCAGAAATTTAGCAAAAGAATAAATAGACATCCCAGGAAGGGTTTTCTGTTCTTTGTGGGTGTCTTCCTGAGATCTCCTACTGTTTTACTATGTGTATGTGATAGGACATAAAATGACTTTAACAGAAAGATACGAAAAACTTGTGAAACTATCTTCTCTACTAGACAACAAAAGTCTATATCTCAAAGATATATCACCAGCCCCATGAACTTTCTCCATTCTGTTCACTGTAATAAGACGTGAGAGAATAATTAGAGAAGGTGTTCTTTGAATTGACTCAGCTAAATTATTGACAAAAATCATTAAAAACAGGCATTTTCAAACATACTGAGCCTTACTGAAAATGAATAATTTCTAGAAAAAAATGTAAACATAACAAAAATAAAAAATAATTTCTAGAAAAAATGTAAACATAAAAATAAATAATTTCTAGAAAAAATGTAAACATAAAAATAAACAATAATTTCTAGAAAAAATGCAAACATAACAAAAATAAAAAATAATTTCTAGATAAAATGATGTAAGAATCAGGAAGAAACACATAAACGTGGTTAGAGTACAGCAGTTTCCCCTTATCCAGTGTTTTGCTTTCCATGATTTCAATTACCTGTAATCAACTGTGATTTAAAATACTATATGGAGCCGGGTGCGGTGGCTCACGCCTCTAATCCCAACACTTTGAGAGGCCAAGGCGGGTGAATCACTTGAAGCCAGGAGTTCGAGACCAACCTGGCCAATATGGTGAAACCCTGTCTCTACTAAAAATATAAAAATTAGCTGTGTGTGGCAGTGTGTGCCTGTAATCCCAGCTACTCAGGAGGCTGAGGCAGAAGAATCACTTGAACCCAAGAGGCAGAGGTTGCAATGAGCTGAGATCATGCCACTGCACCCCAGGCGGGTGACAGAGCAACACTCCATCTTAAAATAAATAAATTAACTAATTAATTAAAATAAATATTATATGGAAAATTCCAGAAATAAACAATTGAGTTTCAACTGCACACTATTTTGAGGAGTGTGATGAAATCCTGCACCATTCTTCTCTGTCCTGCTCCAGTCATGACCCATCCCTTTATTCACCTATCTATGCTATCCACTTAGAAGCCTTCTCAGTGATCAGATGGAAAACATATAATACATATAGGGTTCAGTACTATTCATAGTTTCAGGCATCCACTGGGCTCTTGGAAGACATCCCCTGAAGATAAGGGAAGACTACCGTAGTTTGAAAAACACTGTAGGAGAAGAGAGCTTTTACATTTCCACTCCATCCACTCTTGCCTTTCTCTTGCGGAGAGTTTTGGACTAGGTCATGATATCTAGATTCTTGCAGCAACAGCAACAGGCGTTGCTACACTGAACAAGGTAGTTAAACACTTTGCAACTCACTTTCCTTGGCTATAAAATGAAAGACTGGATTAGATTATCTTTATAGAAGCTGAGCCTCTTCTAAAGTGGTCCCCAACCCCACTTCTTGGTATTTATGCCCTGTGTGTCTTCCTTTTCCTTTGAGTCTGAGTTGGACCTAGTAACTAACTTCTAATAAATAGAATAAAACAAAAGTGACCTCATGGTATTTCTGAGATTATAGCGCAAAGGCCGTGATCTCTCTCCCTCTCTTTGTCTCTCTTGCAAGGAATCTTCCAAGTTGTGAATAGCCCTATTTAGAGCTGCACGCAGTGAGAAACTGATTTCTCTAGCTAACAGCCAGCAAGAACATAAGCCTTGCCAATGACAATGTGAGTGAGCTTGGAAGTGAATCCTCCCCCATCCGTCTTTAGATGACTGAAGCCCCAGTCAACTCTTTGATTGCAGTCCTTCTGAGACAGGAAGCCAGGGAGCCCTGGTCAGAGCTCCTGGACTCCTGGCCCACAGAAACACCAGGTATTAAATGCTTATTATTTTGTCATAAAGATTTGGGATAATTTGGTACATATCACAGATAACCATACCTAACAGATAATGATTCCTTCTACTTCTCAGATGCTTTTTTTCCCCCAAGGGATGGAGTTTTATTTTGTTGCCCAGGCTGGAGTATAGTGGTGCACTCATGGCTTGCTGCAGCTTCGATCTCCTGGGGCTCAAACCATCCCCCTGCCTCAGACTCCAGAGTAGCTGGAACCACAGGTGCACACCACCCAAGCTGCCTAATTTTTTTTTTTTTTTTTTTTTTTTTTGGTAGAAACAGGGTCTTGCTATATTGCTTGGGCTTGTTCCAATCCCCATCATCAAGCCATCCTCCAGCCTTGGCCTCCAAAACTTCTGGGATTACAGTTGTGAGCCACTGCACCCAGCATGCTTCTAAAATTCATTTTCTTTAATAGGTGTCCAATGAACATTTGTTTATAAACTCAGAGTAAAACTTGAGAGTTTAAGGTAAAATTTATACTGATTTTTAAAGTTAATCACCTTTCGTAAAACCCAGTTTTCCTGGTTTCACTTTCTATCCTCTTTAGACGTTAGAATGAACAGTTGATATTGAGCCTACCTCAGAAATTATAGATAGTCCCCAGTCATTCTTCTAATCTTTATAGTATCTGTTAGAAAAAATGCTTACAGTTCATATTATGGATTTCATTGTTGCAACTGCTGATGGGCAGTTGGATTTCTCTTTTAAAAGGAATCCATTATTTTCTTTCTATTAATAAAAACATAAGCTCAAAGACTCTTTAAGAGTTAAAGTAAAACTGTTCAGGAAATATTTTACCACGTCAACATTATCTTAAAGAAAAGGCATTTTTACCTGACTACTTGATAGCTTAAACTCATAATTTGGGTCTACTTGTCTTGACTCATTTGGGTCATTGTGAATTATCAGTCCATAAATAAATTCCAAAGCTATGCTTTATTTTGTGTGAAAATCATCTGATTGTTAAAAGATTGCATGTTAATTTGTAGCCAAACAATTGTACTCCATTCCTTCAACTTCAAATGATATAGTCTCCTTAAAGAAAAATTCGATGCTTTCTCAACCACAAAATAAGATAATAAGTAGCAAGAGCCGGGCACAATGGCACACACCTGTAATCCCAGGACTTTGGGAGGTTGAGGTAGTGGATTAAATGAGGTCAAGAGTTCAAGACGGGCCTGACCAACATAATGAAATCCTATTCCAACTAAAAATAGAAAAATTAGCTGGGCATGGTGGTGCCTGCCTGTAATATCAGCAATTCAGGAGGCTGAAGCACGAGAATTGCTTGAACCCAGGGGGTAGAGGTTGCAGTGAGCTAAGATCGCACCACTGCACTTCAGCCTGGGCGACAGAGCGAGACTCAAACAAACAAACAAACAAACGACATCAAGAGATGTTTGGAATTCAAATGCTATCCAAAATAATGGGATTATTATTTTGTATATTTCTTAGTGCCAATTTCTGTGTTGCCCTTAGAGGCACTGCATTATTATGTGTTGACTAAAATAATATTCTAAGTTGAAACATAGTGGACAATTTCCTTCTCCAGAATTTCTAGTTTCACCCTCACCTGCAAATACGGTATAACTGTTTTCATTAAAATTTTGGCTTTTGATAGAAATCCTAGGTAGAACACCCAAGTCTAACATATCAGAACAACTTGAGAACGTGAAGACATTTCCTTTAAAAATAAAATAAATGGTTAATGCCAATGTAGTCACCAATAAAAAAGGAAATATCCAGTTTTCTTTCATAAGGTCCTCAAGTGTGCCTCTGAACACTTCTCCCTGGGATCATACATTGTTCTGCCTGTCCATTTTAGTATTCACATTTGAGAAAGAATGAAAATTTCCCCCATGTGGTTCAATGCGGAATTAGAGATGCCTATGCAAAGGTGATTGTCTTAGAGCCACCATGGCCGCATTTGATCTGTAAGTATGGAAAACATTAAGACAGTGTTACGGCCTCTGGCTGATAGGCCTGTTCTTTGGAAAAAGAATGGCGGAAGAGAGTTAGGAGGAGCCTTGACATTGTATGATGATGTCAAGGAAAACAGAAGCCAAATTAGCATGTGATTATGCCGACCATCAGCCAGAGTAACGTAGTGCATATTTTTGATGAGAGATTAGATAGTGAAATCGGTAGACTTGAGATGAATTATGAAGTTGTGCATTAGAGCAGCACCACATAAGAACAAAGCTAACATGAATTTTCCCTTTTGGAGTATATTAGGGAAGCTTACTATTTCTAAAGCTGAAAAATAAACCCAAATAGACTATCTAGCAAAGCTTCTTTATTGTGATAACCTTTTTTCTTATAAGAGGAAACATTAGCATTTTCAAG
Organism: Cebus imitator; assembly: GCF_001604975.1. Taxonomy (NCBI): domain Eukaryota; kingdom Metazoa; phylum Chordata; class Mammalia; order Primates; family Cebidae; genus Cebus; species Cebus imitator. Next base: position 4,652,270 of record NW_016107401.1, on the reverse strand, counting down.
AGTTGATACTTAATGAAACAACGTATCATAATGCCAAATATAAAACAGGATTTAGGCCGGACAGGATGCCTCACGTCTGTAATCCCAGCACTTTGGGAGGCTGAGGCAGATAGATATCGAGGTCAGATCAAGACCATCCTGGCTAACATAGTGAAATCCCGTCTCTACTAAAAAAAAAAAAAATTCGCTGGGCATGGTGGCGCGTGCCTGTAATCCCAGCTACTCAGGAGGCTGAGGCAGGAGAATCACTTGAACTGGGGAGGCAAAGGTTGCAGTGAGCTGAGATCACCCCTCTGCACTCCAGCCTGGGCGACAGTGACACTCGAAGGCTAAAGAAAAAAAAAAAAAAAAAATTCGCTGGGCGTGGTGGCACGTGCCTGTAGTCCCAGCTACTCGGGAGAATCACTTGAACTGGGGAGGCAAAGGTTGCAGTGAGCTGAGATCACCCCTCTGCACTCCAGCCTGGGCGACAGAATGAGACTCCGTCTCAAAAAACAAACAACAAACAAACAAATAAAACACAAAAACAGGATTTAGAAAATTATTATTTAATTCTCCTTTGTTTGGAAGTGGGCTTTCAAAAGATAATTCTTAAACTGTAAGCTGTTCTAATAGTTACAAATCACTTATCTCACATATAAAACCAAATATTAAAACGTGTCCTAAAACTGCAGTTCCCAGTCTCTGCTGCACATTAATCACCTGGGAAGATTTTTCAAAACAGGAATTGTTCAGACCATATTGTATGAGAAACTCTAGGGGTTGGAGCCAGAAATATGTATTTCTAAAAGTTAAATAATGCATTAAAATATATTCCTGCACATCTTGGGAGAAGAAAGAGAGAATTCGGTGCATAGATTCAAAATCGATTCTTTTATTTAGAAAAATGCAGCATCACATTTGCTGCCTCCTCTACAGTCAGAGACTGTTTTTTTCCTAAGCCGCATTTCCATCTTATGCATACGCTTCCCCATCCTCACTTTCTTGAGCATACCGTGCTCAGTGCTGATGCTTCCTTCTCAGCAGTGAAGAAAACTCAGGTTTCCCCAGGAAAGAAATCCAGCAAAGTCACAGTGCCCTCAGGTAAGGATTTCTCTTTCAGGGAAAGTTCTGGTCTCTTCTTCCAGTACCTTAAAGGAACCGTTGTAAGGAAGTTTCAGGGGATTAGAATCTGTTTACCAAGCTTATCTTTGATCTCTCTGCTATTTGCATCAATTTATCTTTCTCTGAGTGCTGTTAGATTAGCCAAGTGGCCTGAAAACAAAAATGTGAGAGTAACTTTCCCTCAGTGGGCTTTGTTGAGAGACAATTCTTTGTTTCTACATGCTTATATTAGTTTTTGTTCGACTGTCTTTTTCAAGGATGTCTGCGTAGCCAACAGCCTTAGAAGATAGAGATCCTGTCTTCCTCTAGGGCAGGAGGCAGGTTTTTTTTTTTTTTGTTTTGTTTTTTGTTTTTGGAGCTGGAGTCTAGCTTTGTCGCCAGGCTGGAGTGCAGTGGCATGATCTCAACTCACTGCAACCTCTGCCTCCTGTATTCAAGCGATTCTCCTGCCTCAGCCTCCCAAGTACCTGGGACTATAGGTGCGTGCCACCAAGCTCAGCTAATTTTTGTATTTTTAGTAGAGATGGAGTTTCAACATGTTGGCCAGATTATCTCCATCTCTTGACCTGGTGATCCACTTGCCAAGGCCTCCCAAAGTGTTGGGATTACAGGCATGAGCCACCACACCCGGTCCCAGATTTGTTTTCTGACCAGGATAGTAAAGATAATGTCTCCCTCCAGGCAAAAGTTGGGAAGGGTCAACCCTGTATAAAATCAGCGGTTTTCTAAGCTTCAGGTTCTTCAGCTGTGATGCAAACCCAGAGTGTGCAGCCTCCACCTGGGTCACTCCACAACACACTTGGGGGAATTGGGAAACATGGAGATCCAATGAGAACATGAAGCTCACACTTCCTGCCATGCCATGAGTAATGACGTTATTTTTTTCTTAGGAGTCTTGTGTGCCAGGAGCCACCAAACAGTGACAGGGTAAGTTCCTATAGGCTAACCTTTGGCTGGGCACGGTGGCCCCTGCCTGTAATACCAGCACTGTGAGAGCCCGAGGAGGGCAGATCACGAGGTCAGGAGATAGAGACCACCCTGGCCAACATGGTGAAACCCCATCTCTACTAAAAATATAAAAATGAGCTGGTTGTGGTGGTGCATGCCTGTAATCCCAGCTACTCAGGAGGCTGAGACAGGAGAATCGCTTGAACCATGGAGTCAGAGGTTGCAGTGAGCCAAGATCGTGTCGCCGCACTCTGGCCTGGTAACAGAGAGAGACTCAGTCTCAAAAAAAAAAAAAAAAAAAAGAAAGAAAAGAAAATAGGATAACCTTTACAGTTTTTGAGGGCACTTATTAAGTCCTTAAAATCTACCAGATGCCATGACCTTGAGTCTCAGCTCTGCCACTTAATACAGGATTTACTAGCCACGGCACTTAACAACAATGCGACTTACCAGTTATGCCACTTACTAGCCACGAGAACTTGGCAGTGATAATGGAAATAAATAATAACTGTCATAGCAATAAACATAATTCTAGTGATAGTAATCATAATAGGATCATATTTGCTAATTGTATTCTGAATATTGTGTGAAGTGCCTTGTATAACTTAGTTCATTCAATCTCAGTTGCCATGTAAAATAGGAATATCAATTGTTATCACAATTTTACCTCTCAGCATTATCGTAAAGATCAAAATAATGTCACTGATAGTAAAACATAATGGGAGCTGTAAACATAAATCCAAAAGTGAATCTCTTTTGTTCTCTTTATTCGCCTGGATCACATACTGGGCCCGTCATGCACCTCTGTGTTTGCACTCACTGTGCTGTTTGAAATGCTTTCCCCTTCCATTTTCTGCAGATTCCTCTTTTTCCTTCATGACTCAGCTCAAAAAAGCACTGAAAAGGGCACAGATTTTCACCACTAAACAAGATTCCTTCTTGAGCTAAAATATAGTTTCTGTCAGCCTCTTAGGTGGGGGGAAGTGTTCACCATTGTTTTTAGCCCCATTTCTTATTTATGTTCGTGGGAGGTACTTGAACTTTTGTAGTAAAAAGGCCGAGTGCTATTGTGTATTCATTATCCTCTTCGGAGACTTTTCAGAAATGAGCTACCTTTGGCACCATACCTATGTATCTCTCCTGCATGGCGATCGATTGAGGCCAGCTCTGCCCCGGCCAGGGGAGGTGTCAGTGGCCTGGCTCCCCTACTAGAGACCGGAGGAAGAATCGGTATATTTGAGCAGGTGGCTGCATATGTGGGGACAGGAAAAACACGTGGCCTTTAGTCCCAGCCACATTCTCCGATTCAGCATTACTGTAATGAAGTAAAGTAATAAAGCTCATTCCATCACTCTCACTCTTATATTTATTTCTCAATTGGTTTGGAAGCTAAAGTTGAGAAGGGAGTGAATAACCACTTGTTCTGAAAAATTCATGCCAATTTTCCCTACCTCCTCCCCAGCAATACTCTCGGAGAACTATTAGGCCACTCATTTTCCTGTGTACCTGGCTGTTTTCTTATGTGACCGAGGCAGGGTGGAATTGGTACCTGAATCCATGCTCAATACACAATGCTGAATACACAGTGCTAGGTATTGTGTACCAAATGTCTAGCAGCATTTGGTACACAATACCTAGCACTATGTGTTCAGCATTGTGTATTGAGCATGTGGTAGGTACTCATTAAAGAACTTGGTAATTCATGAAGATTCTGTTAGTGCCTTCTCAGATTGTCATTTCAGCAGTAATATTACAGCATTTATCCCATTATAAGGTATAATACTTTCAAAAACAGAGCAAGAATATTTCACTGGGGAGACTCAATGTTTTTCTATGGTCCTCTTCCACAAATGGCAAGTCATCCGTTTAAAATTTCAGAATGCCAAAACAGTCAGAGGCTTTCAAGCCATTCCAGAATATACTAAGAAAGGAAAACACATTTCTCACCAGTGGTGTTTCATTTTATGTATCAAAAGATTTCTTAGTCTTAGAAAACCAAATGGCAAAAAGGAAACAATTCTTAATTGTACGAGAATATCATTAACTCACCAAAACATGTAAGAGACCAACAAAGAAGGGCATATCTCAAGATGCCCCTAAAGTTTTGTGTTGATTCTATCTTCTACTCTTCTGGTTTCTTTCTTCTAATGCTGGTGCTACACCATGTACAAATTACTGAACATGGGGAAGTGGGCCCTGGTGCCCTGAACGCTAAGCATTTGTCCTGAAAGAGTAAGACTGAGCCCTTAAGTCCTAAGACAGTCTGTGATTAGTTCCCAAATTACACGTTCACAGTGAATATCTTGATTTTTGGCTGCTACCTGCCAGGAATTGTATGAATACCCTCTCGTTTAATCCCCATAACCACCCTGTGAGAAAGGGACATCACCATTTTACAGTTGTGGAAACTGCCTTTTGGTAACTTATCCAAGTAAAGTGAGTACAGAAGCTAGAACTAAAATTTGTATTTTGCTGACCCCTAAGCCAGTGTGCCACCCTGCCACTCCTTGGCCCAGGTTTTAAGAGTGAGCTACCCCATGTGTAACTGTTCGGGATTTCAAATTGGTAGATTTCAGGATTTCTCAACGGCGAGTTGAGAAGGTACTTTCAAAGATACAAGTTCTCATTTGTAACTTGTACTATTTGCCCACAGAAGGGAAACCACACAAGATAGTAGTTAAGTAAGGCTCTGTGCCAGCCCTGAGGTGGAATGACCTTGTCCAAATAATTCATCTCAGAAAAAGGGTTATTTTGCCTATTAAAATGGTAATAATAGTATCTCCCTTATATGGTTCTTAGGAATACTACAGGTAATAAAGAACGTATAAAAGTCATTGGTCCCAGAATGTCAACAACAGACGCAAGAAATTAAATTGTGGGATTTAATAAAGAAATTGCATTGTAAATCTAGTAGTTTCTATATAAATTCTTCTATGGCGGTATGTAATTTAGCAATATCTCATCTGGTTAAAATACAATAGGCTGAAGGTCATAAAGGAGAAGCCAAGGGCTTTATGAAAATTTATGTAGACTAAATACATCTATTTAGTCTATATAAATTTAGTCTATAAAAATAGATGTACCTTTTAAATCCATCTATTTTTCTGAACCCCATATTGAGGTACAGAGAAACTCCAATATCCAAACTCATGACTTCCCAGTGGTGGCAGTGGAATCTTATTATACTATCAGTTCTAGAAATTGTAACTTACTTCTAGCATTTTAATTTGGAGAGTGAACAGCTGCTAACCTTGTTGATCAACTGCTGTTGAGGGCTGAAAGTGACCATGGAGGAGAGGAGAAATATCTTTTCTTAAAGGTTCAAAAAAATATCGTAACACATGGAGACTAGCATACTTGTTATTCAGCCAGATTTCTTCACACCTGCATGCATATAACACATCATTTTTAAAATTCACTAACAACATTTGAAATTGGATTCATTTTAACTTGGGAAAAAATACCAAGAAAACTGCTAGTTACCAGTGGCCAAAAAGGAAGACTCTTCCATACAAGGAACGATTTCTGGAGTTCTGTGAAAAGCTAATTTTGTTCTTCTTCTTCTTCTTTTATTTATATTACAGATATTTTACAAGTTCCATAAGACTCCATCCCACACAAGACAGTGAATCTAAGTGTCACAGAAGACTGAATTTCCTCAGTATTTCACAGTTACCAAAACACCTGTGCTAAATAGTTTTCTGTGTATCAGCTGTGAAAACTCACTGTTCAATAGCCCTCCAAATTTCTCATTTATTCCTAGTGGTGGGGGATTCCGGGGGTGCTCACAAAGGGTTCTTGTTAAATTCTGGGAAGGGTAGTGGGTCAAGAGCTTCATTAACCGAGTGAAAAAGAAAAAAAAGTACCAGCAAATTTCACCTGTACTCCTTATAGACCTTCCCTTCTACCTCTTCTGAGATGTTACCTTATCTGGAAATTAATTAAGCAGAAACTAGATGGGCACAAATACCATAACATTCTGAAGCTTAATTAGCAAACGCTTTTTAACTTCACAACAGGTCTTAGCCTTGTTGGTTACTTTGTTTCTTAAAAGAGCAGAAAAGCAAGCTGTATTATTCTTTGCTTCCTTTCAGAGAGGAAACAAGCATGGAAATTTAAAAATAGATCAAGGGATGCTCAGAGGGCAGCTCCCTAGCAACCAGGCTGCATTGCTGGTATGCTAACTTGAGTGGCCTGCATTCTGCCAGGAATGTCGGCAAGCCACTCCCACTGATAGCAAAGACAAGACGTGGAGAGAACTGGTCGGATACTGCCACAGAGGGGACACCGACGGGTGACTGCAAGAGCCACAGTCTCAGCCAACCCCTTCAGTCTGATCCATGGGAAGCCCAGTAACTGTGCTCAGCCATTTTCTCAATTTCAACCCCCTGCAGTGAGGCTGTGAGCCCATCTCCTGGGGCAATAACTATGGGATGGAGGTAGGGAGAATTCTTGGTCATCATCAAAGACCCTTAAGGAGAGAAATTACTTCCAAAATGTTTGCTGTCTGATAGTTAAAAATGATGGCTCTGTCTTTCCCTTATTAAATAACACAGGAGAAAAATGAAAAGATGGAATGTTTATTGATAGTCTTTGTTCCTGGTGCCATGGAGCTTGTTTTTGAGGCTCTGATGGTGAGAAAAGAAATAAAAAAATCCTGCGTGTCATATAGCTGCAAAGTACAGGCACCCTGGTGCGCACTGTGAAAATACCATAGAAAAATATGACATCAAATTGTCTGCCTACGATGATACAATTTCTTATTGAAATAAAAAGAAGAAAGTATAGAGACTAACAATGTATTTCCTTTTTTTTCACTCAGAATTCACACAAGGAAAGTTAAACCTGGATGTTCAAGACGTTAAAACATGGTCTTGCGTCAAAAGTGAAATAATTAAATATTCAATATCAGCTTATTAACCAGATGTGCTCTCCCCAGTCCCAATGCCTTTTTTTTGTTGTTGTTCTTTGCCTTACTTGTCCAAGATGGCTTTTGAAAGAAAATGCCAAGAAAATTACTTTTATGGAAAATACGTCTTTCTCCTTTCTCCCCTCCCTTCCTCTCTCTCTCCATTCTTCCCTCCCTTCTTTTCTTCCTTCCTGCTTTTCTTCAGAGACAGCAGTCTCAAATGGTCAGCCATGTGCTACTTGGTGTGAAGAAAATCTTTTCCATTATTTGATTTTTTTTTTAATTGTACTCTAGGTTCTAGGGTACATGTGCAGATCATGCAGGATTGTTGCATAGGTACACACATGGCAATGCGGTTTGCTGCCTCCATCCCCTGCCACCCCATCATAGTAAAAGATGTTGCAATAGCAAACCATATAAAGGAATATAATAAACTTGTATGTTTTTATCACTTAGTTTAAAAAGATGAAACTTTACAATTCCTGTTGAAGTGTGTGTTTTTAATCTCCTAACTACCTTCCTTTTCCATACACTTAGAGGTATACATTACCCTGAAATTGACGAATATCATTCCAAAACTTTTCTTAATACCTCCATTCTATATGCATTTATCTGTGAACAATATACTATAATGCTTTTCATGTTTCCAAACATTTTACAAGGATTGTTATATTGTACAACTTGCTGTTTGAAATTCTATAATTTGATCTTTTTAAACTCAAAATTATGTTTCTTGTTTTGTTTCACTTTGTTTTTGAGACAGTGCCTTGCTTTGCCACCCAGTCTGGAGTGCAGCAGCTCCATCATAGCTCACTGTAGCCTGGAACTCCTGGCCTCAAGTGATCTTCCTGCCTTAGCCTCCTATGTAGCTGAGACTACAGGCACATGCCACCATGCCCTGCTACTTTTTATTTTTTATACAGGTAGGTTCTCATTATGTTGTCCAGGCTGGTCTCAAACTCCTAGCCTCAAGCGATCCTCCCACCCTGGCCTCCCAAACTGCTAGGATTACAGGCATTGAGACATTGCACCTGGCATCAAACTTGGGTGTTTGAGACGTTAGTATATTATTAGTACATTATCAGTCCATGTTCGTACATTTATTTTTACTCATAAACTGTCTACTTGAAGAAATATTACACAATTTATTCATAAAAACTCTTTTCAACTAAGTCTCAGTTTCCATTTTTGGTACAATTATAAGCAATGTTGTTTATCATTCTTGTTCAGGTGTCTAGATAAACCTTCATCTGCCTGGGACAAATGCGTTCTCCATATATGTTGTCACCTCTCCGCATATTCTATGACAATCTATCAGGTTATTGCATTTTTTAAAAAAATCGAAACATATCACACTTTAATTAGGCATTACTTTTGTGATTTATGTTTTTTATAGTATACTTCTTACTATGTCTGAAGTACATAATTTATATCCATTGCACAGAAATGGATATAAACTTGGGGTACAGAGGATTGAAGCAACCAGTAAGCATAGAGCAGGCTTGACCTTCAAATACAGAGATGTCTGACCCCTGGGTCCCAAACCACTTGGAGAGAAAACTCACTTCACTGGCCTCCCATCTTTTTAATTTAAGCACCCTTCGAAAGAGAAATGTGTTTAGCATGAACCCAGTAAATTCTATTTAAATGCATGTTATAAACATTTAACACATACTATTTGTGTGAAGCAATTTTTGAAACACATGAAAATGGTAATTTAAAAGGCTAGGCTGAGCACAGTGGCTCATGTTTCTAATCCCAGCAGTTTGGGAGGCCAAGGCGGCAGGGTCACTTGAGGTCAGGAGTTCAAGACCAGCCTGGCCAACATGGCAAAACCGGTCTCTATTAAAAAAAAAAAAAAAATTAACCAGACGTGGTGGCATGTGCCTGTAGTCCTAGCTACTCAGGAGGCTGAGGCAGGAGAATCACTTGAGCCCAGGATGCAGAGGTTGCAGTGAGCCAAGATCATGCCAGTGTACTCCAGCCTGGGCAACAGAGTGAGACTCCATCTCAAAAAAAAAAAAAGAAAAAGAAAAGGATAAAGTAAGCATAAAATGTTCATCATTTTTTTTGGGGGGGTGGGTAAAAAATGTTTATTTTATGTACAAAGAACTATCATGGTTTTTCATGGTAGATATCTTGGATAATCCTTTGAAGGAAGATCATTTAGTACAACTTAATGAAACTGATATCCTTCCCGTACTGAGTAAGGCCGGTTGCCTCGCCCTGAGCTCAGACACGCCCATCCCTCTCCATGCCTGAAATTACGTCACCAAAATCTGCACTCAGCATCTAGCTTTGCCACGCCCACCTCTGCACTCAACACTAAGCTCTGCACTCGGCACCTAGCCATTGGAAATCCCCTCTGCACTCAGCACCAGGATCTGCACTCCACACTAAACTCTGCACTGGGCACCTAGCCAGCCGTTGGAAAACCCCGCCAAAATTTAAAAGAAGCCCCGCCAAAACCTGCCCAATAGCTATTGCCCCATCCAGCCCGCTCACTGGAAATCCCGCCTACCTATCTATAGCAGCTTGCCACGTCCATGTCCTGTTTCTCCACAGCCAATCAGAACGCCTTCCCTCCCTATGTAACCCCAAGCCTGAGAGGAGTCAGGCGTGACTTCCCTTGCCTCCTTCCCCAGGGTCATGGAATCTCGCCCGGGAGCCAAATAAATTGGCATCTAATTGTTCTCATGCAGGCCTCAGTTTTCTCATTTTAAACTTGGCAATAAACCTTACAGAGAATAAACTTACAGACGGAAACACTGGTGGCACATATTGAGGCCGTATTTACGGATCAGACCGTGCTGGTTTGAATAAACTCAACACGAGCGAGAACCCTGGCCAAATTTTTTCGGGTGGCTCCAGTACAGCTGCTGGTGACCCATCTTGCTCTCAGGAATTCACAAGGTAAAAGGCAAAATGTCATGTTATTTTATTTAACACATTTTGCTCCTATATAACCTCTTTCTAAAATATATTAATAAAAGTTATTATTATTTATTTGGCAGATATTATCATTTGGCAAATAAGCATTCTATTGCTTTTGTTGTTTGATTAGAAGTTTAAGAATGGGAAAATGATTTATTTGGGTGTAAGGAAAACATAAGGCACATATTGTGGACTTAGTCATCCAACATATCATTTGTCTGTTATTTCTCCTTGTATTTTAGGGTCTAGAAGTAGAAGAATATCATCATCATAATCATCATCATCATTGATATAATTTTAGTAAAGGCAAAGTAATTGAACATTCACTTTTTGTTACAGTGATTCACAGGTCTGATTCCAAGTTCTGTTTGATTTTTATTTTTAAACAGGTGTTCTTAATCATTGTCATTGATAAAAAATGATAGACAGAACCTAAGCCATGATATTTGCTTTTCAACCTCATCCATTAATTATGTAATTTTTTTCTTAAATGTGGCTCATAAATTTCAACTTCTTTAATGTCATTCAGCTATTCTTATAAACCATTCTTATAAGCTAACTGTTCTTATAACTATTCCTATAAGCTATTCATAAACTGTTATATTTATTGTATTTGTTAAAGATTAGTTCAAAACCTAACTTTAAAATATTATTTGGAAGATTTTAAAAGGGATTTGAAAATCTCCATTTTTATTTTATTTTTTAAATTTTTATTTATTTATTTTAAATAAAAAGAGATGGGGTTTCTCCATGTTAGCCAGGCTGGTCTCAAACTCCTGACCTTAGGTGATCCACCCACCTTGGTCTCCCAAAGTGCTGGGATTACAGGTGTGAGCCACTGCACCTGGCCAAATATCATTAAAAAAAAATTCAGGCCTGGTGCGGTGACTCATGCTGGTAATTCTAGCACTCTGTGAGGCCAAGGCAGGAGGATCACTTGAAGCCAGGAGTTTGAGACCACCCTGGGCAACACAGTGAGACTCTGGCTCTATTACGAAAAATAATAATAATTTAAAAAAACTTGAGTGCTCAGACATGGGTTTAGTTTTCTTTTTAAATGTGACACATTTTCAGCATCAAAACTGTCTATCCATATAAACTTTTCCAAATATTTCAAAATGCATTCCCAAAGCAAGAGGTTTTTAAAATTATGTATTGCTTTCACATCTGATGTAAGAAATACCACCTTTACATCAAAAAGGCTAAGTATGCGTTTTTAAAATTATACATCTAGGTAGCACACTAACTAGGTAGCACATTATTGTATTAAAAGATATAACTTATATATTATAAGATATAACTTATCTTTTAATACAGTAACCCTTTTAAGAATTTCCCAAGAGAAAATCTAAGAATCTCTATGAGGAACAAAAAGTCTTTATAATTAATCCCCATTTCATCATACCGCTGGTCCAACTTACAATGGTTTGACTTACAGTATTTCTACAATAGCGTGAAGGTGATAGGCACTCAGTATGCTCCTCAAATCACGATGGTGTTACAAGCTCCATTATAAGTTGAGAAGCATCTGTATAGAGCATAAAGGCTCCTCTTTATTTTAATGGTCATGCTTTATAAAATTAGCTAGATTGTTGATAACAAATAGTAATTCGTGCATTACTAGTTTGTACTAGTACTAGATGAGGTGTCGAATGAACTGCACATTTGGTGCCTTCGTTGTAACCCTAATTCCAAATCATTTTGATTCTATCAACATAACTGTGTCATCAATAATTTCACTCACTGGTGGAACCCCACATATTTGCAGAAAACATAGTTTGTATTAAAGAAACTGTAGATAGTGAAAATATAACTTCTTGAGAACACTGTTTTCTATAGTGGCTCAAAATAAAAAGTTTATTTTAGGCCGGGCGTGGTGGCTCAAGCCTGTAATCAAAGCACTTTGGGATGCCAAGGCGTACTGATCATGAGGTCAAGAGATCAAGACCATCCTGGCCAACATGGTGAAACCCCGTGTCTACTAAAATATAAAAATTAGCTGGGCGTGGTGGCACATGCCTGTAGTCCCAGCTACTCAGGAGGCTGAGGCAGGAGAATTGCTTGAACCTGGGAGGCGGAGGTTGCAGTGAGCCAAGATTGCGCCACTGCACTCCAGCCTGGCGCCTGGCGACAGAGCAACACTCTGTCTCAAAAAAAAAAAAAAAAGTTTATTTTTAATATGTTATTGAATCAAAATTTAGCAAATACCATAAATTGGGACATATTATAATTCCTGTGTCTTTATTAAACTATACAGATATGTTTCCTATTCTATAATTCAAAATGATGGTTGTTTTTTCAAATTTTTATTATTTGTTATTTTCGCATAATTTTTTGCAATGTTGCTTAGTATTTATTGACAAATGTAACTAATGTGCTGTACCTTATTTTTGTATATTACTTCAACTATCTTTACTGAAGCAAAAAGAACAAACATGCGGCTCTTCATTTCTCGCTATTGAGGACCCTCAGAATAGCCTTCTACACTTTAATCATTGAGTGTAACAAAATTTAGTAAGGTAATGGAATGCGCATTGTATTCTTTTTAATGTCCCTGAAACAACTCTAGGGTTTAACTTCAAGTTCTGGATGGTTAGTTTTTAAATGTCTCACTAATTGTGATGGCTTCACTCTACTAATATTAGCTAATATCTATCTCAAGGCACAACACACAGTGCAAAGTTGATCCCTGACAACAGTAAATATAAATCTTTAAATTAGACATTCTTCTTGATAAATTAGCTTTCTGGGCACCAACTTTTCAGGAGTCAAATCTGATTAGATAATCACTGTTTGCTTCTTACATGGTTTTATGGCTTTAAAGAATTTCATTTTAGCAGTAGAAGTTTTGGTTCCTTTATTTTCAATGATTCATTAGTGCTCAATTATTAGTATATTATAATCTCCAATCTACAGCATCTTTGCAAGAATCCATATATGATATTTGTCCATGTTACTTTAGTTAGAACTTCGTGATATATTCCGTAAATCCATTTAATAAAGATGTATACATTGGGCTGGGCATGGTGGCTCATGCCTGTAATCTCAGCACTGTGGGAGGCCAAGGTGAGTGGATCACCTGAGGTTGGGAGTTTGAGGCCAGCTTGACCAACACGGGGAAACCCCATCTCTACTAAAAACACAAAATTAGCCGGGTGTGGCGGCACATGCCTGCAATCCCAGCTACTCGGGAGGCTGAGTGGGGAGAATCGCTTGAACCCAGGACGTGAATGTTGCAGTGAGCCAACATCACACCAGTGCACTCCAGCCTGTGCAACAAGAGTGAAACTCCATCGCACACACACACAAAAAAGCTCAATATATTTACCACAGACAATAGCACAAAGGGGTTTCTGTCAACACAGCCTATATGGGATTCTTATTATCCCCCAAGGATAGCTCAGAAGAATTTGTATGTAAAATATTACTAAAGCTAATTTCATCCTATTTATTTACCTAAATAGTAAATATAAATATAACTTACAATATTTTCTTCCTATACCTTGTTCTACGTGCAATCACCTTTATATGTTGATTATATTAAATCTCATATCTAGGTTTGCTTCATGTTCAGCAAATGCTGGTCACAATGTTAATCATCAAGAAGATTCTGAACAGTAAAACAGAAATGGTTCCCATTTTTATAGAATTTACCATCTAATGGATGAAAATACAAGTAAGAACATACACATATATTTACACACTGTGATTAGTAGCTGCTATAGTTTGAATGTGCCCATTCCAAAATTTATGTGTTCAAACTTAATGGCCAATATGATAGACTTAACAGGTAGGGTTTTGTTTTGTTTTGAGATGGAGTCTTGCTCTGTCGCCCAGGCTGGAGTACAGTAGTGTGATCTCGGCTCACTGCAACCTCCACCTCCCAGTTTAAAGCTATTCTCCTGCCTCAGCCTTTGAAGTAGCTGGGATTACAGGTGGGTGCCACCACACCTGGCTAATTTTTTTGTATTTTTAGTAGAGATGGGGTTTCACCATATTGGCCATGCTGGTCTTGAACTCCTGACTTCAGGTGATCCACCTACCTCGGCTTCCCAAAGTGCTGGAATTATAGGTGTGAGCCCACAGATAGGGCCTTAAAAGTGGTAATTAAATAAGGAAGGCTCCTTCCTTGTGAATGACAGCAAGGGACTTTATAAAAGGGCTTGCCAGAAGAAGTCCATTCCTTTTTGCCTTTCCAGTTTCTGCCACATGATGACACGTGTTCCTCCTTTCAAAAGAATGTAACATTCAAGGCACCATCATGGAAGCTGACAGTAGTGCTCACAAGATGATCTTGGATTTCCCAGCCACCAGAACTGTGAGAGAGAAATTTCTGTTCTTTATGAATTACCCAATCTGTGATATATTGTTATAGTAGCATGTAACAGACAAAGACAGTATCCTAGTGGAAATAAACAGAAGTGGGAGTACAGCTATATTATACATGTGTGGTCACAGAAGCCTTCTTTTAAGAGACATAAAAGGTAAGAGGAAGATGGCAGCCAAGTGCAGTGGGATTATGCCTGCAATCTCAGCACTTTTGGAGGCTGAGCCAAAAAGATTACTTGAGGCCAATAGCTCAAGATCAGCCTGCGCAACATAGCGAGACTCTGTATCTACACAATAAAAAAAAATTAGCCAAGGTGATAGCATGTACCTGTAGTCCCAGCTACTTGGGAGGCTGAGGCAGGATGATCATTTGAGCCTGGAAGTTTGAGGTTGCAGTGAGCTATGATGGCACCACTACACTCTAGCCTAGACAACAGAGTGAGACCTTGCTCTAAAATAAAATAAAAAATAAAAGGTAAGAGGAAGATGGCATTGTGAAGAGTTGGAAGAACAGGATTCCAACAATAGCTAATATGGCTAGATCATAGTAGGAAAGAAAAAGAACCAATACCAGTTTCTCTAAGTTTCGTGAGGCATTAGAGTAATGGAACTTCTGGGAGCCAATCGTAGCATCCCATGAGAGCAGGAAGTGGTGCTACTGCAGCGCAGGTGCCACTTCCTGCCAACCACTTCCTGCCCAGAGCTTCTTGTTCCCATGGAGCTCCATGGACCCTTCTGGAGCTCCATGGACCCTTCTGGAACTCCATGGAAACTAGAAAAGAGGATAACCCTGGATGCCCTGTTATTGCTGCAAAGAGTATTTCAGGAGCCTTAGAAGACATGCCCAGGAGCATCTAGAACCCTAAAAGATTATGAACAACAGCTGTTTCCTATTTAATTACATCTGGATGGTAAAAACTCTGGCCTTAATAGTAAATAAACCTAGGTTTAAATCCTAGCTCTGCCACTTATCACCCGAAGCCTCCAGAGAAATGTACTTCACCTCCCCAAGTGTCAGTTTACAATCTGTAAAATATGAATGAAAATAGTAACTGATCACATAGGATGTGTAGCGGGTATGTGAATGTGTATACAGGACCTAACATAACGCTTGCATGCACACTGTCTCGACAAATTTTAGCTATTAGTATTATTATTTTATAGGTAACATTAAATACTTTTTGTCATTTGGAAACCTGAGTTATAGCAAACTTGTAAGTGAAGAAACCCATTCTTTCAGTATTAGCAATCTGATTCTGCAAGGAAGAAGACATTGTTTTACAGACTGAGTCATCCCTTTCGGAAATAGAATATTGTCATCACAGAACAAAAAGTACAGAGTCACTGGGAAATATAGAACACCCACAGTTACCATTTACAGTTTGTTAAAGCATTGCTGTTCTCATTCTCTAATACATTAATAAATGGTTAATTGAGTTCCTCTTTCACAGAGATGCTACATACTGTTGACCTTTTCATGCTGTATGAATGGTAGTGCTAAAATCAATGTGTTTCAAAGATAGTATCAAGGCAAAAGAAGGACATTATATGATTATAAAGAAGGATTTACACATGTGGCTTAATTTTGGAAGATGGAATGGCCCTTGACTCAGAAATTTTCTCTCTTGCCAGCCACCATGCCTGAAATTTGACCGTCCTTTCAGCTTTCCTGTTCTTTAACAATTCCCCATCCACAAGAGAGGCAATGTAGTTTTCAGACAAAAATTTAGTAGGAAATCATTTATCATATTGTAGGCTGAGAAAACTAACAGCATGATCTTTAAAAAACTAGGAAGTATAGCAGAGAAGTACCCGAAAAGGCAAACAATAGTACAATTACAACTTTAAATTATATTAGGTATTTGTAGAACATAAATAATGTGAAAGTTTTACAGAGTGATTTCTTTCATACTTCATCTTTCAAAGAAAAAGATGATATAAATGAGAATTGACTGGAATAATAAACTGAAAAAAAATAACAGATGGAAGTCAAATCTCACAAGGTTAATCTAAATAGCAGAATTGAGATGACCAAGGAAATAGTAAGTGAATCTGAAGAGAAAACAATAGAAATAGGCTGGGTACGTGGCTCATGCCTGTTATCCCAGCACTTTAAAAGGCTGAGGTGGGTGGATCACGAAGTCAGGAGATCAAGACCATCCTGGCCAACACAGTGAAATCTCATCTCTACTAAAAATACAAAAAATATTAGCTGGGCATGGTGACACATGCCTGTAGTCCCAGATACTCCGGAGGCCGAGGCAGGGGAATTGCTTGATCCTGGGAGGTAGAGGTTGCAGTGAGCCAAGATCGCGCTACTGCACTCCAGCCAGACAACACAGCAAGACTTTGTCTCAAAAAAAAAAAGAAAAAGAAAAGAAAAGAAGTACACATTGATATTCTGAACTTCTCTCATAATGAACTGGATAGTTTTTTCCTTCCTTTTTAAAAACAGATTAAATAGTGTGTTAAAGATTTGTTTAACAGTAACATTTGTCAGTTCATCACACACAAAAAATGATGAGCCATAATCATATAGTAGAGTTCTCTGCTAAAAGTACTTACTGCAGCAGCTATGAAGTTTCACTTAAGTCAGTTTCTGAACTGTAATAGACAAGCTGCTGTGAACTTGATGCAAGTACTCAATGGACAACACTCAAAGTACTTATTCATTTCTAAAATTCACTAATGCATAGTGGCAACTTCTTTTTTTCTGGTAGTAACAGTAAAGCTGAATTAGTGGCACTAACATTGTAAATTTTAAGAACTGTATTAAGTATTTTAAAAGTTTTATGTGAGCCTTGTCCTATTATTACTAATGCTCTAAGTTTTAGCAAGTTGATTCCAGTACCACATCAGGTGGAGTAAGCATATTCTATCCCTCTCTCTACTGAATACAGCTATCAAACCTGGAAAGAATTATTGCAGGAACTATTCGAAGACTCTGAAAAATAAATAGAAGATTTGGGGAAAAGACAAAAATTCATAATAATACTGAACTGACAGTGATTGTGCTGGTTTTTAATTCTGGTTGCTCTCAACCTGATCTCAATGTAATCTGATTCTTTAATGGGCCATTGAGGTATAGACGAAAAAAGCACTGTCTCATTACAGCTTGAGGAGAGGGTAAGGGAACTCCCAACAATCAGAGAGAGAACATACTTCCACCATTTTTCTTCCTGAATTATTTTCTTCATTTCTCACATGCCACCCCCTGCCCCAAGCAGTCCTGTAGCAGTAATACAGGTGGTGGAAAAGGGAGCGCATAGGAGCCAAAAACCTGAGTGAAAATATTTTCCTCTTCCTATTGTCGACCTATGGTTTCAAGAGGTTGGGCTGAACATCATTTTGTTATTTTTTTTTTTCGTATCTTTCTGTCCTCACACCACTTAGCCCTGGATACAGACATAACTAAAGAAGTACACAGTGCAGTGAGATTATCAAAGCCCCAGAATCTGGATGGAGAACCAAAAAGGGGCACTTCAGGGAAATAGAAAGTAGTGGGGAAGATTGTGGAGAAGAAGTTTGAGCAAATAATCTCATAAATATCTTTGTGAACTACTGGACTCACCTCTTAGCTGTGCATACAAGGAAATGATTCTAGTAAGTTCACTAAATAATTTGATAGCTTAACTAACAGAGAGACTACGTTTGGACCCTAGGATGGCCATTATTTGGCACAGAGATGGAAGAGATCAGAATAGCACTGTAAATGGTTTGAACCCTGAAGTGGCATTGAGGCCATAGCCCACAGAAGCCACATTGTAATTTGCAGCTTGAACCTAACTTGCTCAAAGAAATATATAAATATTCCCTGTAATATTTAACAAGTCTCAGAGTCTTCAGACATAATATTCAAATGTTCATGACTTAATCCAAAATTACCTGACATACAAAGAGCCAGAAAAAAATTTAACTTACCTGGAAAAAGATAGTTAACTGATAGCAGTGCCAAGATGACAAAAATGTTGGGATTATTTGATAAAGAACTTAAAGTATACACTTAAAGGATTATAAATCATTCTACTATAAAGATACACGCACACATATGTTTATTGCAGCACTTTTCTCAAGAGCAAAGACTTAGAACCAACCCAAATGCCCATCAGTGATAGACTGGATAAAGAAAATGTGGCACATATATACCATGGACAACTATGCAGCCATAAAAAAGGATGAGCTCATGTCCTTTTCAGGGACATGGATGAAGGTGAAAACCATCATTTTCAGCAAACTAACACAGGAACAGAAAACCAAACACCACATATTCTCGGTCATAAGTGGAGTTGAACAATGAGAACATATGGATACAGGGAGGGGAACATCACACACAAGGGTCTGTCAGCACGTGGCGGCAGGGGAGGGATAGCATTAGGAGAAATACCTAATGTAGATGATAGATTGATGGGTGCAGCAAACCAAACCACTGTGGCATGCATATACCTATGTAACAAAACTGCACATTCTGCACATGTATCCCAGAACTTAAAGTATAATAATTTTTAAAAAAGAATTTAAAGTATAAATACATTCCAAAAAGCAAGTTCAAACACACTGGAAACAATTGAAAAGATAGAAAGTCTCCTTAAAGAAAAAGATGATATAGAGAAGAATTAATTGGAATAATCAACTGAAAAAATATAACAAATGGAAGCAAAATCTCACAAGAAGAGCTAAATGCAGATTGGAGAGAACCAAGAAAATAGTAAGTGAATCTGAAGATAAAACAATAGGAAGTATCCACACTGAAAAATAAAGAGCTAAAACAAGTTAGGAAAAAACCCACAGAATCTGTGCCAAAATAAGTGAATGTTTATGTTTGTTTCTCTGAGGAGAAAGGGGACAGTACTAAAACAGTTTGGAAAAAAAAATGGCCAAAAATTTCCCACGTTTGATGGGAAATCTACATGTTCAAAATGGTCAGTGAATCCCAAAAAGGGTAAACTCAAAGAAATCGATGACCAGAGATTTCATAAATAAGTGACCGAAAACTAAAGACAAAGAAAAAAATCTAGAAAAAAATGCCATTTATAGGAAAACAATAATTAGAATGACTGCAGATTTATTTTCAAAAACAATGGAAGACAGAAGGAAATTTAAAACCTTTTTAATGTGATGAAAGAAAAGTACTGTCAACTCAGAATTTTATAGCAATGAAAGCATTCTTCAGAAATGAAAGACAAAAAACAAAAATCAAATGAAGGAAAACTAAGACAATTCATTGAAAACAAAATTTCTCTGTAATTAAGCAAATATATTTAGAAAGGCAAAACAACTTGGTTTTGATCACTTGGTGATTCTCTAACCTTTGTCAGTTCATTTTTACCTGGCCTGTAACAAAAATCTATAAAACTTCTCTGGAGCTCAGAAAACACCAGTCTGATATGGTAAGAACAGAAGAGAACATTTCTTCTCCAGTGGAAAGTTTAGTTGATAGTATGTCTATGCTAGTTTCTTCTTGTATGGGGCATAAAGTTTTGGGTCTGTTATTAAAATAAAACAATTTAGAGAAGATTCCTTAGGAATCCGAACACATTTTAGGAAATATAAGGAAAGCAGGACTTTAAGGGAATGATTTTCTTGTTATCAATCAAAAGCAATATTATCACAGTGGTCAAAACAGTCAGACACCCCCACTCCAAATCCCACCAGAATCTCCAAATTTCTCCATCTCTCTGAGATGAGAAAATCTATTATCTTTTGAAGTGGGCCAAAAGATCTTTTGCAGAGATATTGCCAGTTTTAAGGTCTACACATTTGCTTGGGTGTCTTCAGCCATGATTTGGATAGAGATAAAAATTATGAGGAAAGAGATTCGGATTTACCTTCATAATATTTTGGAGTTTCTAGATTTCTTCTGAAAGTTTAACTTACACATGTTGGTCCTTTGCTAGACTAACATTTCTAGGGAGTTGAAGTTCCCAGCCAAAAGCTAAATGTCAGCAGTGAGTCTTCTTGATAAATCCTCCTATCTTTTTGGGTGACTTTATTCTTTTTTAAAGCACACTAAGTCTGAAAATATGTTATTTTTCTTGATTCACTTATAGTCTGCTTAAGAATTTCATCTCCATCTGCTTTTATTCCTTGTTATAGTTTAAAAGGAAAAGCTGCCTAAACTCGGTAGATCAATAGCCAGCAGGATACACCAAAGCATTCATTATGATGCTGAAATCTTGTTTCCTGTTAGTATGGCTCTCCTGTGCTTTCAATTTGGCTGTGAGGACATCTTATAGTTGATCTTTCTCTGAAATGTTTTACTTGTTGAAGATTTTGCATTGATGAAGGTATAAGGAACTGACTTAACTGTTTACTACAAAAGCTCTAGAGCTATAACTTCTGGTATCACCCAGACTGCAGGCTCAACAATAGGTAAATGTCTTCTTGCATATTAAGTGCTTAATCAAAATCCTCTGTTTCAGCACAGACTTCCCAGCTAGATGGAGCAATGAGAAATGAACACCCAAATAGATATTGAGATTTAACTGCTTTCTAACAAAACTGAAGAGTTGGCTGTTTTACTTTAGAAAGGTTTATAATGATCAAGACCTTTCAGATGATTTAAAATCTGTTTATTATAATCCCGCTGATGGGAGATGCTTTTTGCTTTTCTCTACAAGCAGCATGACAAAATGGGCTGCCCTCTCAGTGACTTGTCAGGGAGGGGGACCCAAAAATAAAAGTTGAGCACAGCCTGTGCCATTCTGAGCAGGAAGCCAGGAGGTGGACTGCTGGTGCAAATCTGCTCTGCAGCTCCCAATAGCAACAATGTCTTTTTAACCCTATTCTCAGATCAAGTGGGAAATTACAAACACATTAATGCCCTCCAGTCAAATACTTGCCAAGATAACAGATGGCCGATACCACTAAGCAACCTTGACCTTGTGGTCACCTGCCCTGTCAATCAGACACAGGAGCTCTTCTCTAGGGGAAACACTGTCTTCTGTGCAACACAGCATGTTCAACCATCATTGCAAATTTAATAAAACACACAGTCCATGCAGCAAAGAGGGGCAACAACATTTTCCCTCGTGTGAACGAACTAAAATGCTGGCATGCTACATAAATTCCCTGAAGCCTTCAACTGCTTCCACATAAACACTAGACAGAAAATGGAACACTGCTGAGCCAGAATCAACAGTTATCTTTGACATCCGAAATCACAAAGCTCTGTTTGGGGGCTGACAGAACACTTGAGTGTCATACACCACACAAGTAAGTGCCCATCTAAATCACAGGAAATAGCCATTGTCTATGGATTCAATGTATGTTATTAAGCAATGTCCTCGGATGCATCCATTAGGTATGAAAATGTTACAGATATTTCAGAGAGTATTTACCATTTGGTGGCAAAGGAGAGTGCTCTTACCAATGGGAAAACTTCACCAGCATAAATACTGACATAAAGACAGTATTTAACAGATGCATGGCTGCTGACAGGCAAAGCTCAGCCATAAAGCTCTATCAAGAGTCATTAGGAACCTAGTATGGCTGCTTCTGCTCCAAGGAGACATTCTTTCTGAGACAGGCCGTGCACTTGTGAGGGATGCAGCTGAGGGTTTGGTAGGCTAATAGATGGTATCACACAGATTCACTGACTTGGAAGCAATGGGCCAGGGTTCTGGTGCCTATTCTGGACTCTACCCCTAACTGACTACTCTGTGAGGGATGTAATTTAGCATAATGAACAAGTTTGAACTCTTGATCTAAGATGAGCCTGGGCTTGAACCCTGACACTGACACTCGATACCTCACTGTTTCTGGGCGCATTATTTAAACTCTCTACCTCAGTTTCCTGAACAGTCAAATGAAAGTAATGATACTTTTTTCAATGTATTGTGGTCATTAAATGCAATGAATGACCCTTATTTAGCATGATATCAAACCTCTAGCATGATGCCTGGTATGGCCCAAGACTCATTCAATGTCAGTTATCAGTAATATATGTTCATCATTACTATTAATAGTTTAGTAAGCTTGGGAAATGACTTATGCACTCTGCCTGTTTTGCCTTTTGAGAAAGAGAAATTGGAATAGTGTATGATGATAAAATGCTTCCAGCTCCAGCATTCCACAGTTTTGTAACTCTGATTTATTGCTGGTAAATATAGATGCCTCCTACAGACAAGTAATAGGATACCAGTGTATTTTGGAGCATGGAATGATGAAGCTGAGATTTTATTTCCTAAAGAGTCCAAGGCATTACCACGTGAAGTCTTCACTGCCATGCTATGAGCCATTAACAGATGAGGAGGCCGGGTGTGGTGGCTCACATCTGTAATCCCTGTAATTTGGGAGGCTGAGGTGGGTGGATCACGAGGTCAGGAGTTTGAGACCAGCCTGATCAACACAGTGAAACCCCATCTCTTCTAAAAAACTACAAAAATTAGCTGGGCATGGTGACGCATGCCTGCAATCCCAGCTACTTGGGAGGCTGAGGCAAGAGAATCGCTTGAACCCCGGAGGTGCAAGTTGCAATGAGCCAAGATCACACCACTGCACTCCAGCCTGGGTGACAGAGGAAGATTCCATCTCAAAACAAAACAAACAAAAAAAAAAAAACAGATGAGGAAACTGAAGCCCAAACAAGTTAAGGGGCTGCCCATGGTTGCACCATCACCAGGAATAAAAACCAAGAGATAGCAGCAATAGGATTGAGAAGAGAGATTGGGAGCACAGGTGCTGAAAGACAAACTTGTCAAAGAACCCAGCAGAACCAGCAAGCAAGGTGGGGCTGCTGCCTGGGAACAGATGTCAAAGATCATTTTGATGCCTGAAACCTATACTCCACAGCCAAGGGGAAAGGGGGAGAAGTAACGTTAGGTTAATTTATTTAACATAAATAATGTATTCCTTAATTATCTGCCACACGATTAAGTAATTCTGATGTAAATAATTGAAATCAAGGGAAGGGGAGGACATGAAATATGAGGAGTGCTGTTTTTAAAAACGTACTTGCAGAGCAGAGGTCAATTTGGATTTCAGATGAAGACTTCACTGGACCATTTATTCACTCACACTTACTACTGAGTGCTGCCATGTGTCAGGTATTGTGTTAGGCTCTGGGAATAGAATGGTCAGTCATCAGAGTTTCCAATGTAGAATAATTTATAGTCTAATGAGGAAGACAGCTATATAACCAAAAAATTTCATTATGGCCAGCATCTATTCCACGGGAAAACAAAGGAGTGAGTAACTGACCTCTAGGAAGGTTAACTAAGAATGGATTCTGGTTGGGGCTTAAAATAAAAATAATAGGAGAAGAGCTAGGTGCTTGGGAGACTGGGTGGGAACAGTACCTTTGAATTAGGTAGAGTTACTAATTCAAATGAAGAAAGAATGATACTGTTACTAAAGAATAATTTAATTTGACTTTATTGTTGTGAAACAAATAGATTGCTCTCAGTCCCTTTTATTTTTATTTTCATTTATTTATTTGTCACCAGGCTGCAGTGCAGTGACTTGATCTTGGCTCACTGCAACCACCGCCTGCCTGGTTCTCCTGCCTCAGCCTCCTAAGTAGCTAGGACTATAGGCACACACCACCATGCCCAGCTGATTTTTTTTTTTTTTTTTTTTTTTTTTTTTTTTTTTGAGACGGAGTTTCGCTCTTGTTACCCAGGCTGGAGTGCAATGGCGCGATCTCGGCTCACTGCAACCTCCGCCTCCTGGGTTCAGGCAATTCTCCTGCC
The DNA here is from genome assembly GCF_001604975.1 of Cebus imitator. Lineage (NCBI taxonomy): Eukaryota > Metazoa > Chordata > Mammalia > Primates > Cebidae > Cebus > Cebus imitator. The sequence goes on along the minus strand of NW_016107401.1, from coordinate 4,628,357 downwards.
TCAGCCTCCTGAGTAGCTGAGATTACAGGCACACGCCACCATGCCCAGCTGAACTTTTTTTTTGTATTTTTAGTAGAGACGGGGTTTCACCATGTTGACCAGGATGGTCTCGATCTCTTGACCTCGTGATCCACCCGCCTCGGCCTCCCAAAGTGCTGGGATTACAGGCTTGAGCCACCACGCACGGCCCTGATTTTTGTACTTTTAGTAGAGATGGGGTTTCACCATGTTGGCCAGATGGCATCCATCTCCTGACCTCGTGATCCGCCCGCCTCCACCTCCCAAAGTGCTGTGACTATAGGTGTGCTGGGACTCTACACTGCACCTGGCCTCTCTGTCACTTTTATCACCACCGTTTAGAGAATGATAAGTCAAAGATGTAGCCTACCAAGCAAAAGTAAAGTTCACATTTAGAAAGTGGAGAAATTTTGTTGAAGTTTTAAGCTTCGAAGTCAAGCTTCCTGTGTTTGAATCCTACCTCTGCCTCTCAGTAACTGGAAAGTTTACATTGGGCAAGTTATGTCTGCTTCTTTAAGTTCAAGTTTATCTATAAAAGGAAGATAACAGCAATAATAATAATGTCTACTTTGCAAAGTTGTTGTGAAGATTAAATGAATTAATGCATATCCTGGAGTTAGCACAGAGTCTGAGAAATAACAAGCGATCTATAATGTCTGACTATTGTTATCAGTATTACGATTAATTTTTGTTTCTAGAGGAGCGTGTGAAGTTCAGAACATCTGGAGATCTGAGAAAAGCTGAGGATCTTTCTGAGGCTGAAACTATATTTGGACTTTGAGAGAAATCCGTATATACCATACCATACATACAATACCATACATATAAGGTATAGTGCATTTTATGAAACTCGTGGAATTTGAAATTTTTAAGATTATAAAATGTGTGGATGTTGAGATTGTTAAGAGCAAGGACTTTACTAATCTTCTCTACTTACAAACTTTGTTATTAAGAATAAATTATTTACTGGATATATATATTTCGCATCTGAAAAAAATGGGCTCATCTTCTCTGTCTAATTTGTGAAAGAAATTCCCAAAGATGGATTATGAAAAAAAATGAAAATAAAGCCTGTGAGTCTCAGGGTATGGTGTTGTATATCCAACTCACAGAAGCAGCCCTTGCCTTAATATCCTTTATATAAACTGATTACTTTTCTCCAATAAGCTCTTTCTTTTTTGTCTTTTTTCTTATTTTGGCAAAATACACATAAAATTTACCATCTTAATAATTTTTAAGTGTACATTTCAGTCATATTAAAAACATTAATGATGTTGTGCAACCACCATCACCTTCTATCTCCAGAGCTCGATTTCATCTTGTAAAACTGACACTGCATCCATGAAACTAACTTCCCACCTAATCCCTCCCCAGAGTAATATCACACTGTATGTCTATGACATGTTTTCCTTATCCATTTATTCATCAGTGGACATGGACTGCTTCTCTGTTTTAGCCATTGTGAATAATGCTGCTAGGTCTGCTAAGCTGTTTTTAAACTGCTTTAATAAAAGATCCTAGTTATAGAAAACATTTGGGTAATTACTAAGGTTTTTCTTCTTAGCCAGGCTTCTTCATGTTGTGGAGTCTGTCCACTGTCTGGATTTAGTATCCAGAACATTGATATGTTTCTCCCTTTCAGTTTGAAGCTTCACTGGATTCGTTAAATTAGACTACGGACTCATAAAATTCACCAAGCTTTTTCTTCCTCCCATATATCCTGAATCTCAAATTTAATGAGATTTAATCATACTGAAGTTGCCTTCAGGATGAAGATCCTAGTAAAAAGTACTGAGAATCCAGTCCCTAGAAAACACTGAGGTTTGGATCGTAGCCCTTTGCAAATGATACTCAGTTATAAAACGGAAAATTGTAAAATACATGCGCTAGCAATCTGTAGTGTCTCTTTCCCCACTCGCATGAATATCAGCTAGGATTTATACTGGAGTCAATAAGTAACTGAAACTCACTCTGGCTAACTTAAGCTAATTAAAAATAAATAAATAAATCGGAATACAAGAAAAACCTGAGCAGTGAGACCTCTGCAAAGGTGTGAAGTGGGCTGCTCTGAATATCAAGATTACAGGAAGCAGAATACAGTCCCTTGATGGTGCTAGAGTTGAGATGGATTTCCGCCAACCACTTCCTGTCCTTCTATCATTCATGAAAGATTCAGATGCCCAGGAGACAGCCTGGCTGGCCTGTTTGGGGTCATGTGCCTACCCTTTGGTCAGAGGAGAACAGGATATCTTGAATGAATATCGCAAAAAGATCATACACATTGGGCAAAGTGTCACTTGTCAAAGGGAAATTAAAATGCTGTTACCAAAAGAAGAAGGAATGGATGCTGGGCAGACAAAAACAACAGATGTCCACTGCAGCAGGTCTATTTGGTATATCTTTGATGAGCCAAAAGACCAGAAATCACACAAAGACGACACACCCAAACACACAATTGTGTATTAATTGCTACCATAAGTCCACCTCAGAATTGACTTTGCTCTTCTTGGTTCTCTTCTTGCTTTTTAAAAAACGCCTTTCTGTCTATAATTTCATTTCTTTTGCCCAGTTCTCCACACGACATTTTTGCTACTGCTAGGGTATTTTTAATAAATATAGTCAGCTGAGCACGCAATCCTCCCCCATTCCTCTTATTGAATAAATATCAAACAGTGTCAGAGATAGAAGTATTATGCACATTTATGATAAAAATTGCTTCAAATTACTTTGCATTATTTTTAGTTGGAGAAAAAGATATTTTTGTTAAGCAGTGATCTACTTTTATTGTCATATTCCACCCTCAAGACATATCATATATCTTTTCTCTAATGAACTGTTTTCTAGAAAGTAGAATATAGTCCTCTGTTTCTAATCTTTAGATGCCACAGATTGCTATGGTAACCTTGGTTTTCTTGATTTATAAGTCTCTTCCTTTGTGAAAGAAGTAATTTCAGTTTAATTTACTAATGGATTTTTACTCAATCTACAATAACAAATAAGTTCAACCACACCCCTTTTTATTAAAAACCTGTAATTGGCATTTTGCAAATGAAAAGGTTGTTTCTCACAGACCCTGCAATATATAGTAGGAGAGACAAGAAAATGTGAATAAAGTAACATATCAAAGTCAAAATACAGTAGCACCTTCAACAGCAATTTCTTTTTTTAAAAAAGTACTTAGCAGATCAAAAGATAAGCTTGGAATAATAATCAGGATACAAAAAATATATATAACCAAATGAAACTCCCAAATTCATGAAGCATTGTACTCAAGAATGCATCTATTTATTTATTCTTTGTTGTGAAAAATCCTGGAATGTAGATTCAAATAGACAGATCCAAATGGTATTTTGACACATAACATCAGGCCTAAATGTGCCCTAGTTTACTTCAGCTCCTGCTTCATTTATACTGGAGTCAATGTTGGATCCAAACAACTACAGAAAATTTTTACTTGAAACAAAGTGAAATGTCCTAACAAATCTAGTTGTCTGTCATCTGGCTTCACATTTATCCCCTTGCAAAATCAATAGGGAGGTTTAGTGGAAAAAGAATTGGACCAAGAATCAGATTTTAATCTGTTCTGGAAGCTCTATCATATACGTACTGTGGGTCCTTAGG
>NW_016107401.1:4622603-4624603 GCF_001604975.1 Cebus imitator | reverse complement strand
TAGCTGGGACTACAGGTGTGTGCCACCATGCCCAGCTAATTTTTGTATTTTTACTAGACATGGGTTTTACCACTTTGGCCAGGATGGTCTCGATCTCCCGCCTCAGCTTCTCAAAGTGCTGGGATTACAGGCGTGAGCCACCACGCCAGGTCCGAGTCGTCTCTTGAGACCCTTCTCAGCCTATGTCAGATGATGATGTTAGGATTAAATGAGATAAGAATGCTAAAGGCTTTGAAATTGATAAAGTTGGAGTCAAATGGAGGGTATTATAATGAACATGTCCAAATCACAGCATCAGCTTCCTAAGCAAGTGGGTAGGGATTCTGGGTCTCCACAGAGCCTCTACCTCTCATGCCTACTCCATATGGCCCTATGGAGGGCCAGAAAGGCCAGAGGGTAGAATTTCTCTAATTTGATCATAATACAAATACTTTCCAAAGTACATGTTGCTAAAACAAAGCATGTACTACTTAGGGAGATGCTGAGCATCCATCCACAGTCACAAGATTCAATTTTTTCTTTGGAAACAGAGTCTTGCTGTGTTATCCAGGCTGGTGTGCATGACGCAATCTCGGCTCACTGCAACCTCTACCTCCAGGGCTCAAGCAATTCTCCTGTCTCAGCCTTCTTAGTAGCTGGGATTATAGGCATGCACCACAATGCCTGGCTAATTTTTTTGTATTTTTATTAGAGATGGGGTTTCACCATGTTAGCCAGGCTGGTCTCCAACTCCTGACCCCAAATGATCCACCTGCTTCAGCCTCCTAAAGTGCTAGGATTACAGGTGTCAGCCACTGTGCCCAGCCACAAGATTTATTTTCTAAGGTTTATTTCATTAATGCTTACTTCTTTTTATTGTCCTCAGATTGAACAAAAGGAGGCTGCTTCGCCATTTTCTTTTTCTTTCTTTTTTCCTTTTTTTTTTCGAGACAAAGTCTTGCTCTCTTGCCCAGGCTGAAGTGAAGGTGGTGCCATAATGGCTCATTGCCACCTTGAACTGCCGGGCTCGAGCAGTCCTCCCACCTCAGCCTCCCAAGTAGCTGGGAATACAAGGGCACACGTCACCCTGCTCACACCACCCTGCTCAGCTAATTAATTTTTTTTTTTTTTTTTTTTTTTTTTAGAGATAGGGTCTCATTATATTGCTCAGGCTGGTCTCCAACTCTTGAGTTCAAGCGGTCTTTCTGCCTAACCTGTCAAAGTGCTGGGATTACTAACATTAGCCACCACATCTGGTTGTGTCTCCATTTCCAAAACAAGAAGTAAGCCTCTGCATCGTGTAGTTACCTAGGTTTTAGATGGCAAATTTTTTTTCCTCCCAAACTATAGACATTCTTAAATTTCAACATGTGAAATAAACTCCTTTGGCTTATGTCTGTTAAAATTAAAGTGCCTCTTACATACATCTTAGTTTATAGCATAGATTCAGCTGAACTTTAGTAAATCTATAGTCCTTTATAGGGCAGTCCTATTCACAGAGCTGAGTGGATGGTGACTTGCTCTGTGCAGTTCTAACTTTTCTCAGAGGGAAGCGGTAAAGATGAGGAGGAAGGCTGGGTGCGGTGGCTCAGCCTGTAATCCCAGCCCTTTGGAAGACTGAAGAAAATGGATTGCTTGAGCCCAGGTGTCCAAAACCAGCCTGGGCCACACAGTCAAACCCCATCTCTGCAAAAAATACAAAAATTAGCCAGGTGTGGTGGCATGTGCCTGTAGTGCCAGCTACGTGGGAGGCTACGGTGGGAGGATTGCTTGAGTCTTGCTCTAAATAGAGCGAGACTCTGTTTCAAAAAAAAAAAAGAAAGGTAGAAAGGTGGAAGGTGGAAGAACATAGAACATGAAACTTGGAGACAGAAGGTCTTAGTTGGAGTACGGGTTCTATCCCGGGTCAGCTGTTGGAAACTGACTGATAATTTCCAGACATTTACAACAAAAAATATTCCTAATACTCTCTCAAGATCATAAGCCGGTGCTTTTTTTTTCTTTTCCTTTCCTTTTCTTTT
>NW_016107401.1:4589758-4622557 GCF_001604975.1 Cebus imitator | reverse complement strand
TTGAGACAGAGTTTTGCTTTTGTTGCCCAGGCTAGAGTGCAATGGCATGATCTTGGCTCACTGCAACCTCTCTGCCTCCCAAGTTCAAGTGATCCTCTTGCCTCAGCCTCCCAAGTAGCTGGGATTATAGGTGTGTGCCACCACACCTGGCTAATTTTCTATTTTCAGTAGAGATGGGGTTTCACCATGTTGGCCAGGCTGGTCTCAAACTCCTGACCTTGGGTGATCCACCTGCCTCAGCCTCCCAAAGTTGCTGGGATTACAGGTGTGAGCCACCATACTCAGCCACATTTGCTGAATTTCTGAGAGTGAAGAATAATTGATGATTTGGGCATGTCTTTATTCTTAATTTGTTTCTTCATCTTCTATAAAAAGTATTCTGTTTTTCTGTTTTAGAATAATACACGTTTATCGTGAAAATTCTGGAAAATATAAAAAGTGCGAGGAAAAAAGAAAAAATTTCACTTGAATTCCATTCTCTGCATTCTTTCCCACGGTTATGTACAGGCATACCTCAGAGATATTACAGGTTTGGGTCCAGTGCACTGCAATACTACAAATATCTTCATAAAGTGAGTCACACACATTTTTTTTTTGGCTTCTCAGTGCTTGCAAAAGTTATGTCCTCACTATATTTTAGTTTATTAACTGTGCAATTCCTTATTTTCTTAAAAAACACAATGTACATATCCTCATTGAAAAACTGTATTGCTAAAAAAATGCTAATGTGATCATTCAGTGAGATGAAATCTTTTTGCTTGTGCATGGTCTTGCCTTGATATTGATGACTGCTGATTGATCAGCGTGGTGCTGAAGGTTGGTGTGGATGGGGCAATTACTTAAGGCAACAATGAAGTTTGTCACATCAATTTCCTCTTTCACTGAAGTTTTCTCTGTAGCATGTGAGGCTGTTTGAAAGCATGTGACCCATGATAGAGCTTCTTTCAAAGCTGGAGTCAATCCTCTCAAAGCCTGCACTGTTTTATCAACTAAGTGTACATAGTATTCTAAATATTTCCTTGTCATTTCAACAGTGTTCACAGTATCTTCACCAGAGATAGATTCCATTTCAAGAAACTACTTTCTTTGTTAATCTATACAAAGCACGAAGCAACTCCTTAACTGTTCAAGTATTACTAAGAGATTGCAGCCATTTAGTATTTCTCCAGGTGCCACTTCTAATTCTAGTTATCTTGCTAATTCTACCACATCTGCAGTTCCTTCCTTCACTGAAGTCTTGAATCCTTCAAAGGTATCCATAAATGTTAGAATCAACTTCTTCCAACCTCCTGTTAATGTTGAATTTTGCCCTCTACCCAAGAATTGCAGATGTTCTTAATGGCATCTAGAGTGGTGAATGTTTTTCAGAGGTTTTCAATTTATTTGCCCAGATACATCAGAGAAATAAATATCTATGGCAGCTATATGCTCACAAAATGATTTCTCATATAATAATAATTGAAAGTCAAAATTACTCCTTGATGCATACACTGTAGAATGACTGTTATCTTAACAGGCATGAAAGAAACATTCATCTCTGTGTACATCTCCTTCAGCGCTCTTGGGTGCCCAGGTGTATTGTCAGTGAGCAGTAACATTTTGAAAGGAATCTTTTTATTTTGAGCAGTATGTCTCAACAGTGGCCTTAAAATATTCAGCAAAACGTGCTATAAACACATATGCTGTCACCTAGGCTTTGTTGTTATATTTGTAAAGCCCAGACAGAGTAGATTTAGTATAATTCTTAAGGGCCTCAGGGTCTTTGGAATGATAAATGAACACTGTTTTCAACTTAAAGTCACCAGCTGCATTAGCCCTTAACAGGAGACCCAGCCTGTCCTTTGAAGCTTTGAAGCCAGGCATTGACTTTTCCTCTCTTGCTATGAATGTCCCAGATGGCAGCTTCTTCCAGTGGAAGTCTGTTTCATCTACATTGAAGATCTGTTGTTTAGTGTAGTCATCTTTGTTAATTATCTTAACGAGATCTTCTGGGAAACTTGCTGCAGCTTCTACATCAGCACTTGCTGTTTCACCTTGCTGTTTTCTGTTATGGAGACAGCGTCTTTCCTTAAACCTCATGAACCAACCTCTGCTAGCTTCCAACTTTTCTTCTGAAGCTTCCTCCCCTCTTAGACTTCATAGAACTGAATAGTGTCAGGGCCTTGTTGTGGATTAGGCTTTGACTTAGGGGAAGGTTGTGGCTTGTTTGATTGTCTGTCCAGACCACTCAAACTTTCTCCGTAATCAACAGTAGGCTGTTTGCCTTCTTATCATTTGTGTATTCCCTGGAGTAACAAAGCATTGATTTAGTTTCCTTCAATAATTCTTTCTTTGCATTCACAACTTGGCTGTTTGGTGCGAGAGGTTTAGCTTTCAGCCTATCTCAGCTTCCAACGTGCCTTCCTCACTAAGCTTAATCATTTCTAGCTTTTGATTTAGTGAGAGTCATGCAATTCTTCCTTTCATTTGAACACTTAGAGGCCATTGTAGGATTATTAATTGGGTTATTTCAATATTATTATGTCTCAGGGAATAGAGTGGCCTGAGAGGAGGGATAATGGTCTGTCAGTGGAGCCGTCAAAATATACAAAACGTGTCAATTAAGTTTCTCATCTTATAGAGGCAATGGTTCATAGTGCCCCCAAACAATTACAACAGTAGCAACAAAGATCACAGGTCAGCATAATCAACATAATAATAATGAAGAAGTTTAAAATATTGTTAAGAATGACCAAAATGTCCCCAGAGACACAAAATGAGCACATGCTGCTGGAAATGCACCTGACGCAGGGTTGACACAAGCCTTCAATTTAAGGAAAACACAGTATCTGTGAAGTGCAGTCAACAAAGTACAATAAAAAGAGGTTTACCTACATGTATGTTCATGTATATAATAGCATGTAGTATGTGTATCCTGAATTTTTTCTCTTAACATTATATTGGATGTATTTTCCATGTCTTTTACTATTCTCAGAAAATATGAGCTTCATAGCCCCTTAAAATTTTACCCAATGACTCTGTCAAATTTGTTTATGGCTATTCCAAATTTTTCTTTCTTCACAAAATATTCTAGAAATAAAAGCTGTTATATAAAAAAAAAAGTGAAACATAAGTTCAAAAAGAAAATTGTTAAAGTCTCATTTACTCCTCATTGTCTTGATCCCCTAACCAGAAATAGTCTCCTTAGCATTTTTCTCTGTATTTTGGAAGAACTTTTTCTGTATGTTCTCAACAGCAATTTCTATATTCTTGCTACCCTACTCCCAAAACATCAATATTCAGAATCTCAGGTTCCACCCTAGGCCTACTACACGAGAATCTGTATTTTCACACAATAGCAAGTCATTGGGACACATCATAATGGCTGAGAAAGTGGGCCGGATGCAGTGACTCACACCTGTAATCCCAGCACTTTGGGAGGTCAAGGTGGGAGGATCACCTGAGGTCATGAGTTCAAGCAGCCTGGCCAACATGGTGAAACCAGTCTCTAGTAAAAATACAAAAATTAGCCAGGCGTGGTGGTATGTGCCTATAATCCCAGCTACTTGGGAGGCTGAGGCAGGAGAATTGTTTGAACCTGGGAAGTAGTGGCTGCAGTGAGCCGAGATTGCATTGTACTCCAGCCTGGGAGACAGAATGAGACTCTGTCTCAAAAAAAAATAAAAATTAAAATTAAAAAAATATATATATATATATATAAAGAGAGAGAGAGAGACAGAGAGAGAGAGAGAGAGACAGAGAGAGGGAGCGCGCGTGCAAGTGGTCTAGATTAGAGAGTGGGAAACTATAGCCCTCAAGCTTGCCTTCCGCATCTAGCCTGTTGCCTGTTTTGTGTGGCATGCCAACTAAGAATGCTTTTTACACGTTTGAATAGTTGAAAACAAATCGAAGAATATTAATATTTAGTGACACATGAAAATCAAAGTTCTGTGTTCATAAATAAAGTTTTTAATTGAACCTAGCTGTGCTTATTTGTTTACATATTAGCTATGGCTGCTCTTTTTGACTGTAATGGCAGAGTTGAGCAGTACAGAAGAGACTGTATGGCCTGCAGAATCTAAAATATTTACTCTCTGGCCCTCTACAGACAAAGCGTTTGCCAACTTTTGGTCTACTTAGCAGAGTATCTAGGGCAGGGAACATGTAACTTAATTTCAGTAGTATATAAGTATATGATAAAAGCAACTCAAAAGTAAACAAGCTAACTATTTCTGAAACTGTATGTCTATTATAATTCATAATAATGTTTCAAAAAATTACTCACCGTTTAGTAATTTGTTCTGTTTATTTTTGTCTATCTGTTTATTATCTGTCTCCCCACACTATAACTTCCAAAAGGACAGCAACCATCTTGTTTACTGAAGTCACATGTTACAAACACTCTATAAGTAGCCCAAGATTATGAGCTAACTAAATGAAATAAACTTTAAATATTTTCTTCTAGAAATGGGGTTGTTGCTATCTTTTCTCAGAAAATCATTAATGGGGCTGGGTGCGGTAGCTTACGCCCGTAATCCTAGCACTTTGGGAGGCTGAGGCAGATGAATCACTTGAGGTCAGGAGTTTGAAACCAGCCTGGCCAACACAGTGAAACTCCTCCTCTACTAAAAATGGAAAATAAATTAGCTGGGCATGGTGGCAGGCACCTGTAATCCCATCTACTTGGGAGGCTGATGGAGGAGAATTGCTTGAACCCAAGAGGCAGAGGTTGCAGTGAGCCAAGATTGCACCATTGTACTCTAGCCTGAGTGACAAGAGCAAGACTCCGTCTCAGTAAGAAGAAGAAGAAGAAGAAGGTTAATGGGAAATTTACAGATGAAATCAGTGGTCATTCCTTTATTCGTATTAAAAAATAAAGATTGTGTTTGGTTGGTACATTAGAAAATATGGCAGCACAAAATTAAGAAACACGCCAAATTGCAACAAAAACAAAAGTTGACAAATGGGATCTAATTAAACTAAAGAGCTTCTGCACAGCAAAATAAACTATCATCAGAGTGAACAGACAGCCTACAGAATGGGAGAAAAATTTTGCAAATCTATCTGTCTGACAAAAGGTCTGATATCCAGAATCTACCAGGAATTTAACCAAATTTACAGGAAAAAAACAACGTCATTAAAAAGTGGGCAAAGGACATGAATAGACATTTCTCAAAAGAAGAAATTTATGCATCCATCAAACATATGAAAAAAGTTCAACATCACTGATCATTGGAGAAATGCTAATCAAAACCATATTGAGATACCATCTCATGCTTGTCAGAATGGCGATTATTAACAAGTCAAGAAACAACAAATACTGGCGAGGCTGTGGAGAAATAGGAACGATTTTATACTCTTGCTGAGAATGTAAATTAGTTCAATCATTGTGGAAGACAGTGAGGCAATTCCTCAAAGACCTAGAACTAGAAATACTTTTGACTCAGCAATCTCATTATTTGGTATCTACCCAAAGTAATATAAATCATTCTATTGTAAAGATACATGCATACTTATGTTAATTGCAGCACTATTCACAATAGCAAAGATGTACAATCAACCCAAATGCCCATCAATGTTAGACTGGATAAAGAAAATGTGGTACATATATACCATAGAATACTATGCACCCATAAAAAGGAATGGGCTCACGTTCTTTGCAGGGACATGGATGGAGCTGGAAGTCATTATCCTCAGCAAACTAATACAGGAACAGAAAACCAAACACCATATATTCTCACTTAAAAGTGGGTGCTGAATAATGAGAAGACATAGATACAGGGAGGGGAAAAACACTACTAGGATGAGGAGAGGGGAGGGAAAGCCTCAGGAAAAATAGCAAATGCATGCTGGGCTTAATACCTAGGTGATGGGTTGATGGGTGCAGCAAACCACCATGGCACACGTTTACCTGTGTAACAAACCTGCACATTCTGCACAAGTATCCTGGAACTTAAAAAGGGAGCATGCCAAATTTACAAAGACATTGATCATCAGAACTCAAATTTCAAAGCACTCAGTATCATTACCTCAGATGCCATACTATAGTCACTAAACTCCAAATGGTAAATAATCAGATCCAGATCACAGTGGGCCATGTAATTGTTATGAAAAAATGAAGTTGGCTCAAAAATCTTCTTTGTTCTTAGAATAATATTGCTGGTCTGTGTTCGTGGGATTGTCAAACACTTTAGTGATAAATTCAAGAATATAAATCAAGGAAAGACTCTTGAGTTCTAGAAACAGACCTGGCAAAGAGGTGGGAAAACAGGTAAACTGCGTGGAAAAGAAAGAATTGTTTCCTAAAGCAACAAACGATGCTGTGCCAACATTCACCACTCTGATTTAGAAGGGCAACAGGATAGAGAGTTGAGAACAATTAGTAAGTATTTTTTAATGAAGAAGAAGAAGAATTAACTAAGAGAAAGGAGATTGGCACTCTATGGGCATGAACACGAGGGATTTGAGGACCCGGGTTTTCAGAAATATAGATTTTTCTCATTCCTACCTGATGCCAACATTTCATCAGTTTGTTAAAAATGAACACATACTTTCCACACCCAGATACTTTTTTAATTACACAAAGACAAGTCCAGCCAGCGCCAGGCATAGTGGCTGATGTCTGTAATCCAAGGTGGAAGGCCGAGGTGGGAAGAGTTCTTGAGCCCAGGATTTCAATACCAGCCTGGGTAACATGGCAAGACCCTGTGTCTACAAAACAATTTTTAAAAATTAGCTGGGTGTGGTGGTGTGTACCTGTGGGCCCAGCTACCCAGGAGGCTGAGGCGGGAGGATCCCTTGAGCCCAGAGGGTTGAGGCTGAGGTAAGCCAAGATCATGCCACTGCCCTCTAGCCTGAGTGACAGCTGTCTCAAGAAAGGCAAAAAAGAAACAGAAAAATCAGGTCAGGAATTCTACACTTTTCTCACCTGGATCTCCTCCTTAAGTGAACTCATTCCTTTGAATTTGGCTACTTGTAAGAGCTTGTTAATCCAACATTTTGATTTGCAGATTGTTTCAGATTTGTAAGGTACTAATATCAGTGCTTTGATTGTCATGTTGAGCCAGAGAAAAATGTTTGTTTGGGGTCAGACGAGATGATAAGGCTGACTTTGTTGCTAAAATACAGGGCTTGTGATAGGTTCAGGACTTCATGTTTCAAGAGTGTTGTTTATCTTGACTGAGGGCATTTTCTTTAGCAACTGCCGGAGGAGGCCAAAACATGTAAGGATCTAACTTGTTTTGCTGCTCAAGTAATTATTTTGTATATGCATTTTCCCTTGTGTTTGAAAACATGGTATGGTATTTCAAATATGTTTTTATTGCACAATAACCCTGAACTTATCATTTTAATGCACTGAATGTTCATTAAACATTTTTATTCACTAAAGATGAAAGTATCAGGGAGAAAATAAAAATGTATTTTTTTGGCTTATCTAAAAATAATTAGTTATTCCCCAATCCAAAAGGTCACTTTGCAATTTACTAGGGAATATCACTTACAAGTCAGTTCCATGCCATGATATTTCTCAATATATTTTTAATGAAGCTCTTATAAATTGTGGCTCCTTTTCCTTTCCTTTTTCCTTTTTTTTCTCCAAGAATCACTCTGGCTTTTTTCTCCCTTGGTACTCTTGGAAGCAGCTAGTCAAGTTAATTATGTTCAGTGCATGGCACTTTATCAACATTGAGCTATTCATGGCCCTCTTTTTATTTATTTTTGTTTATCTGTTTTATTTTATCCATTTTATCTGCATTTTCCAATACCATTCTGCTCCCTACCCTTAAAAGGCAACCATTCTAACAGGTTTATGTAACTTTTTTATGGTGCAGAGTTGGCAGATAAAATACAGGGCTCAGTTAAATTTGAATTTCAGAGAAACTACGAATAATGTTTTAGTATAAGTATGTATCAAATATTGTATGGATTGTGCTTATAATGACATTTAGCGCATACTTATACTAAAAATTATTCGTTGTTACCCTGAAATTCATATATAACTCAGTATCCTGCATTTTTATTTTTTAAGCCCAGCAATCATAGTCTATAATATAATTTGTTAGTTTTGTTTGCATATATCTCAATGTATTCTAACTAATGGATTCTGTTATCTCTCTCTCTTTTATATGTAGAACAATATTTGTAATCCATCTATCTGTCTGTGTGTCACCCAGTCACTACTACTGTTTTATGAGTTTTATTTGGTTGGTTTTTTCAATTATTATTTTTGAAACAGGGTCTTACACTCTGTCACCCAGGCTGGAGTACAGACTTGAGACCTCCTAGGTTCAAACAGTCCTTCTACCTCAGCCCCTCAAGTAGCTGGGACTACAGGCACTTGCCACCATGCCTGGCTAATTTTTGTATTTTTTTGCAGAGATGGGATCTTACCATGTTACTCAGGCTGGTTTCAAATTCCTGAGCTCAAGAGATCTATGTCAGCCTCCCCAAAGTGCTGGGACTACAGGCATGAGCCACAGTGCATGGCCTTTTATGAGATTTTTGTTTTTGTTTTTGTTCTGAGATGGAGTCTCACTATGTTGAATCATTCTAGCCCAGGCTGGAGTGCAGTGGTGTGATCTTGGCTCACTGCAACCTCTGCCTCCCAGGTTCAAGCAATTTCCTGCCTCAGCCTCACAAGTACCTGGGATTACAGGCACTCACCACCATGCCCAGCTAATTTTTGTATTTTTAGAAGAGATGGGATTTTACCATCTTGGGGCTGGTCTTGAACTCCTAACCTCATGATCCACCGGCCTCAGCTTCCCAAAGTGCTGGGATTAGATGTGTGAGCCCCCACACCCAGCCTTTTATAAGTCCTTTCATCCCATCCTTGTGCTTCATGGAATACATCTACCACTGGGCACCTATCGTGCTCAGTGATAGATACTCAGATTGAAATAGATACTTAATTTCCAAAATTGTGATGAGTATGCTTCTGAACATCCCTCATTATTTGGTTGGGAAAAAGTCAGGACTGCAACTGCTTGTTGACAGTATACATACGCATACACACATACACAGTATATACATTCTGAATATTTATACATATATGCTGTATACTGAATATATATATATATATATATATATATGCTGTATACTGAATATTTACACACTGAATTTGAGTAAGAACTGCCCATTGCTCTTCAGAGGAGTGGTAACAATCTCTACCCCCGCCGCCATTTGAAATTTCCAGCATTGTAATTTTTTGTTAATTTATTGGAAATAAAGTAATAGCTCATTTTGGCTTTAGTTTAATTCTGAACACATTTCAGGTACTCTTGATGCACTTGTTAGCCTTTGGACATTCCACTTGTGGAAACTGTTCTTATCCTTTTCCAGTTTTCTTCAGAGTTCTAGTCTTTTTGTTGATTTGTAGGAGTTTCTTTTTTTTTGAGACGGTCTCACTCTATCACCCAGGCTGGAGTGCAGTGGTACAATCTCTGCTCACTGCAACCTCTGCTTCCTGGGTTCAAGAGATTCTCCTGCCTCAGCCCCCTGAGTAGCTGGGACTACAGGTGCATGCCATCACGCCCAGCTAATTTTTTTGTAGTTTTAGTAGTGATGGAGTTTCATTGTGTTAGCCATGAAGGTCTCAATCGCCTGTCCTTGTGATCCACACGCCTCGGCCTCCCAAAGTGCTGGGATTATAGGCGTGAGCCACTGCACCCAGCCTATTTGTAAGAGTTTCTTACGAATTCTAGATATCAATCCCTTGTCAGACATATACATTTCAAAGATCTTTTCTCATTTTATTAAATTTATTCATGCTGTTGTTTTTTGAACAGATTCCTAATTTTGATGTAATCAAATTCATTCTTTTTTTTGGTTTTATGGCTAGTGTGTTTGGGGTTTGGATTAGGAATTCTTTTTCTACTTTAGAAACTATTTCTAAAGAATAGTTTTCTTTATAAACTATTATAAAGAAATAGTGGAGGATATTATCCCCCACTGACTTCTTCTATTAACCTCTAGCTTTTAACTTTCACACTCAGTCTTTAATTCATCTGTTAATAGAAACTCCCTTTGAATGTATTGCTTGCTATGGAGGCAGATTCCCAATAGGATCAACTAAATCATCCACTTTTTTTCATTGATTTATGATTATTTGAAATATGTATATTGTAGATCAAGTGTCTTATCTCTGAATTATCCTATTCCATTGGCTTATTTATACATTCTTGGGCCAGTATCACAATGATTTGGCTTTGAAACATTTCTAAACATCTGAGAGAGCAAGCTCTTTTCCTTTATTCTTCTTTTTCATTATTGATTTAGCTGTGTAATGCCTTTTTATTTTTTTCCTTTTAAATTTAGTTAAGTTTCTCAAAAACAACGAGAACTTTAACTGGGATTGCAGTTAGCTAATGACGATAATTGACATAATTTTCTATCCAAAAGCATGCTGTATCGCTCATTTATTTCTCATCATCTTCTTTGTGCTTTATTGTAAGTTTAAAATGCTATCCATGGGTGGTATGAGTAGCCTTGCTTAGGGCAATGTCCAGATACTTTCTAATTATTGTTTCTATTGTGAATGGAATCTAAATGTATTAGTCCATTTTCACATTGCTATAAAGAAAGACAGTAATTTATAAAAGAAAGAGGTGCAGTTCCACATGGTTGGGGAGGCCTCAGGAAACTTACAATCATGGCAGAAAGGGAAGGTGGGCAAGAGAGAGAGGAGCAAAGGGAGAAGAGCTTCTTATAAAACATCAGATCTCATGAGAATTCACATCATGAGGACAGCATGGGGGAACTGCCCCCATGATCCAATCACCTCTGACCTGGTCTCTCCCTCTACACATGAAGATTATGAGGACTACAATTCAAGATGAGATTTGGGTGGCAACATAGCCAAACCATATCACTAAGTTATTTTATTTTCTACTAAGTCATTGTTGGTGATAAAATGTCCTACTTTTTTTTAATCTAGAAAATTTGCTGAATGTTCTTATTCATAGTTTGTTGATTGATAATATACACTACAAATAACAAGAGCCTCTGTTCTGAAACCTTAATTTCCTAGTCATTTTTCTTTCCTTACGGCACTATCCGGATCTTCCAATACCATGTCAGAGTAGACAATGGGTGTGTTTCTCTTGTTTCCACTTTTAAAAAGAAATCATCTAGAGCTTTTCTATCAAGTAAACTGTTTGTTATTTTAATATATAATCTTTAACAGAATAAGAAAGTTCCCTTGCAGTGCTTGTTTTCTGAGTTTCTTATTAAATGATTTTTTCTGCCTCAATTCATAATTTTTTTTTTTTTTTTTTGAGATGGAGTCTCACTCTGTCGCCCAGGCTGGAGTACAGTGGTGTGATCTCAGCTCACTGAAACCCCCACCTCCTGCCCCAGCCTCCCAACTAGCTGGGATTACAGGTGCCTACCACCATGCCTGGCTAATTTTTGTATTTTTAGTAGTGATGGGGTTTCACCATGTTGGCCAGGCTGGTCTTGAATTCCTGACCTCAGGTGATCCACCCACCTCAGCCTCCCAAAGTACTGGGATTACAGGCATTGGCCACTGCACCTGGCCCAGAAAATCATTTTTTCCTTAAGTTTATTAATGGGTTACCCACTGTTTAAACAAATAAATCCACTGTGATGTTATCAGTGTCCCAAGGGCTGTAGGCTGTGCTGTGGGTATCCAGGAAGGAGCAGGTGATGCAAGTGGAATTTGATTTGGTTTCAATTTGTCCATAAATGAAGTAAAAGGGGGGGTGTTGGGATGAATACATTACAGGATATAATGCATGTAAAGTGATTGGCACAGTGTCTGGCACATAGTAGGGATGTGATCCAGGGTGGTGCACATAGCAGCATCAAGAGCATTCATTGTCTTCAGTCTGTGTATCTGCCATGTGTGATCCCCAGAACAGCAGCATCAGCACTTCCTGAGAACTTGTTAGAAATGCAGATTCCAAGGCTCCATTTCAGATCTACTGAATCAGAACCTATGAGGATGGGAGCCAAGTAATTTAGTTTTAATAAGCTCTCCAATAAGATTCTAAAGCTACGTTTGAGAACCAGTGATTAAGCAGTGTTAAGTCTTTCTTCTTATAGGAGCAAGCTGACATTGCACTATTCTCACATTTTGTAATAACAATTCATTAATGTTTTAGATACTCCATCAGATTCAGATGGCTAGATTTCCTTCAGGTGAGCATCTACATGCATAAGTAAAAGCATATATGTAACTAAAATTTCTCCTGTACTCTCTCCTGGTATCACAAACTACATCACATTTAGTCACATACATTAAGTTGGGCAGCTCTTGCCCTTTTTAAAATTGGGGATAGAAAAATACCTTAAGGCTGGGCGCAGTGACTCACACTTGTAATCCCAGCACTTTGGGAGGCCGAGGCAGGTGGACCACGAGGTCAGGACATTGAGACTATCCTGGCTAACACGGTGAAAACCCAGCTCTACTAAAAACAAAAAAAATTAGATGGGTGTGGTGGCATGGGCCTGTAGTCCCAGCTACTCAGGAGGCTGAGACAGGAGAATCGCTGAAACCCAGAGGTGGAGGTTTCAGTGAGCCAAGATTGTGCCACTGCACTCCAGCCTGGGCAACAGAGTGAGACTCCATCTCAAAAAAGAAAAATACCTTAAAATAAAAATTAACTTTCTTGAAAGTTGCCTAGTACTTGCCTCTAAAGCAATATGGGTATGATGCTTTCTGGAAAAGAGAATCTTTTATTACCATTTCAAATTTTAAATATGTTACTTCTTGGTTCATTCCACTTTCCATCAATTTTGATATTTTAGATATTTCTGAGAATTTATACATTTAAAATATATGTTTTAAATATATTAGGCTAGAGTAGTTTATAATAATCTAAAATTTTTTTAAAAAACCTGTTTTCTCTGTAGTAATTTCTCTTCTTTATTGTGTTCTTAGATTGTCTACAAAATGTCCCTTTCTCCCTCCTTTCATCTTCCACCCTCCTCTCTCTTTCTCTCCTCCCTTCCTCTTTAGCTCCCCTGACCAACTACTTTTGCCAAGACTGAAAATCTTTTCAAAAGGTCAACTGTCATTTTTGTTTTTGAGATGGAATCTCACCCTGTCACCAGGCTGGAGTGCAATGACATGATCTCAGCTCACTGCAATCTCTGCTTCCCGGGTTCAGGCAGTTCTCCTGCCTCAGCCTCCAGAGTTGCTGGGACTACAGGTGTGCCCCACCATGCCCGGCTAATTTTTATATTTTTAGTAGAGACGGGGTTTCACCATGTAGGTCAGGATGGTCTCAAACTCCTGACTTCGTGATCCACCTGCCTCAGCCTCCCAAAGTGCTGGGATTACAGGCCACCGTGCCCGGCCTTCAAATTTTGTATTACTTAACTTTATTATGCCATAAACACAGATGTAATATGGCCTTGCACATATGTTCTTAAACAAGCCTAAAACATCTTCTTTTTTGACTCAGGCAGGTTAGGTTCATTAGGGGCTGTTCCCCTATGACACCAGTACTCAGGACAAATTCTACAGTATTATTTGGTATATGTTAAGAAGAAATAGGCATCTTATAAACCCAGAAATCTGCAAGAAAAAAAGAGGAGGGGTTACCCTCCCCCATCATCCCTTAGAAAGGAATATCAGAGACAAGACCCTCAGGGTGAGTCTAGTGTTCAGGGGCAGCACTGAATCCCTTATTGAGCTTTTGTATAGGGAGAACATGGGTGCCAATTTATCAATGAAAATAGACACCAATTCTGTGGATGCCAGGCATTTTGGATAGGGATGATACTCTTTACATAAATTGTCTGTAATTACACGTCTTCTAATTTTTGAGGTGGGGCCATGTGTCCTATGGTAATCCGAATGCAGAGGCAGTTTCTCCTCCTGGGAGAAAAGAGGAATGAGAGGTTGATTCTAGCTGGCTCCTTTTCTAGGTAACCCAGAGGAAAATCTTGAACAAATCTACTCATTACACCAGTACTTTTTCTTCAAATTATATTTCGTCAAATATGAAGAGTACTATCACATCTTAGTTTTGGTTCCTATTTACTTGGTCTGTATTTTTCATCCTTTATTTTTAACATTTCTGAATCTGTTTGTATTAAACTTATCCTTATACAAAACCATTATTTTGGATCATTTTTGTTGTTGTTAAAAATGTACTCTGAGGGCCGGGTGAGGTGGCTCATGCCTGTAATCCCAGCACTTTGGGAGGCCAAGGCGGGCAGATCACAAGGTCAAGAGATCAAGACCATCCTGACCAACTTGTTGAAACCCTGACTGTACTAAAAAATTCAAAAATTAGCTGGGTGTGGTGGCATGCGCCTACAGTCCCAGCTACTCGGGAGGCTAAGGCAGGAGAATCGCTTAAACCCGGGAGGTGGAGATTGCAGTGATCCTAGATCACACCACTGCACTCCACCCTGGCGAGAGAGACTCCGTCTCAAAAAAAATAAAAAGTAAAAAAAGCACTCTGAGACTTTTCAGTATTTCTCATTTGTAATTATTTTAATTATCATGACATTTCAGCTGTCTTATTTGACTTTCTAAATAGTCTACACTTTTTTTCCATCTTCTTTATTACTTTCCCCTATATAAACAAATTTTGTTCTTCAGATATAAAAGTTACATATTATACATTTGTATTCATGATTTCTGCCTTTAAGACATCTAAAGTCTATTTAGTCTTCTTAATTTCCCAAATTAATCAGTATCTATATGTTCTTTATTGTCTGTATTTTAGTTCTTAATTGGTATAAATATATTTTGTCTTTTTCTTTTGATGTACTCAAGCATTTTTTTAAACCATAAATTGAACCAAATTATTTGATTTCTCTCATTTCCATATTGCTTATCAAATCCTCCTGAATTTTGTTTCTTCCATAAGTACCTCTTTCTCTCTCTCTTTCCTTTCTTCCTTCCTCTCTCTCTCTCTCTCTCTTTCTTTTTGACGGAGTCTCATTCTGTAGCCCAGGCTGGAGTAAAGTGGCATGATCTCGGCTCACAGCAACCTCCGCCTCCCAGGTCCCGGTTCAAGCAATGCTCCTACCTCAGCCTTCCAAGTAGCTAGAATTCTAGGCATGAGCCACCATGCCCAGCTGATTTTTGTATTTTTTAGTAGAGATAGGGTTTCACCGTGTTGGCCAGTCTGGTCTTGAACTCCTGACCTTGTGATCTGCCTGCCTTGGCCTCCCGAAGTGCTGGGATTACAGATGTGAGCCACCACGCCCAGCCAAGAGAACTTTTTCAAATGCATTTCTAGTGTGTGCCTCCATAAGAGAAAACTTCTAGGCCCTATATGACTCAGAATATTGTGTATTATGTCTTCACATTTTTTAAAAAAATAATTTGAGACAGAGTCTTGCTCTGTTGCCCAGGCTGGAGTGCAGTAGTATGATCTCAGCTCACTGCAACCTCCGCCTCCTGGGTTCAAGCAATTCTTGTGTCTCAGCCTCATGAGTAGCTGGGACTACAGGTGTGTGCCATCATGCCGGCCTAATTTTTGTACTTTCTTTTTTTTTTTAGTAGAGACGGGATTTTACCATATTGGCCAGGCTAGTTTCAAAATCCCGACCTCAGGTGATCCACCCACCTTTGTCTCCCAAAGTGCTGGGATTACAGGCATGAGCCACCATGCCCAGTCTGTCCTCACATTTGAATGATGATTAGCTAGATATATTAGTTAGGGATTTTTTTTTTTCCCTACTGCTTTAGAAACTTAACTTCTTCAACTGCTTGCTTCTAAATTTGCTGTTATAAAGACCAATGTTGGTCTAATTTTCATGACTTTGTAGGTGATTTGTTCTTTCTGAAAGTTTATTTATCCTTAACATTCACTATAGTATCATGTTGCCCTTATGTCTTCCAATTTGAGCCTCTTTCATTTGACATCTTTCGACATTTTTTAAACTCTTGAACACATATCGTAGTATTTCTTCAGATATTTCCTGTTTTCTGTTTTCTTTCTCTTTCTGGGATTTCTATTCTCAGATATTGGTATTTTTATTTTCTAAAATTTCCAGCTACAGAATCCTTTATATTTTCCATCTTTATTTATTTTGCTGCCTTCTGCAATAGTTCATTCACCTAATTTTCTATTTTTAATCTCTACAAATTCTACTATTTATTCTAACTACTGAGTTATTACTGACATTTTTCATTCTTATTTTACCATTTGGCTCTTCTTATGAGTTTTGTTCATTCTTTATATTGCAAAAATCTTTCTTTAAGTACATTTATTTTGCTTATTTTAATTTTTTTTAAATCTTCCAATTATTCTACATCAGATGATGTACAATTTCACCTTTGTGGCCTTTGTTTGCTAGTAACTATCTTCCTCAAATGTCTTATTATTTTAGCCTGTGAATTCATGTCAAGGGAAATCTGCTACTCTGCCCGGAGTCTGTAATAGGAGGGCTGAAGGCTATGGTGGGTGTGCTTCCAGAAGAATATAGAAACATAGAAGGGGAAAAGTTCTTGGGCACAGAGCTCAGAAAACAACAAAAAGACAGCTAAATCCTCCCATTCATTTCCAATTCACCAACCACCTCTTCTGATCATTGTTTGACCCTTAAACCTTGTGCTGCAGCAGCACTGAGAGGAGACAGGGCTCCTCGCCCTCCATTGTTGGGGGCTGGAGGATGGAGAAGTGAATGGCAGGGTGTGTCTGGCCAGCCTGCAAGTCTGTGGCCACTCATACCAACATGGTTCTCACATAGCCCTGATCTTACCTCTCCTCCTTTCCAAAATTGGAGGCCTAGGGTATTGCATCCAATTTATGTGGAGAAAAGGGCAGGTGCAAAGCTTAGTGGCATCTTACAACCTATGCCCTCATAGCTTCTTCCTGAACCTCTGGGCTAAACTTTAAATGTCACCAACTCAAAACTCCCCAACTGGCAAAACAGAAATTAGACTCTTCACGGGTCCTCCAGCTTTTCAAGTTTCATTACTCAAATCCATGCTTTCCTCTAGATTCTACAGTTTTCTTAGGGTTGACTTTGGAGGGGGAACAGATACCCCAGGCCAGTCTGCCACCTCAACAAGAATGCTTTATTTAGTGGCATTCTGCCTCCAATTCACGTCTATGTCATTAATTTCAGTCTCTTCTCCAGGTCATATCAAACTTGTGGAGTAAATATTTTCCATGTGTCTTATTAAATGCTCTCAGTTCATTCTCTCATTTATTTTTCCAACAAATATTTTCAAGCATTAAGACATGCTGGCACTCCGATTAGTGCCAGGAACACAAAGATGAATTAAAACACAGCACAGACCTTGCAACATTTAGCCAACCAGTGTTAAAGGACTTTAGGGGAGCACACAATGAAACGCCTTTGAAACTACCACATTAGTTGAGTTATGGTGATGATTAGAATATATTCTCTCCCATCCCACATCACTCAAAAAGATTATTTTTAATGAGCTATTATTTCATTTCCCAGGCTTTATTTCTCATTGTTTAATTCTTTTAAAATAGCATTTCACATTATTGAGGGGAGGGTTAGTTCATCTGCTGATTGCTATACCTTCTGGGATCCCTTCTGTTCCCTAGGGCTGAGGCAAAACCCGAATTTACTAATGAACTGCCAAAAATTTCATCTCACAAATTCCTACTCATATGCCATTACTGTAAAGGCTTTGTAGTTATTACAGTGATGAGTTTATAGCCTGCAATCTAGGACAGTGCTGTTACAACTAATTCATTACCTACACTTTACACATTTTAAAGAGGAAAAAAGGGTGGGGGTGTGTGTGTGTGCGTGTATGTCTGAAAGACGGAGAGTGAGACTGAGTTGTGTGTGTTTTCTCATTTAACATTGGACTCCATTCCACAATGCACTAAAGGATTAATAAAGTTATTTAATCCTTGATCGTTAAAGTCATGTCAGCCTTTGGTAAATCCTCTCCCTGCCATAGGTCATTAATTCTTTTTTTTATTCAATCAGTGTTAATTGTGTGCCTACAATGTGCTAGGCCCTGTGAAAGTGCTGATGATACAGCTATTGCGGCAAATTTGTAATGGAGCAATTTAACTGGTCTGAACTACATTTCCCAGAATTCCATTTTCTAGATATTCCTGGTTAGGGTGGGCTACCACAGACATTTCTTGTGGGAGATGTTGCGAGGTGGAAGTGGAGCAATAGCCATTTTGTAGCTCACCGATATTGTTAAGAATCTGCTAACTTACCGCATTGATGCGAGTTAGCAGGTAGGCCTGGACTCCACCTTCCCCTGGATCCTCCTTAAACTTCCTTGACCCAAAAACCAGGAATATGTGTCCAGCTCCATGAAAAAGCACCCTGGTTTCTGCATGACATCCACACCATGAAGGTCAGAGGAAATAAGAACTGACATGGGCTTCAGGTCATACTTGTGGGGTTTTAGCTCATGCCATGGGTTCTAGCCTCCTTTTCACCTCTCCCACCTGACATCCATTTTTTCTTTCCTACCTGCTTACCTATGGGCTTTAGCTCCAGTATCAGACATGAAGACAAGAGCCTTAAAGAGACTTCCACACCAGCTCCCACATGACATCAAGTCAAGTGCCTATAGAAAAACCCTTAGTATCACATGTATTCTTAGTATCACTTAGAAGCCTAAGTGGTTTTGCTTTTCTGATTGAATGCTGACTGACAGAGCTAATAAACAAAAAAGAAATTCTAATTTCTACCCTCATTGAGTATATGATTTAGATGGGGAGGAATATATTTTCAAAATATTACATCACAGTTAATTCATTATAACTCTGAGATGTCCTGTGAACAAAAATTAAGAGTGACAGGAAAGCTTCTCATCAGGATTCTTCTAGAGAGAGTTTCATGAGGCTATTAGAGCAGAGAATGTGTTCCATTCTATCAAGATTCCCTTGGTTCCCATTTTACCTCTTTTGTAAATGCCCCTGGCTATTTATTTTCAGAAATAGCAACTCTTTCATGGAGGACTGATCTTGGGCTATTGAAATGTGCTTTGTCCCCACGAGGAGAATCTGAAGCTTGGTCCACAAGATGTATCTGTCCCCCAAATTGCAAAAAAAGAATGTCCCCAAACTGTTTCTCCCTTAGTAGCTTTCCTTGCCCACTGACTCTTGTAGACAGAATTAAAGTGGATGATAACAAGCAATTTTTTAACTTAGAATTTAACATTGAGACATTATTATTTAAGCATATGTTCAATGATTTAATAGAGGTCTAATCAATTTTAAGAGTGTCTATTCTATTCAACATGATCAAAACTAATCTTACCCTTCTCCAAAACTATACCGCCAGCCAAAGAAAGAATAAAGCCCAAAATTGGTAACTTAACTTAGTAAGAAACACTGACACAGTGGCCAACCTTCCTGGTACCTTAGCCTCTTTATTTCTCTCCAGCCTATTCCCTTCTTCACCCCTTTCTTTCAATCTTCTTTATGACTTACCTAGTTGAGAACCCCATCATCTCTTGCCTGGACTTCCAATTGTTACTTAACTTTTCCCCATAGTCTTTCCACTTTCATTGCATCATCGACCCTGTCTCAGAAGAAACTTGCATGCCTTGTGGACATGCAAGTATCCAGCTCAAAACACCTTAAGGCTTCTAAGCATTGAGTATCAAGTATTTCAATTTTAGTAAAGTACTCCTGGAAAAAACTTGTTAAAACACAGATCAATGGTCGTCTATAGAACTAGGTGATGAACTATCCCAATTTCTTAGCATGAAGATTAGGATTTAGTTCAGGCACTGTCCGGCTGTCCAGCTCTTCTCCCACATTCTCTTCCACTCTCAGAAAGCTTTAGCCATCTCTTGAGCATTTTTTAAAAAATATACCACCTTGCCCTTGCATATGCTGTTCCTACTATTCAGAGTGCCCTGCCTTGCCTTGTCAGACTTCTATTGTTAACTCACATTTTACTCTTGAAAGCTTTCTCAGATGCTCCAAGGTACAACATTGGCTTTCTCTGGGCTTCTATACTCTGTAGCTTTAAAACAACACTCTTGCTATGGGCTATCTTTTGTACATGTCTGTTTTCCAAATAATAGGCTGTAAATGCTTGGGAGCAAGAGACTGTCTTTTCAATTTTTTAAATTCTCTAACATGTCAGAGATGGTTAAAAAAAATTTGATGAATGAAGAAAATTAATTACATGTTTCTTACTCCCTGAGGAACTCAAAGCATCCTAGAAACTGCACATGTCTATTGCAAGGTATGTAACACATAGGAGATGATCTCCCTATTGTCCCAAGAGTCTTAGCTTTAGCCTCGATATCTGATGACCCACTCAGCAAAACAAAAACCTTTCAGTTAACTAGACCTTTTTTCTTGGAATGGGATTGCTTAAAGGATCTGCCATTTTTACCAGAGCATGTACTTTTGGGATCTCACCTGCCCTGCACCCCTAATCCTCAAACATTTAATTGAATTTTTTTTCAGAGAGAATTTCTGGAAAATGTGATATCATCCATCACACTGTACCTGTGGTGATATCTTCGTGTCCCTTATAGAGTTGTGCTCTGGACAACCACCAATTAGCCTCCCCCTTATCTGACTCTGATTCCAATAATGTTCTAAACTTTCAAAAATAGATTCTCCCCAAAAACAGATTCCCACCAAAAATACCCTACGATGTATTCAAGAACTTTGAGGAATCAGCCAAAACCTACAATATTTCTAGTTGAGTCTTCTAGGATAGCAAATCACACTGTGCAAATCTTCCAATCATATCTGATTCTGTAGCAATAATACAGACCAGATGGCAGTTAACTGTAACATGGGTGAAACTAGGGCAGAAGACATGAATTTTCTTTTGTGTCTAGGTCGTCTGTTTCTCAGGCTGTAGACTTTGGGCCACCTGCATCTAAATCAATGAGCATGTTTATTAAAAGACACTTCCCTCTGCACCACCAGTGAGATACCGTTTCAGCAACCCTAGAGATTGGTTTCAAGAATTTCAGCTCTTTTTTTAATTTTATTTTTATTTTAAGAGCAACACTAGTGTCCATGTCAAAATGCAAATTAGACAAACCCCCTCTCTCTGGGCAGTCATTGCTACAGTCCTCCCTGCAGAATTATCTGCCCAGGCGTGCCCACTGATATCTGAGACATATACTGTCATATCCCACAAAAGCCATATAATTGTGTACACGTCCAGCACTTCCTAATTCTTCTGTAATGTGAACTCATTCACATTTCAGCCACAGCTAGTACAAATACACTTTGAATAACCGATTCAATAATGTACAGTAGATTGTAAATGGTAAAACATTTAATTGGATTACATAATTGTTTCTAAATCTCTGATTGATAAAATTAGATGGAGTTGGGGGCCAACTGTCATAAAAAATACGAGAGAATAGCTCTATGATAACAAAGAAAACAGCCTAAATCCAATGAGAGAAGGAGGCAGCATAATTCTTTGTGCTTCTTTCTCTCACTGCCACTTAAAACTCACTGTTCTTTTGAAGTCATTCCTAAAACTATTCTGTATTCAAGATGTAAATTAACAGCAAGCTATCTATTAAAAGGCTTATAATGATGTCACTTTCCAACATAGTTCCATATATATATAAATATATATTAGAAAAAAATATTTATTTCAAATGCTTAAGGGGCTAAATGAAGAATATTTTAAGCTTTCCTTAAAATAATCTGTGTGTTGTCTTTCTGGTGATGTTAACATCTAAGTAACATTACAATATGAGAATTCTGTTAAAAGATTTTACAGTAAGACTTTCAGGTGTTAGCTAGAAAAAAAAATCCTCTAGCTTTCTTTTCAGTCTAATAAAAGGCCCATTTTTCTTACAAAATCGTCATTTAAATTTATTAGATGCATAACAATGACACTAAGTACCCAGAATCTTCCTGGTATGGAGGGAAAAAATTATTGTATTTTTAAAAATTAAGGAGTTAGCCGAGCCCAGTGGCTTATACCTATAATCCCAGCACATTCAAAGGCCAAGGCAGGCAGATCACAAGGTCAGGAGATGGAGACCATCTTGGCCAACATGATGAAACCCCATCTCTACTAAAAAGACAAAAATTAGCTGGGCGTGGTGGGGCACAGCTATAGTCCCAGCTACTCGGGAGGCTGAGGCAGGAGAATCACCTGAACCCAGGAGGTGGGGGTTGCAGTGAGCCAAGATAGTGTCACTGCACTCCAGTGGCAGAGTGAGACTCTGCCTCAAAAAAAAAAAAAAAAAAAAAAAAAAAATTAAGGCGCTAATGTGGTGTTGACTGTGTTCAGTTATTTCATTTATTTTAGACTGTGTCTATGAGGGCAAATATAACGGAGCACTTTACAATTACCCAAAAAATTTGAGCATTATAGTCGAAAAAAAATCTGATTAATTAATATCGAAGTTTGTTTTTCCCTACAAGTTACTTTGAATAATCCATGTAAATTGCATTATCCCTTTACTTCTTTTGGATTTTTAGACAGACAATTCCTTGAGGATGAGACCCATTTCCATATTTCCTTTTTATTAGTCTTGCATATCCTTCTTTAGGACTTTGGATCTTTCGAGGAACTAGCTGATAAACACACTAGGATTAAGCAGAACATTAATAGGCAATGCCCTAAGAAAACAAGGTGTTTCCACATGTTCACAAATATCTGAGTATTTCCATTTTACTGTATTGTTTTGGTACTAATTCTCTAAGCAAACGTTTGTCAATTTGTGAATTAGGATCTTAGTTACAGGTCTAACAGAAACATCATCCACTTACTAGTTTAAGTGCTCATGTTTTCATAGCAATTCTCATTAAGTAAAAATTTTGGCAAAATGTGGCCCTTCTTACATATCATTAAATAGCAAGCTAATTTGTGTGTGCATACATGTGTGTGTGCTCGCACACTTCCTCTAAGAAAAGAGTGACTAAAATCAACATTCAGAAAAAAAGAAGTAAATGATAAACATAAAAAGGAGAGTGTCATGACCTCATTCTAATTAATGACTTTGATAATCATTACTTGCTGTGGAGGGGCATTCGTCCTGGTTCAGTCTTTAGCGCAGGCATTCACCACTCAATATTGTGCAGGCAAAGTGAAGAACTTTGCCATGTCAATTACCTATTACAAACAAACTATCAAGTCACTTTGAAATAGTTAAACAAATCTATACATTGATATTTGCTGGCATCTTTATGCTACATTGAATCCACTTGAAGTTTATGCAGTATGAACTTCTCTGCAGGTATTTCTGAGATCTTAAAGTTGAGAAAGTCTCCAAGGAGATGAGCATTCTGATGTACTGCAGAAATGCTGGGTATTCCTATCAAAACAGTGAAAAACAGAGAAGCGTAGTGCCAGTGCCCCAAATTAAGGATGCTTTTTAAACCTTCCATTTCATTAAATTGCATGGCTGGATAGGAAAGTCATGCTAAAATATTGTGATTAACACAAAGGAAGCTTAACAGACAATGCTATTATAGGTGAAAGACTGCTAATTGCCATCTTCCCAATAACTTATTGATTTTAATCAAATCTTCCTAGAGCAGCATGCCGGCAGCAAATGGATAACTAGATAGAGGGAAAACACAACAATGGAAGGAGTAATATGGAAGAAATTATTCATGTTTGATTTGTATAAAATTGAACAAATATTCTTGATCAGCATTTATACAAATACAGATTCGTCAGGAAGGTGCTATCTAAATTGCTTCTCTCACAGTATATTGAAATTACCATAACTGTTAGCATTTTTAATTATTTTGATCTGCTGAAAATAGATTAAACTGAATGGGAAATTGGCTTATTAAGGCTTATATATTTGAGTTAATATGAAATGTTCTCAGCCAGTGTGTCTTGAGAATCTGTCTAAAAGACACTCACTATATCTGGTTGACAATGAGACAGGGAGGAGTGGTGGATTTGATCCTCAGAAAGAAAAGTTTTGTTTTGAGGTAGAAGTGGGAAAAAAAAGTCTTCTCAATCCCTTCACTTTATTAGCAAAATTTAACTACATCTAGTAATGGAAATATTTCATAAATGAGCAACTGGTCTGTTTGATAGATAGAACCAAGTTTTCCTAGGGAAAAAAATCTTGCTAGACTAAACTTAACACTTAAAAAAAATGGAGAACCCTTGAAATCCATCTTGTATTACAAGAGCAGTTTCTCAGTGTGAGATTCAATATGGTGTGAAACATTGAAGAGCTCACACTTTGGTCATTCACTGATGATGAAAAAGAAGTACAATGTTGAGTTTCAATTGCAGTCTGTAGGCAGGCCCCGTGGCATCCCACTGACTGTTTATCTCTTGGGAATGTCTTATTCATCAAATTGTGACACTGGACCCAAAGGTAGATTTCAAATATGAGCATGACTACACTTTTTTTTTTTTATATATATACAGAGTATTTAGTTTCCCTTGTAAATCAAATGAATAGCATAAAGATTTCAGTTCCAAAATTATCTTCTTCCACATCTACATATAATTATGTGTTTTAATAGTGCAGAGTAGGGTTTGTCAATTTCAACACTATTGACATTTTGGGACTAGATAATTATTTGCTGAAGGGGTGGGGTCTGTCCTACGCATTTTAGGAAGTTTAGCAGCACTGCTTGCCTTTACCTACTAGATGCCAGTAGCACTCCCCTACCACCAATTTGTGACAACCAAAATGTCTATAGATATTGTTAAATGTCCCCTGCTGAGTAGAATCACCCCTGGTTGAGAATCATCAGATTAGAAGAGGGAATTCTATAGTTCTCTTGATAATTATGCATCTCAAACAATTATCTAGAAAATTTCCATTTCATCCTAAAATGTAGAAGCAGAATAATGAAATTTGCATTATGGCTCCGAAGTCTGAGAAGTTTCTCTTTAAATATAGTGTATCCACAAAAACACCTGCATCTAGGTCAGCATTTGAAATTCATGAGATTAATTGACTATATGAAACAGGTAGTAGAAAATAATCACAGTGGGAGTTTGAAAAGGCAAGTAAGTCTCAAGATTAGAAGATGCTACCTTCTGTTTAAGGTTCTAGGGAAATACAGTCTAGTCCAACAGTGGCAAATGGCTTGGAAATAGCTGCCAACTCCAGCTGACTGGTAGTGGCTGATGGAAGCCCTGTATTGAGGAGGATTCTGATTCTGCATCCAGGCTCGGCAGGAAAGAGGACTGTGATGAATTAGTGAGGTCTACCTTGGACGAGGCAAATGGAAATATGGGGGCTTATCTCAGACACTAGCCTTTTCCTTTCTAGTCATTTGAACTGATTTGCTCTCAAAATTATTTTAAGCACCTAATGAGACTGTGGTATGCTGTTTTTCTGCTGCATAAATAAATACGTTTAAAAAAGAAAATGAATAAAATGATGATCATTTCTAAATATTTACTAAGCATCTCCTCTTCCTTAGACACCTGTTTTGGGCTCTATAGGCATGCTATTGAATGACAAACATAGCTTCAAATATCGATCGAAACATTCATGTTCCAGTGGACTGGCCTCCAATGCAAAAGAAACAAGCCACTCATTTAAAAAACAAAAAAAATCAACCACAGGGACTTGACCTCCCAGGAATGTATAGTTTCCTCTAAAATCTGCATAAATATTTCCATTCTGTGTTATCTAGTATTCCTCTTAGTTTCTGAGGTTCCAAGAACCAATATTATATTAGGCCAATATCCCTTTGCATCTAGCCAATGGTATGGACTTAGTGTCTAAGAATGCTTTGCTGGACAAGGCAAGTTGTATACTTCCTTAAGGCTGAAAATGACCATGCACAGGATAATGTTTGGGGAATGGGTAAACAGGAAGTAGCCAATCATATGCAGGACACGTCAAAGATCCTTTGGAAGGTTCTTCCCAAATAACAATGTACATTATTATCTCTCCTGCAAAATTTAAAAAGATATAACCCCAAAATTTAAATAACTTCTTTAGATCAATACTAAATACATAATTATAAAAATGATTTACAAAATGATTTTCTAGGTACAAACTACTACTTTTCACTTCTGTGGCTAGCACTAGCAGTTGGCTTGTTAGACCAGGAGCTAGTATTCAAAAAGAAGTTATGGTTTGCTCACTCTTTCCCAGTTGCTGCTCTTATGAATGAGAATGAAAATAAGCTCTTCCAAAGTGTGGGTTCTAGACTCCATCAATCAAGTGACAGTAAGCTAACACCGTCTGGAAAGGCTCAATCCAAATTTGTATCTTGGCACAAAAATTGCAAGTGACGTGAATAATCGAAATTATACATATTAAATCTTTAACTGCTAAGGTTCTGCTTTAGATAAGGTTGACATAAAACTTGGTCAACTTCATTTTTTTGTATCAGGATTGATCTTATTTTGCTGGTAGATGTAAATAAAGACTGAGACAAATTGAGTGTGTGGCTAAATTTACTGACCCCCAAGGCAAGGAAAACCTATTCCAATGCAAAGAATAAGATTTGTGGGTTGGGGTTTTCAGATTGTCAGAGGGATATTAGCTCTGAAAACATTAAAGCCTTGGGAATTGACTTCCATGTGGATATAAAAGGGCAAAAACAGCCCCTTGTAAAGGTGGCCTCCCAAACCAGTGGCAAGGCAGGGCTTCCAAAGTCAATGGCCACGAAAGCTCACTGGGAAATGTGATTGACCAGTTTAAACAAGTCATTGGCTTATCAGTTTAGGATTGACTGGCTGTAGAAAAGTTCAGCACAGCCCGATTGTGGAGCCCCAAATCCTCTGGCTGGATAGTCACAAGGTCACTGTGGGGCTATCTTTGGCCTACTCTGACTAATTATCTGAGAAAAAGTTGTTTGCTTCCTTCTTGTGGTATCCTGACCACTTGCTATTTTACACCCCCAAGGCTCAAGGGTCATGTGAAGATCAAGTTCACCTGCACAAGTTCAAGGTGCTTTGGAAATATCATGTTGCCCCCATGCTAGTTTGTCATCTGTGGCAGCTTCAAAAGGAATAATATATTTTACAGATATATATATATATATATATATATACACTTTGCACTTCATAGGACAATCATTAGAAAAAATGAGTGATTTTCTTCATGTGAAACATCTGCGGCAAGTTGTTCCACATTCTAGAAAACAAAGCTAGGGTTAGAACCTAGTAGAAAAGACAGAGAATGCTCGACATAACCAAAAGCGTTCCTTGGTCAAACACCTTGCTGTGCAGAATGGATACCTGTGCAGCTCAGAATCGAAAATGAATCCAAAATAACGTGAAGGACAGAGCCCTTGAGGGGATTTCGAAGGTATAGTTAGATGCGCATTGCAATTGAACTACTAATATTGGGTAAATGAGGGAGTAAAACAGATTACACGATTCGTTATCAGCTTCAAATATTTGAAAGGACTCCCATTTGAAAGAATACTTTGGGGCTTTTCCTTCCACAAGAAACATGTTTCATGTCATCCAGACACTAAGTATATTTCTTTCACAAAAACTGTTACATTATCTGGGTAAACATGTCAATCAAAGACTACAACTAGCAATTTACAGCAATGATGCTAGATTTAACATCTAGAGAGCACGATTCCAGTGGGAAATAGTATTTTTATTTACCTCTTTGTTACTAGAACTATTTTTTTAAAAAGGTTTTTACATAAGGAGCTTTGAAAGGAGAGTATTTATGTTATAACCCAAACAAATCTTTAAAACTTTGAGGTGTTTTTATTGGATTGCTTTCTCTTTCAATTTAAGAGATAATTTCTCTAAAATACTATTTACCAAATTTTTCAGTGTGTCCCAGAACAAACACTTGTTCTTATAATGAAGCTTTGGGAGAAGGGTGACATGATATATTATTCTGCTTGCATGTTAAGGTTTAATCATTACTTATTAATTATCTTATTTTCACGAGATTTTCTCAAACTTAATATTCTATTAAGGTAGCATCTGTTAGAGGAATTATCTTGGTTTTTTAAAGCAAATTTTAGCTGATTACCATGAATCTACATAATTAAAATTAGGTCTAATTATGTAGTGTAAATACATGTAATATATTTATAAGATATAATGACATAATTATGATTCACAATAATGTTGAAAAACTCCCCCTTAAAATTAGTAAGGAAAATATGTTGCACAATCCCTCTCCAATTTATTAGCAATTTTACAATGTATGTTTCTTCTGTAGCTTCTAAACTGGAGCTTTGTCAAGACAATAAAATTAAAAATAAATATATTTTGAAGTTATTAACCCAAAAAAAGTTACCAAACCTTCCTTTGATTTCAAAACTATATTTTCCAACCTTTTAAAAAAATACATCTTAAAATGTTAATCCTAATAAGAATCCATTTCTAATGCACCTTGAACCCATTGTTGAGTGTCCAGCATATTTAGCCAAGAGTTAATGTAAGACAGTTCTCACTTTGTTTTATAAATGACAGAAAATGTAACAAACTGTGATGAATTTTTGCTCAACTACTGCTTGGAAAGACAATGAGAAAAATTTGGGCAACACAGCTGTATTTTGTATCCTATATTAAGGATACAAAAACATTTCAAAATTATAAGACAAAATTATTCATTTAATTCACAAAATTGAATTATAATATTAGGGTTCAGGGTGCCCTCAGCTGCCCTGAGAGGACGTTTCTCCAGGTTCTTGGTCTCCTGCCCTCTCAGGAATGAGAGAGGGGACCATGGCACAGTGCGTAATAAATGCCGGACTCAAAAGTGTCTGTAGAAAGTGATTTACAGGTATTGATCGACTTACCAACTATGCAACTTACGACCCTTCAACTTTACGACCACAATCACTAGCCACGACTGCTCCGCGTCTGGCAGCGCAAACGTTGCCCAGCTGGGCGTACGACAGTGCGGACCAGCTTCCAGCAGCACTACCATCTCCGCGTGCACCATTTCAGCTGTACATATAGCCTACTCAACTTATGGCCAAATCGTGTTACGACCGGCCTGCAGTCCCGACCGTGGTCGTAAGTCGAGCACTAGCTGTATTTAGAGAGAGAGAGAAACAGGAGAAAGAGAGAGAAAGCAACAGCTAACTCTCACGCTGAGTGAGCGAATCCAGAAAGATGGAATGTAGGAGAGGAAAGCAGCTTCCACACTGAGTGGAAAGGAATAGCGAGAGATGGAGTTTAGGAGGGGAAGGCAGGCTTCCACGAGAGAGTGTGGAAGGGGACTCCAGAGGGGAAATCCAGGAAAGAGAAAGACAGTTTCCACGAGAGTGTTCGTGGAAGGGGACCCAAACATGGAGTCCGAAGGGGTGTGGAAGAAGGGGACTTTTAACCTGGGAGGAGCCCTCAACTTCTCCAAGACCCCTGGCCAATGAAAGGAGTTCCTTAGAACTTCCGCTGAAGTGATTGACTCTTAGTTTCTTCCCATGCTCATGAAATTCAAACATAAATCATTAAATCTCCCGGATGGAGAGAGATGGGAGAAGAGCATGGTGCTAGAAAATTCTTGCCCTTAAAGCTACGCCCCCTTGTGGACCCTGGAAAGAGAACACCTTCCCTCAGAAGGATATATTTGATTTGCTAGGGCAGGACTGACATTTTTCTGTAAAGGATTATAGTAAATATTTTAGGCTTAGAGGGTCATACAGTCTGTCGCTGCTATTCAAGTCTACTGCTGCAGCTCTAAAACAGCCATAGACAAACAAATGGGTGTGGCTGTGTTCCAATGGAACTTCATTTACTAAACAGGCAGCTGCTGCATTGGTTTGATGTGGCTCAGAGTTTGCTGAGTCCTGTACCGCAGTGGTTGAAAGAATTGATTCTGAAGTTTGTCCTCTATGTTTATATATTTCTTTCACCGTTTAATAACTTTGTGACCTAAGCTAACTTAGTTTGGTTTTCTCATTTGTAAAGTGGTGGTAATAACTGCTCCTGTCACATAAGGTTGTTGTGAGGATAAAAAGGAAACAATTTATGTAGAGCACTTATTCCTTTGTAGGAGGAATAAATTGTTGTTTATAGATATATAGCATGTATATGCAAAATATTTAGTATTCAACATTGGTTTTCAGATTTTTATAGCACAATTTTACACATTAAAATTTGAGAAGCACTGGTTTAGTTGTTGAAGCAAAAATGTTCATATGATAAATAATTTTTCCAAAGTAGTACACCACAATGTCCTGATGAGCCTGACCTTATACATAAGACATAAACTATATAAGTGTACTAAATAAATGATTGTACTCTAATGCCTCCTCATCCACAGGTGAATACATCCCAAGACCCCCAGTGGATGCTTGAAACTGTGGATAGTTCCTGTCCATCAAATCACATTTCTGTTTCATGTGCTCATCCACAAACTTAATAACCTTTCCATCTTAACTAAGCACTTGTCACGCACTGTGGCTATAAGTTTTGCAGTTTGAGGTGTGACAGCAAAACTGGGATGAATTTTTTTTCCTTCTTTACAATTTTGTGGATAAATTTCTTCTTATCATAGATCTTAATAACCTTTTTCAACTTTTTTTCTTAAAGACCTTTCACTGTTTCACATAGAATAAATATTTTATGGCTTTTCTTTAGCACATCTGAATTGCCACCATCCCTACTGCTGTGCTTTGGAGCCATTACTAGGTAAAATAAAGATGCCTTGAGTCCAACCACTGATAACTGAGATGGCTGCTAAGTGACTACTGGGCAGGTAGTGTCTACAGGGTGAG
The DNA here is from genome assembly GCF_001604975.1 of Cebus imitator. Lineage (NCBI taxonomy): Eukaryota > Metazoa > Chordata > Mammalia > Primates > Cebidae > Cebus > Cebus imitator. The sequence continues at coordinate 4,592,045 of NW_016107401.1, read as the reverse complement.
CAAGCAGGACAAAGGAATGATAAACTATTCCAATAGAGTGCACATGGTGTATTTTTAGAGGATTTTATGAAATATCCTACAACATTCTTCTTCAAAGATCATTGAACATTTCCTAAAGAATTTTCATGAATATATATTTGTCTCGCCACTAAAAATGCACACCTTTTAAGGATAAGGTCTGTGTTTATATATACATGTGTGTGTATATATATATATATTTATATATATAAATATATATAATATATAAATATATATAATATATATTATATATATATAAATATATATAATATATATAATATATATTATATATATAAAATATATTTATATATAATATATATTATATATATTATATATAAATATATATATATTTAATATTATATATAATATATAATATATTATATATATAACATATATATATAATATATTTATAATATATATTTATATATATAAATAAATATGTTATATATATTATATATAATATATATTTAAACATATATAAACATATATATTTATATATGTTATAAAATATATACATATATTTATGTTATATATATAAATACTATATATGCACATGTATATATATAATATATATATTTATATATATACATGTATATATAAATATATATATTATATATATACATGTATATATATTTATATATGTTATATATATAGATACTATATATATGACACTACATATATTGTATTTCCTTTTGTGCTTCTCATGTTTTTATGGACACCTAATTGTCAAATATACATTTTTGACTATTAATAAATTAATTTTAGTATTAAGTATGCAAGATTGTCAAAATTAATTCACCAAACTTTTCTTGATATCTTACAATCAATAGTTCAGATACTGTTATGAGGATAAGTGAGATAACACCTTATAATTTTAAAATGGGGATCCTACCTGCTTTATCTTTCCAAAAGTTGTGAGGAATAACTTCGTAGAGAGAGATCCAAGATGGCTGATCACTAGCAGCTCGGGATTGTAGCTCCCAGTGAAAGCGCAGAGAACGAGAGGATGCCACACTTTCAGACGAATTTTTGTTGCTCACAGACCAGGAGATTCCCAGTGGAGGAGCCTCACGGGTCGCCAGCACAACGCTTGTGGCCAGCGTGGTGGTTTTGCTGGCGCCTCAGTGTGGCAGTTCTTGGTGCAGAGTAAACGGGACTGGGTCCCCTTTCGGCCGTTTGGAGCTCCGGGAAGGCAGAGTCGCCTATTCAGCTGATTGAAGGACGGACTTAAGAAGGAAGCCAGACCCGAGATTCCCGGGCAGAAAAGCATCACGAATCTTAACGCCGCTGTTTTACCTGGAGCAGTGGGTTGCTCAGATTCTGGCGCTGGGAATCAACAAGTTGGACATCCACTCAGAAGCCTAATTAGAAAGTCAGTAATTATAAAGATGACAGATGGATGAATTTATAACGAAGGGAAGAAACCAGCCTAAAAAGACTGAGAATACCCAAAATCAGAACGCTCTCCCTCTACAGGGGATCACAGTTTCTCATCAGCAACGGAAGAAGGCGTGATGGAGAAAGGCTGTGTTCCGTTAACAGATCTAGGCTTCAGAAGGTCAATGATAAGAAACTTCTGTGAGTTAAAAGAACTTGTTCTAACCCAATGCAAAGAAACTAAGAACTTTGAAAAAAGGTTTGACGAAATGCTAACGAGAATAGACAAGTTAGAGAGGAATATAAGTAAATTAATGGAGCTGAAAAACACAACACGAGAACTTCGCGAAGTATGCACAAGTTTTAACAGCCGAATTGATCAAGCAGAATAAAGGATATCAGAGGTTGAAGACCAACTTAATGAAATAAAACGAGAAGACAAGATTAAAGAAAAAATAATAAAAAGGAATAAGCATAGTCTCCAAGAAATAGGGAACTATGTGAAAAGACCTAATCTATGTTTGATAGGTGTACCTGAATGTGATGAAGAGAATGAATCCAAGTTGGAAAATACTCTTCAGGATATTATTCAGGAAAACTTTCCCAACCTAGCAAGGCAGGACAATATTCAACTCCAGGTAATACAGAGAACACCACAAAGGTATTCCTCAAGAAGAGCAACCTCAAGGCACATAATCATCAGATTCACCAGGGTTGAAATTAAGGAGAAAATACTAAGGGCAGCCAGAGAGAAAGGTCAGGCTATCCACAAAGAGAAGCCCATTAGACTCACAGCAGATCTCTCAGCAGAATCCCTACAAGCCAGAAGAGAGTGGGGGCCAATATTCAACATCCTTAAAGAAAAGAACTTTCGGCCAGGCGCAGTGGCTCA
>NW_016107401.1:4580657-4589496 GCF_001604975.1 Cebus imitator | reverse complement strand
AAAAGAACTTTCAACCCAGAATTTCGTATCCAGCCAAACTAAGCTTCACAAGTGAAGGAAAAATAAAATCTTTTGTGAACAAGCAAGTACTCAGAGATTTCATCACCACCAGGCCTGCTTTACAAGAGCTTCTGAAAGAAGCACTACACATAGAAAGGAACAACCTGTATCAGCCTTTCCAAAAAGATACCAAAAAGTAAAGAGCATCAATACAATGAAGAATTTGAATCAACTAATGGGCAAAACAGCCAGCTAACATCAAATGACAGTATTAAACTCACATATATTATTATTAATCCTAAATTTAAATCGACTAAATCCCCCAGTGAAAAGATACAACCAAAACCCATCCATATGCTGCATCCAGACCCATCTTACATGCAAGGATACACAAAGGCTCAAAACAAAGGGACAGAGAAAGATTTACCAACCAAATGGAGAGCAAAAACAAATAAATAAAAAGCAGGAGTTGCAATTCTTGCAAGACTTTAAAACAACAAAGATCAAAAGAGGCAAAGAAGGACATTACATAATGGTAAAAGGATCAATGCAACAAGAAGAGCCAACGATCCTAAATATATACGCACCCAATACAGGAACACCCAGATACAAAAGACTTTTAAAGAGACTTTTAAAGAGACTTAGTCTCCCACATAATAATAGCGGGAGACTTCATCAATATTAGACAGATCAACGAAACAGAAATTAACCAGGATATCCAGGACTTGAACTCAGATCTGGAACAAGTAAACTTAATAAACATTTATAGAACTCTCCACTTCAAATACACAAATTATACACTCTCAGCACTACCACATCACACCTACTTACAGGCTTAAATGAAATATTGGTTGGCTGCTTGACTGTTATTTTCTTCCCTCATTTTTTCCTGTCTCCATTATTAAGCACAATTATCAGCATAAAAGAGGTTTTCAATACCCATTTTTAGACTGCATTCTAGCCTGGGCAATAAAGCAACACTCCTGTTCTCTCTCTCTCTTCCTCTTTCTCTTTCTTCCTCTCCTTCATTCTTTTTTTTTTCTTTCTCTTTTTTTTTAAGAAAAGATGTTCAATTATGTCCCAAATTGATCTCTAAGGTGATTCACACACACTATTCTTAAAAAGTAAGTGATTCTGAGCTAATATAATATTTTCAAACAAAAAAACTGCATAATAGTGGGAAAAAAATACGCTAATAAATAATTGATGCATAGTTCACACAATGCCATATGGTTTGGATCTGTATCTCCACCCAAATCTCATATTGAATTGTAATCTCCGGGGTTGGAGGTGGGGCCTGGTGGAAGGTGATTGGATCATGATGCAGTTTCTAATGGGTTAGCACTATCCTTGTAGTGCTGTCTCATGATAGAGTTCTCATGATACCTGGTTATTGAAAAGTATGTGGCACCTCCCCACTTCCTCTCTTCCTCCTGCTCCCTCCATGTAAGACCAGCCTGCTTCCCTTGTGGCTTCTGCCATGACTGAAAGATTCCTGAGGCCTTCCCAGAAGCCATTATGCTTCCTGTACAGCCTGCAGAACTGTGAGCCAAATAAGCCTTTTCTGTGGCTGGGTTCGGTGGCTCATGCCTGTAATCCCAGAACTTTGGGAGGCTGAGGCTGGTGGATCACCTTAGGTCAGGAGTTTGAGACCAGCCTGGACAACATGTGCAACCTCGTCTTTACTAAAAATACAAAAATTAGCCGAGCATGGTGGAGGTGGCCTGCAATCCCAGCTACTTTCGAGGCTGAGGCAGGAGAATCACTTGAACCCGGGAGGCACAGGTAGCAGTGAGCTGGGATCGCGGCATCGCACTCCAGCCTAAGTGACAAGTAAGACTGTCTCAGAAACAAACAAACAAACAAAACCTTTTCATTATAAATTACCCAGTCTCAGGTAATTGTTTATAGCAGTGTGAGAACGAATACGAGTATCCAGTAAGTGTTCCATCGAAGACAAATAGAGATTGTAGTAGATTGATACCAGCCTGAGTGTTGGGAGGTCTAAGCTTGCAGACCAACTCTAGAAAAACGACTTATCTAAGTGTGGACAAGGTAGCTGTCCCTAGGCCTTGGGTTACCTCATCTATCAAATAAATGAACTTTCTGAATTCTCAAAACCGTGGAATCTGTCAGACACAGAATTTCCCACTTCCCCCCTGAGATTCCAATACGCCTGCCCACGAGTTGGGGGCAGGGAGGAGATGGAGGGCTTGGCTTGGTATCTTCCAGTTCAGGGTGGTGTTCTTGAGGAGCCCCTCTTAATGATGGGCAATATACTTTTGGAGCACAGAACCAGAAAGAAGAGAAACAAAGCAGTAGGTTATTCCTCAGATCCATTTTGTAGCCACACCAGACCAATCTGACTCAACTTTTACACAGATGTGAATGATTGTTCCGTTGCCACAGACCCTTAGGTCATATAACCTGAGCATACTGAAATGAAGCAAGTGTGAAACCACAGGGGAACCTAAATGCTTGGGTGTGGACCTGGCACTGAATTAAGAAATGGACACCACACGGCGGGATCCAGGATCCACTCAAGATTGAGTTCTGGTGTCATTCCATGGCAAGATCCAATCAGATCATGACTCTCAACACCACCTTATTGTACTATCCAATCAGATCACCCCTAATTCCCCTACGCTTATAAAACCTGACCCAGCTTCCAGCCTGGGGAAGCACTGCTTTGGGAGCTATTCCTGGTGTTCTTCTTAACTTGTTGCAAGTAGTAAAATCTGCTTGCTAAATCCTCCTGACTTTATCATTGGGCTGTCACTCGCCAAGTGACTGGTCCCACCATTGTGTGGGTAACAACTTTAGCTGTGCAGTGGATGAAATTCCAGGGACTCTCCCTAGACCGTGTTTCCTCTGGACCTTTTTCTATGTTTGGTCTGGACACTTTCTCACCCTTGCTCTTTCAGTCCTGGGGCTATAGTCCCTTACATGTCCACAGTAATGCCAGCAGTTTAAATTTAGGTTTTAGGTGCTTTAGACAGCTTTTGTGACCTAAACACTTATGACTCTATCTCCTCACCAAATGTTCTCTTTCCTTTATCCCATTCTCTCAAAGTACTGCTTGGGGGCTCACCCTTATCCAAGAAGCCATTTCCACCTAATGTATAATATTAAAGTTTAGTAAAGCATTAACCGACTCAGATAATCTGCTTGTATTTTCACAGCAGCTTTCACATTTTCAGGATGAGTCATAAGTGGTGAATTTATATACTTACTATTGTGGAGGGAAGCTGTGAGAAGGAACACATTTTAAGGAAGTGGGATCATTTAGCTCTTCAACATTTACACTTTGAAACTCCTCTAGTAGTCTGGGATGCTGTTGTATAGTTAGTGAAATATCTTCCATTCATCCAAGTATGTACTGATGTGACATACTTGGATGAATGGCAAGATACTGAATGGCAGCAGTGACATTGTTGGAAATGCAGAATCTTAGGTCCCTCCCCAGTCCAACTGAACCAGAATCTGTATTTCAACAAGATCCCCTAATGATGATTCTTAGGAACATGGAAGTTTGAGAAGCAATGATAGACCACATAGGCAAAAATGCTCTCCTGCTTGGACAAATGCATTAGTAACATTGCCTTTACAAAGAGGATGGAGATAGATAATGTCTAAGCACAACAGGCTGAATCTCATTAGTGAACACACAATCTCTCTAGTCAACACTGCACCTCCTGCTCTTTGGGAGAATTCTGTACCATCCATAAATAACTGGGGCGATGGAACATACATTAAAAAGTACATAGAGTTTGTAATCTGTACCTGACTGCTTCTCCTCTAAGTTACTCTTTTTTGACTTGTCCTATTTACCCACATGCCTGTGCTCCCTGGGGAGATTAAAGACAGTCTGGGGAAAAAAAGATGTTATACATCTTTCCTTTCTTCCCATCTCAAACTGTTCCCTCATCCCCTAGTACCTAATATAGTATAGTCTACATACGTGGTATTAAAGAAATATTTGTTGAACTTTTAATAAAGAATCAATAGAGACAAGTTTACTATGAAAGATGCTTGTTTTACCCACAAGAAACAAAGCAAGGGAAATACATATACTGCATTGCCAAAGAGCAGAGAACTACAATTTTTGACCTTGGTTTTGTTAATAAAGCTTAATAAATCTTAATTAATCCCAGTGTTTTTATGTAGTCTGTGGCTGCTTTTGTGCTACAGAGATGGAGCTGAGGAGTTGGGAGAGAGATTAGATGGACCATACTGACTAAAACATGTACCATCTGGACATGCACAGAGAAAGTTTGCCAACCCCCATCACAGAGCTCAGGCCTGGGACCTTAAAGCCACTCAGCGCTTGATTGTGTAGGGTACCACTGCTGACCTCCTTGGGCTGGTTAACTCAGCAAGGATGACCTGAATTGCACAAGGCAAGGATTTAATTGAGGTATGAAAAGTCCTTTCAGGAGAAGCAAAAGTAGCCAGCAGAGAGTCTCCTTCCTGGTCTTTCAAGCCCAGACCCTTTTTCACAGAACATTTAATAAAACATTTGAGTAGCACCAAAGTTTAACTTACACTTTGATGATCAAAACATGTTCTCCTCCCTCATCTTCCTCTAAACGATACGTAATTGAGTAAATTCTAGAAAAGCATTCATACAGCTTGTTCTGTGAACCTTAAAGTTCCCCAGTCTGGCCTCCTCTCTGTTCTGCCTTCAAGTTTGTGCCCACAAATCTTCTGAACCCCCAGAGGAAAGGAAAAACCTCTCTGCAAGATCTCTCTCTAGAGCTCTGCTTAAATTAAACTTCTATACTCTTCAAAATGCTTTGTACCACCTCACCAGGCAAAGCATCCTAATATCTTCCTGATATATGAGATCTTTGTCCCCTAAACGTAATTGAAGATTCTTTTGCATTTTCTTGTTTTTGTACGCTGAGGCAAATATCATCTGATTTATCCATCAGAGTTCAATCAGAAAAGTGGATACCTAATATCAAACATTTAATAAAATGTGTTAGTAGCACTTGATTTATATTTCGGTATTTATTATTATTATCATTTTTGAGACAGAGTCTCGCTCTGTACCCCAGGCTGGAGTGCCCTAGCACGATCTTGGATCACTACAATCTCTGCCTCCCGAGTTCAAGCTATTTTCCTGCCTCAGCCTCCCGAGTAGCTGGGGATTACAGGCACCCGCCAACACACCTGGCTAATTTTTGTATTTTTAGTAGAGACAGGGTTTCACCACGTTGGCCAGGTTGGTCTTGAACTCCTGACCTTGTGATCCATCTGTCTTGGCCTCCCAAGAGGGAGATTACAGGCGTGAGCCACCATGTCCAGCCATATTATGACTATTCCTATTCTTTTGCTTTGAATATACTGCTGCTGAACACTGAGAGATTTCTAAGATATGCTTTCTCAGACAGATTTTTCATTAAAGATATTTGCTGTTTATCAGTTGGAGTCAGTAGAACAGGTTGGAGCCAAGCTTGTGTCTCTACTTCCAGTCACAGCCTCTCATCTTTGTCTCTCTTTTTTGGGAATTAGGATCAGGAACGTGGTTGCTATCTTACAACAACTCCCCCCACCCCCTAGGAGGACACACACCTTGTCTAATGGGGCCAGCTAGAGCAGTTCTTGGTCATTTTTGCTTCTACCTGCCTAAATTTGAAATGTCCAAGAACCACTATTCTAAATGTAAATTTTAAGTCTTTTTCAAATAATTTACCTTTCTGTGTCAAGGATTTGCTAAAGAGAGAAAGTGCATTACATGGATATAGATTTCCGTGAATGTTGACAACATTGGTTACATAATTCTTCATGAGTCACTTTGATTATTTTAAATGTATGTGGACAGATCAAATATAAAGATGGCAGTGGCCCTGAACCCAACTACGTCTTATTGCCTGCCAATATGAATGAGCCAACTTTATTAGAGTTAAATGTGAGTTACAGAGCTACTTCTCACACACTCAGTAACAGGTTACAGTAAAAACAAGTGCCAGGGCAAATTCAGCTCCACGTATAGGCATTTATTAGCATGCAAACATAGGACAGTCATACATCTCACTTCCAGGCGTCCATCATTTTAAGTGCGCCAAGAGTGTCCTGAATAAACCGTATGATTAAGGCAGGTGCTTTCAGCAGGATTTGGCTAACCACAGAGTTAGAAGACCTAATTAATCAGTAACTTAATAACCTGGGAATACCGTCTACTGTTTTCTCTCAATTCTTAATTTCCTGCAACATCAGGGAGAGCCCCTGCAATATTCTACCAGTGCACGTGTCTTGCACATCACAGATTTTTCAATGACGTTCTTTTAATTCCTTTCGTTATTTAATAAGACCCCAGTGTTGCTCATAAAGATAGCTGAAGTTTCTATAATAGCTGCCTCTGGACTGTGACCTTTTTTGTGCAATGCGTACACTTGATTAGGGTAACTAACTGCCCTGCTATATAGTTTGGATGTGTGTCCTCCAAAACGCATGTTGAAGTGTTGGAAGTGGGGCCTAATGTGATGTGTTTGGGTCATGGGAACAGATCCCTAATGAATGGCTTCCTACTGTTCTCAGAGTAATGGGTCAGTTCTCAGTCTACTAGTTCGCATGAGAGTTCCTCCAAGGGCTGGTAATTAAGAAGCTGTCACTTTCCCTTTCTTTCTCTTGATTCCCCTCTTACCATATGATCTCTGCATATGCTGGCTTCCCTTCACCTTCCTCTATGAATGAAAGCAGCCTAAGACCCTTGTCAGAAGCAGATACTGGTGCCATGCTTCTTATGGACCCTGAAGTACCATGAACCAAAGAAAACGTTGTTTTGTTTTAGACAGTCTCACTGTGTCACCCAGGCTGGAGTGCAGTGGTGCAATCTCAGCTCACTGCAACCTCCACCTCCCGGGTTCAAGTGGTTCTCCTGCTTCAGTCTCCTGAGTAGCTGGGATTACAGGTGTGTGCCACCATGCCCAGCTAAGTTTTGTATTTTTAGTAGAGATGGGGTTTCACCATGTTGGTCAGGATGGTCTCAAGCTCCTGACCTCAAGACCTGCCCACCTCAGCCTCCCAAAGTGCTGGGATTCCAAGCATGAGCCACTGTGCCCAGCCTTTTCTTTTTTTTTTTTTTTTTTTTTTTTTTTTTTTTTTTGAGATAGAGTCTCGCTCTGTCACCCAGTGGTATGATCTCAGCTCATGGTAACCTCTGCCTCCTGAGTTCAAGCAATTCTCCTGCCTCAGCCTCTTGAGTATAGCTGGGATTACAGGCACCCACCATCATACCTGGCTAATTTTTGTATTTTTAGTAGAGACAAGGTTTCACCATGTTGACCAGGCTGGTCTGGAACTCCTGACCTCAAGTGATCACCCACCTCAGCCTCCCATAGTGCTGAGATTACAGGCATGAGGCACCATGGTTGACAGAATAAATTTCTAAGTAGCAAAACATTCAAGAAGTGTCATGATTGCTTCTAACAACCTGCAATCAGATACAGAAGCAGCACAATGACCTAAAGTTGAAATTTATAATTAAAAACGAAACAGAGCCCCCAAATTTTTTAAATTTGCAACCTGGACATGCAGTAGAGAAGAAAGGAGCATTTTAAGGTGAGAAATCCAAGGGTGCTGTGGAGAAATAACTTACTAGAGAGATTAGCATGGATAAAAGGGAGATAGGTGATAATAGTAAAAAATAAAATAAGAAAAAAGACCCCAAAGACATTTCAGAAATCCTTGAGATAGACTCTACTTAGATACTCTAGATCAAGGGTTCAAAAGGCCCCCAAATACTACTCAGGCTACCATTCCGGAGGAGGTAAGCTGTAGACCTTGGTGGCTTCCATGTGGGGTTAATTCTGAGGACTGACAGAATGCAAGAGTGAGGAAGCTTGGCAGCTTCCACCTAGATTTCAGAGGGTGTGATGCAAAGTCCGGGTGTCTAGGCAGAAGCATGATGCAAGGGTGTCAACTTGTAAAGAGACTCCATCCAGACAATGCCAAGCAGAAATGTGGGGATACAGCCACCACAGAGTCTTCGCCAGGGCACTGCCTCGTGGAGCAGTGGGAGGAGAGCTACTGCCCTGCAGACCCACGAATTACAGAGCCACTGGCAGGTAGCATGCACCCTCTGCCTGGAAGAGCCATAGGCATTCAACTCTAATGCATCAAAGCAGCCATGTAGCCTCGCCTAGCAAAGCCATGGAACTGGAGCTGCCCAAAGCTTTGCAAGCCAACCTCACACTGGTGTGTTCAAAATGTGGGACATGAAATCAAGGGAGATCGTTCTGGAGCTTTAGGAGTTGTTGTCTGCCCTGCTGGGTTTTTGACTTGTGTGGGGCCTGTTACTCCTTTCTTTTGGTTGATTTCTCCCTTTTGGAATGGCAGTGTTAACCTGATGCCTATACAACCATTGTATCTTGGAAATAAATAATGTGTTTTAGATTTTACAGGCTCATAGCGGAAGGACCTTGCCTTGAGTCTCATATGAGACTCTAGACTTTGGACTTTTGAGTTGAGGCTGGAATAAGTTCAGATTTCGGGGGACTAAAGCAGATAATTGCATTTTGCAATGTGAGGACATGAGCTTTGGGGGACCAGGAGTGGAATGCTATAGTTTGGATGTTTGTTCTCCAAACCTTATTTTGAAATTGAATCGCCAGTGTTGGGGGTGTTAGGGTCACAGAGGTGGATCCCTCACGAATGGCTTGGTGCTGTCCTCAAGGTATTGAGTGAGTTCTTACTCCATTAGTTCCCTGAGAGATGGTTGTTAAAAACAGCCTGGCATCTTCTTTTCTCTTTCCTGCTTCCTTTTCCATGTGATCTACGCACACGCCAGCTCCCTTTACCTTCCCTTCCATGTGATCTCTGCACACGCCAGCTC
>NW_016107401.1:4573092-4580497 GCF_001604975.1 Cebus imitator | reverse complement strand
TTTACCTTCCCTTCCATGTGACCTCTGCACACGCCAGCTCCCTTTACCTTCCCTTCCATGTGATCTCTGCACACGCCAGCTCCCTTTACCTTCCCCTCCATGTGATCTCTGCACATGACAGCTCCCCTTTATCTTCCCTTCCGTGTGATCTCTGCACACGCCAGCTCCCCTTTACCTTTCCTTCCGTGTGATCTCTGCACATGACAGCTCTCCTTTACCTTCTGCCATGAGAGGCAGCAGCCAGTGGCCCTCACCAGATGCAGATGCTAGCACTATATTCCTTGTACAGCCTACAGAACCATGAGCCAAATAAACCCCTTTTCTTTATAAAATACTCAGCCTCAGGTAATCCTTTGTAGCAACACAAAGGGACAAAGACACACCCCTAGGTCTTATATTGAAAGAAATACCAATGTACATATCACACTCACTGTGCTGAAGAAATTTCAATTTTGGTTACAAACTAGATAACTTTCCCATGTTCTCACTATCTCTGATTTGGCATTTATTAGTTTTTTTCAGTCAAAGGAACATCCACTGGGCTCAGGCCTGTATGACATCTGGGTTATAAAGGTGAATGGTTTTCATGGCACCTGGTGCGTTGTCCTCCAGCTGTCCCATCATGGGACCTCGCAGCTCAAAGCTTGGTCAATGGATCCACAGCATTCACATCATCTGGGATCTTGTTAGAAATGTATAATCTCAGGCCCTACCCAAGATCCTCTGAATCATCGTTACACCTTAACAAGCTACCCCAGTGCCCCTATGCATGTGAATGTTTCAGATACATGGTCTAGGAGGGTAGAGGTCTTCAAATACTACAGTGCATCAAAATTACCTGGGGATACTCGTTAAAAATTGCGTATTCCTAAGCCTACTTTCTTAAAGTCAGGACGAAGCCCAGGAGTCTACAATTTAACAAGCAGGCAATTGTTCTGCAGGTGGTCCTGTGACATCTTTGAGATACATTAGATGGTTGTAGGGCAATAAGAGCAGTTTGGGGGTAAGGGGTAGAGGGGGAGGTCATGTGAGTCAATATTGAAATGAGAGTATCTTGAGTTTGAAACTACTGTGCTTTGTGTTGCTGGCATTGAATCCTTTCTTTTTTGGGTTTGAATGGAACAGATCGCTCTCCTAATTGCTGCTCCAGCTGGGAAGGGTCACAGACTTGAATATCTAGTGCTGCAAGAGGTCTTTTTCATAGCTAATGCATATCAAATAATTTAGGCCATTTCTGCCTCAGATAAAATGGATTTTTGACAGAAACAAGGAGGTCTAAACATTAGTCATGACTCAGTGCTAATCACGGTATTAAGATACTTGTTTGTCATTATTTGTGCATCTCATTCACTTAGCACTTTTCTAAGGTAAATGGTTTTACATCTGTGTGAAGGGAAAGCAATAGAGCATGTCTACCCTAACGAGGCCTACGAGTTGTCCACTAAAGCCTAACAAATGAATGGTATTCCTGTTTTTAAATAGATAAACCAGAGGGAAAAGTTAATGATATAACCAAGAGCAGGTTTATGTAACTGTGACTGAGCTACTGCTTTCAATTTCATCTCTAGTCTTCGTTTTCTGAGACAAGTTAACGAGGAAGAGGTTTTCAGGTAACCTAGATTGCTGTTCTTATAAGTGCTTGTTATAGCTGTAGTGAACTAAAAAGAAGCACCAGGTGGGAGGAACACATTATCACCCATAAAAATGAGCAAGAAAGGATTCATTTTAGGCCTGCATATTGGATAAGAAGTGAAAAGACCCATTAGAAGCGCAGTTCTGGAAATTTGCTAATTTTCAGGCCATCACTTAGGAAATTCTCACTCCAAAACAAGATCTGTTTTGAGGTTGTTGCCTGGGTGACCTAGTGTCTTCAGCAGTTATTGAAAGGAATCCTGGTCCCTTAGCTCAGCACTTCCTTTTCACAGAATTTATCCTGAAGAAATACACAGATGAGAGTTAGAAGATGTGTCTGTAAGAGTGTTTACTGCAGCTTTATTTGCAATGGTGAATAATTGAAAACCACATGAATATATATTGACAAGAGATGAGATGAATAAGTTTGAACCTATCTTTGCAGTGGAATACTATGTAATGATTAAAAAGAAAAAAAATATCTAGATTAGTTACATGAAAGTATATCAGTTACTATGAAAAAAATGCAAGAGCAGTATGTGTGAACCATAATATATAAAATGATAGTATGTGAACAGGAATTAATATATCAAAGACTATATAACAAAATATTGATGAGTTATCTTTCAGTAAGATAGAATTATGGGGAACTTTTATATTCAAATATATACTTATTATTTATTTAATAATCACATAATTTTAACATGAGAAGTGAAGAGATACTTTATAAAAGTTCCTGAGAAATGAGTAGTCCTAGCCTATTTATTCCAAACTATTATTTTATTTTATTTTACTTTATTTTATAGGTGAGAAGTCTGAGGTCCAGGAATTGACTGGCCTGAATTCCCCAAGTTGTCAGAAAGCCAAGTCGTTCAATATCCAAGGTCCACTAGACACTTTGAAAGAGCAAAAGCCTGACTCTCTACTGGCGAAGGCTGTCAGAGTCTCCAGTGTTGTGCTGGGGTGCAAGGGGAAGCAGGGAGATCAGCTTCAACAGATAAGAAAGCTCAGCCAGAGATCTAGAAGAGGGAAACAACACTGTGTACATTTCTTTCAAATTAATAATCTGGCAATTAGTTTTGAACTGACTGTAATTTGTATGTGGCACCTTCTGTCAACGATGTCAACACAAGTTGCTTTCATTTCACACTGGCTTGTTAGCTGGAAGGGGTGGCATTGGTCCAGGTTTCACTATGCTAACACGGACTGCCATCAACTTGCTCTCTTTGGCTGAAACCGTTGGGCAATGTCATGAGCAAAAGCAGGTGACCATTTATAAATGTGATTTATGTTTAAAGAGATATGGTACCCCACCCTACCTCCACCCCATACCTTTTATCCAATTTATATACCTAAAGTTCCAAATTTTGGAGAACAGCCCGTTAGAAACATAGGCAGGAAAGTGGCAATGGTGATGGTTCTAGAAATTAGGGCATCTTGACTTTGGTAATTCTTTACTATTAGCTAATTATGGAATTTTAAGCAAACCATTGGAAGTGGTGCCTCAGTCTCTTCACCTGTGTCAGTAAAAATATTCACTTGACCTACGTTGCAAATATAGAGGAAATATGAAATTGTCAATAGGGCGTCCTTGTTTGTATATTGAGAATTTGTGTAAACTAAACTGAAACCCCAACACCAATTCTGATGGCCTTTTTGCAGGGTATGATTCATACATCGTTAAGCCGCATTCTAACCCAACAAGCTTTCTCTGTCTTCTTTGTTGTTGATAGAACCTTGCTATTTTGTCTTATCTTAGGGAGGCCCTGTCTTCAAAGGAGATGAACTTTGGTTGAGGATATAACTGGTACTGGACTGATTTAGTCATGTAGTCTCCCCTCCTTGCTAACAATGTCTTTGAAAAGAAGTAGCATCTCTCTTATTTGATGAAATCTAATAGGATGTCTTCTCAAAACTTCTAGGAAAGGTTTTCCTTCATGCTAAGAAGAGATATTTAAGGATAAACTTTCCTCTTTCTGCCACCAGTCATGTCCACAGCAAATGCTGCCTGATTGCACAGAAATCCTGCAAGCATGAGAGGAAAAGGGAGACAAGGCAAAAAGGAACTGTGACAATGTCACCACTGTTCTTACAGTGGTGGAATCACACAAGTGTAGCAAAGTCCTTTAATTTTCTCCCAAGACTGTATTTCTGGATGGGTCACCAGCAATGTTTCCTGATGAAAGACAGTTTAATCCTATTTTTGCCTTTATGTAATGCTCACATACAATTAAATCCAAGAGTATAGTGACAGTATTTCCTGGATCAGGAGCTCTTAGGAGGTTCAAGCTTCTACAACCAAGATTCTCAGGTAAAATTAGAAATCTGATCATTAAAATACTTTGTGGTTATTCAGGAATCTAAAGGTAGCTGTAGTTCTCAAAATATATTCTGTTGCAAACAAATCCTGTGAATTTTTCATAAATTTTAGACAGATTAAAAGTACATTTGGAAAAACAAAGTTAAACAGATCATTTCTTTTTAGTATTTTTTTGCTATTGTTGATTTTATTGACTGTTTTACTATAAAATTGTAAGTTTTGAAGATGTCAGTGTATGTTGTGCATCTCCATTAATGAGATAAGCAATATTTAATGTTTCCTAATTATTTTGATTATATTACTATATTTATCTTGAGCATTTTATAGCTGTAGTGCTCATTAGATAAACAAAACCACAAAACATTTTTTTAAAAATCTCACAATCTCGGGCCACTATTTCCTAGATGTACAGATGACATAATTTCTCCTACTAAGAATTATTTTTTGTGCAAATGTGGCCAGTAGACTTTTGCATAATTTTTTCCATGGTTTCTCTGGACTGTTTTTGCCTTAAGCCTCGATTACCTTCTGAGAACTTAGAGCAAAAGTCATAATCATCATCATCACCATTATCT
The DNA here is from genome assembly GCF_001604975.1 of Cebus imitator. Classification (NCBI taxonomy): domain Eukaryota; kingdom Metazoa; phylum Chordata; class Mammalia; order Primates; family Cebidae; genus Cebus; species Cebus imitator. Next base: position 4,575,970 of record NW_016107401.1, on the reverse strand, counting down.
TCAACAGCAATGTCATTCACTCATTCAACAAATATTTATCAAGCATCTATAATATGCTCAACACTATTGTGGGTATATGGAATAAGAACATCACCCCTGCTCTCATGGGGCTTGCATTCTAATTGGAGCATTACATTATCAGGAGATATTTCCTTATGAATTTATGAGCTCCCTATACATTTATCATTTATTGCCCATATTCTCCAGGCCTACATTGCTAAGAATGCTTGCCCAAGCATGCAACCCTAGAAAGAAAGAAGCTGGATTCTTTCTGGATAAGTAAAATAAAAAAACAGCATCTCTTTCCTAAAAGATTTAGAGATATAAAACTTCTCTCACTAAAAATATTTGCTTACATTCCAGGGTAATAAAAATGATGTCTCTAGAGAGATGGAAGTCTGCTAATTTTGTTTTGAATAATAAACTGCCTTTGTCTCTGACCCAGAGGTTTCTTTGCTCCACCAACTCTTCACATTTCCTGCCTAAACATACACAAGAAGTTTTAGACTGGGTGGTCAGAAAAGAGCTGACTAAAGATGTGATGCAGCATAGCTTCAGCTCAAGTTTAAGAGCTGAAGTTTAAGAGCTGTGAGCTTCTTTAGCCACTGTGTAGCAGTAATACAGTATTGTGATGCCACTGGAATGACAGCTCCATGAGAGTGTGGGGGTTTTTGTCTGTTTCATATTGACAGCCATATCCTCAGTGTCTAGAGCAGTGCCTAATATAAAGTAGGTACTCAATACTTTTTCACTGAAGGAATGAATGAGTAAGTGATCAGTAAAAATAGGCTTCTGCAGTCTTCCCTCAATACCCAGACCACAACCATGGAAGCTAAGTAAATCCTACAAATACAAGAATAAATATTTCTGATGGATGGTGGTAATGGGTTTAAAAACTGCCTTACTGCCTTTGGGTGAGAAAAAAAAAGAAATACTCTTAATACCTAAGTTATGAGTCTGTATTAAAAAATAATTTCCTCTGGATGCTTGGTTTCATTTGGACCCATCATACCAAATACAGTAAATGAATTATGCTAAAAAAATAAGTTCCAGACCAAATAAATATACATGTACCTGCAGGCATTCCAATTGGATTTTTTAAAACTCAAAAAGCAATTATGCCATTATCTATTACTGAACCTAGTGAGCTGTGAAGAGATAGCGGAATTCATGTCTACTATTACTGAGCCATTTTTTTCTTGCTAAGAACTAATACGTCTTAAAAGTAGCCAAGAATAAAAAATCATTAGAAATATTGAGATTAATAACTAATATGGTCATATAGCAGAAATGGGAACAGACACATTGATAAGTAAAAATCTTTACTGTCATTTTTGTGCTTAGAACCTAAAAATTATCCTAACGTGTTAATATAAATTGCATTTTCTTTGAACATGTTAAATATGTGCAAGCTACTGTTATTGATGCAGCACGAGATTAAAAGGAAATAGTATTTTTTAAAAACTAGACTTGAAAGCACTGATAGCATGATTGCTTTTTAAGGTTTCTGGTTGTGGCAAAATATGTAAAAAATGTACAACTTTTTGGGGGATAAAACAGTTCTACTCACTTCATTTATTATATTTCTGTGAGAGTCTCCCTTTGTGGATTTTAAGAATATGAAGAATATTCTTGCATTCCTTCATGTATTTAGGGGTAATAACAACAAAATAACAACTACCATTTACTGGCTTTGAAGTTGAAGTAAAACTTCTGGAAAAGGCTCTATTTTCAATGAGTATTTGGCCACCAAGAATATTGACCAATGGTAATTGCTCATAGAAGACCCAGTTTACCTTGTAAACACTTTGTTCACCTAAACAGTTGCCAATGTGAAATAACTACACAATGGTTGGAATTGGGTTTAAGTAAATGATCAAGTATTTAGGGACTTCCAAAACTGAGGGATAGACCTGCATAGATGGGACTTCAGCCAAAGAACTGCCCACAGGAGGGATTCTTGCCGAGAAGTCAGGTGTTGAGTCTCTTTACACCACCTCATTGGCTATACCACTGGGTACTGTAGATTTGTTTGCAGAGTGTTAGAGATCAGTAATTGTCTTATCCCATTTTGTGCTGCTATAACAGAATACCACAGCCTGGGTAATTTCATAAATTTATTTTTCACAGTTCTTGAGGGTGGAAGGTTCAAGACCAAGGTGCCTACAGATTCGATTGTCTGAAGCGGTATGCATCCTATGGTGGGGAAGAATGTTGTGTCCTCACATGATGGAAGGCAGAAGGGCAAGTGAGCTGAATGTTGCATGAAGCCTCTTTTTTAAAGTCCTGAATCTCATTCATGAGGGAGGAGCCCTAATGGCTTAATCACCTCTTAAAGGCCATACTGCTTAATATTAGCACATTGGCAACACCTGAATTTTGAAGGGGACATGTTCAAACTGTAGCAGTACTTAATGGGTTGCAATGATTTGCAATAGAAGGAAACAATTGCAACCTATGACTTAGAAAGAAGCCTACAGCACTTGCCTAGAGCAGCACAGAAATTAGGAACACAGTTCTTGAGTCAAATAAACCCAGGATAAAATTCCAGCTCTGCTTTTTACTACTTGGTGAACTTAGACTAATCATTTCATTGTTAAGTGAAATGAGCTCTTAAAAAGTGACGTAGGCCAGGCTGGGTGGCTCACGCCTGTAATATCAGCACATTGGGAGGCCAAGGCGGGCAGATCGCGAGGTCAGGAGTTCGAGACAAGCTTGACCAACATGGTGAAAACCTGTCTCTACCAAAAATACAAATATTAGCTGGGTGTGCTAACGCATGCCTGTAATCCCAGCTACTCGGGAGGCTGAGGCAGGAGAATCACTTGAACCTGGGAGATGGAGGTTGCAATGAGCCAAGATCATGCCACTGCATTCT
>NW_016107401.1:4549818-4573077 GCF_001604975.1 Cebus imitator | reverse complement strand
ACTCCAGCCTGGGTGATGGAGTGAGACTCAGGTCTAAAAAAAAAAAAAAAAAAAAAAAAAAAGAAAGAAAGAAAAGAAAGTGATTGTAAGGTTTAACTGAGATAGTATATGTAACTACTTAATAAATATTAGTACTATTTTGATAGATACATCTATTACTTTCATTACCACTGTTTTTTTACATTGCTATGCTAAAGAGAATCATTTGTTAAGCCCAGCAATTATTGCTAATCTGCTAGGGGCCAGGGCTGTGCTATATTTGAGCAATACAACAATGTACAAAATAAAGTGACTAAACTTAAGAGCTCAGGTTCTCGTGAAAAAGGCAAATAAGTAGACGTAAAATTCAAATGTACTCTGATAACTACTTTAAAGGACACATAGGGAGCATATTATAGAACACAGAGCAAAGCAACTCAGCAGAAGTGGGAGCAGAACAATACTCTAAGAGGAGGAAGCTCATGAGCTGAATCTTCAGGGTAAGTAGTATTTAGCCATCCGAGCAAAGCTAGAGACTGATGTGTGGAGGAGAAGGAAAGAGCATTTGGGCTGGCCAAGAGAGCTCAGAGCATTTGTGAAATCTCGTCATTTCTTAAAATATGTCATCTGGAAAGTATATTGAGAGAAATATTCTCTTACAGAGATAAAGCTGGCCTCATTTATCCTACCAAGGAGCTCGTCCTTTATCTTGTGGGCAGAAGGGAATGCTGTGTTGGATGATTCTAATCCAAAGAATGACAATTTGATTTGGACAGATGAAGGGGTCACTGATATGGAGCGAGACCTAGAGGCCAACTCCTGAAATAGTTGAGGTCAGAAATCTTCAAGGTATTATCTACAGTCTACTAACCGTCCTTCTGCACGTCATCAAGACTGTAAATTGGCTCCGATTGATAATCATTCATTTCTGTGTAAGATGGAAGGCAGTTACTAGTATAGCCGGAAATCCAGATGGAGAAATTAACCATGTCCATCTTTATGTGTTATAGGTTCACCCTAAGAGAACAAATTCCCCACACCCATTCTGCCTAAGGCAGACTCAGTTTAGGGTATTGAAGGCCTAGGCTCTCCTATTTCTAGAAGAGAGAAAAGAGCTTTTTCTTTTGTTTTCTAAACTTTAGCTTTAGAAGGTAAAGAAAGATTTGGACTGTGTTGAAGAGAGAGGTCTCCTGGCCAGAAGCCAGGGAACTTGTGAGGGTTATTTCCAGAGTGGCCAGACCTGTGTTTAGGTGAAGTCAATGGCTAAGCACTGAAATACAATCCCGGCAACTTTGGTATCCCCAGCAAAAGACACAGGACCATATTTGACACAGGGCCAAATCTGGCACAGGGTCATGGCTGAAATTCCCACTTGCTAATAGATCCATGGAAGTTGAAAAGTAAGAATCTCAGTGGTTATCACTACAGACTTAAGAAAGAAGTCCCGCCCAAGTCTCAGATTCTAAAGGAAAAGCCTCTACCCAACAATGATGACACTGTATTTCTTACCAATCCCAAGTGGAGAGAGAGGGTGGGAAGGGAAAGAGAAGCCAACTCTAATTTGCATAATAAATAAGTTTAGGGTAAGCAATATTTGATATTTGTTAGCTCAAATGAGGAGGTTAGTAGATTCTAGCCATGGAAGACTTTAGTATTAAGGTGGACTGCTGCATCAGCCTTGATTATGGTGCAAAGGACACACTGCACATGTTGATATGGTTATAGTTGGGATTTTCAGACAGGACATCTTATATGCAGTCCTTTATCAGAACTAACTTGATTATAGTTTTTAGTTGCTGTGTTTATTTTCATTTTAATGATAAATTTTATTAGATTAATCATTATCAATTGAGTTTGTGGTGAGTTGATATCTAAAATTTATAGGTTACAGGTTTATATCAGCAATGTTTTGAGCCTATAATTCTTTAATAGCCAGACTTAAAACATATATATGTTCAAAAATAAATCACTCATAGTTCCTATTGCTAAAGCAGTATGTGTTACAGTGATGATGTGCCGCCCATGCATTTGTGCCACTTTTTTGACACTTAAATAGCTTGTGATGTACTATAAAAGTGAGTGCATATTTTAAGTTTATAGGGCATTGTATTACTGTATGAGCTTGTATGACAATGCCTTTGTGAATAAGATCATATTATTTTTAAACAAGTAAATGGGACCCAATTCATGAATGCGATTTGAAAAACTGTACTGCCAGTATTTACTCGTTCCCTTTGAACTAATTGTTCATCAACACATTTGCTTGTCATTGAAACATACCCTGGGTGGGGAAGTTGGCCCTTAATATCATTTGTTCTATCTAGAAATGGATTGTGTTCTAAAAAGTTTGAGAACCACTATGTCTAAATGCAAAGTGAGGAAAGCTTAAAAAGAAGCAGGAACTTCTGGAAGAGGTGGTACATTTCATCATCACCCATGACTTACAAGCTGTCAGCAGTTATATTAACCTTGCAGGTTAACCTGTACTCCAGGCAGAAATAAAGAACTGCATGAGCTACTCACTATCACTCATTTAGCTTCCCAGCCTTTTTCTGTCTGGAGTTAATGGATAAAAGCCTTCCCAATTTACACCCTACTTCCCAGCATGCTCTACTTGGATTGCTTGCTCTAGATAATATTCCTTTATTTTCCCTTAAAAGTTTAAACACAATTCAAGGACCAATAATAGTAATTTATAGGTCAGAAATGTCAGAAAACAAGAAAGGACGCTCTAAATATAGCAGATCTTGAGTAAGTTATGATTTGCTTAGAAAATTTGACCTGAGGAGATAGTTATATACCAAATTATTAACAGTGAGTAATTGTGGCAGGTAGATGATTGGAAACTTTGTCATATATATGTATATATATATATATATATATAATATTTGATTTTAAAAATAAAGATTATTATTTTATAATCAGGAAATATTGAACTGTTTCTTTTTTTGATTTAAAATATAGGTACAATCTTAAACTACCTCTCACAACTGAAAAATTGAAAGGAGAGAGATTATACTACATTCTGTGTTTTGTAGACTATATTCATTCACAAACCACTTTAATACTTTCTAATATATCTGCTACCATTCGTACTGTTGTTTACTTAATGCTCTACCTTCATCCTAGCAATAAAATCTGGAAAATCTTATGTTTGATGTGCTCGCTATATTAAAACAAAAACCTGTTCTCCCAGGTACCCCTATAATATTTTTGCACATTTTCATATGAAAGCTGCATTTTGGAAACTTTGGATTTCCAAGGCTTGATCTCCAAGATTCCATTCAATCCCAAGATTCTACAAGTTCAGGAAAGAAAATACTGGCTGCTTGGATGCGTTTTATTTCATAAAAATTCTCTACTTTCTAGGTTCTTCTGGTAGTATTTAATTATTCACAGACTGTGCAATTTTCCAGGCTATTTTGTTCGGTACAGGAGCAGTGTACTTTTTTTTTTTTGTCAAGGGCCAGGTAGTAAATATTTTAGGCTTTGAGGATCACACACTTTATCTGTCCTTCCTTCTCTTTCTCTTCTCACTATCTTCCTGTTCATCATTCTTCTCTTTCTTCATTGTCAGCTTAATTATTAGTGTCTTCTTCTTCTCCTTCTCCTTTTCTTCTTCTTCTTCCTCTTGTTCCTCTTCTCCTTCTTCCAATGCTTTATAAATGTAAGAAACATTCTTTGCTCCTAAGCTATACAAAGAGAGGCTCCGAATTTACCCATAAGCTATCGCTGCTCACCCCTGGGGCATTGCAATGACTTATCCAGCAGAGCTTGGTCAAAATATAGTACTTTGTGCACAGTGGGCATACAGTAGATATTTGCTGGCTTGATTTGAAGAGAAATTGGTATTCTATTTTTTGCCTCTGTTGACACCTTAGTGAAGAGTTCGGGTGGCAGAGAATGGCTAACATTTCAATAGCTCAGTTTTCCACAGATTTTAATTTTCCTGGTCACTGTTCGTCCCCCACCCCCTGCAATATGACAGATTCCTCAAAAGTCTTTGTGGTTTATTGCCTCCATTAGTGCCCAGAACTTCAGAATCCCTTCATGAAGCCCAGTGGTAAATGGAGGAGACACACCTAATCTAAGGCCACAGTTGGCTTTTAAAATACGCTTGAGTGTTAACAATTTCACATTCATTCCTGCTAATGATTGGGGAAGCGAAGCTTTCATTTTAGTCACCTTTCCTCTTCTAAAGGAGTGCCTGCATTTCACCTTTAAGGGAAGCTCTGGGCTTAGTGCTTCATCCCACATCAAACCCACTCCTAGGATTTCTACCTTCAAACAAGTGAAACAAATGCATTCCCGCAGGGGGGCGTGCTGTCAAAGATAAATGAACTTATCCATATATTAGAACTATTCAGATACGATTGCCTACTTAGAGGAAATCAGTGGCTGATAGAGAATACTTTCGGTGGGGAACCACTTAGCACTCCATCCCACATGCATCTAATCTCTTTAGAGCCAGGGAAAAAAAACCCTCCACATTTATGTGAGCAGAGAAAGTGTGTAATAGTTGATACAACTCAGCATGCGCTAAGATATTTTGATTACTTTTATTTTAACCTTCTCAAATTAATGGACATTTTCCCACGAATAAGTCACATTTCCTACAGAATTCCTGGAGCAAAGCCTTCCTTCTCTCTAAACATTTTCCATTTTAGCATTTACTTAAAATAAAAGATGGATAATGGTAGATACTTTGTGTTTTTTAAAAAAAAAAAGGTGGAAAAGAAAAAAAAGAAAGAAGAAAAAAGTAGTTCCATTAGCAAGTTTGGTAAGAAATTGCTCCACATTGTTCCTCTGACAAGTAGTTTTTCCCAGCATGTGTGCATCTTAAAAGTATTGCAAAACAATATCTTAAAATGAACTGATTAGTATGCATGCTCTGTGGTCACATTTAAGTTCTATTTATAAAATCTATTCTGTTCCAGGCTCAGACAAACAAAACTGAAATGCAGCTGTGTAACACATTGATAATTTTCATTAGTTCTAAAAGCCTCAATAGAATTTGCAATTTTATTCATTACATCTAAATAATCCTGGAAAACCCATTGTGAAGGTGACCTTTCACTTTTTCCCCCCTGGCCTTTGTGACTTAGCTCTGATTTTGTATGTGTGAGTGAGTGTGTGTGTGTGTGTGTGTGTGTGTGTATCCAAAAGGGCCAGGGAAGGCAGAGATTTTTGCAAGAGTAAAGAACAAAATAGAACAAGAAATCAAGTCAAGCAAAGATGAAAAATGAGGCATAGGGAATCAAAATCATCCACGTAGGTTCTGAAAGCCATTCTAACTAGGGGCATTCTGCCATCATTCCCCAGATGTGTACAAGCCCAGATTTCTGAAATCACTGTGTGATATTGTGTGCAAGGCAAATGCAGATTGTGTTCTAATTCACTGGGAGGCAGTTGTCTTTTTTGATCTGCAAGGATAAGGATTTTCCCAGAGAGTGAGCCAAAGGACAGACCCACGAGAAATAAATAGTGCTGCTTCTTTCAACTCAAACTTGTTCTTGAAAAGTAAAACAATGCCAACTATGGCAATGGCTTTTGTTATTGTGAGCATTTTTTTTGTGTGTGGATCTTTAAAAAACAAAGATCTAAAAACACACACTTCCCAGACTGCTGGCAGCCAGCCATAAAACCACAAAGGAGTCTTTAGAAAATTAAGATAACAAAAAAATAAAATAAGAGGCATAATATGAAGGGTGAAAAATAAAGGCAAACACTTGCAATTTAGCAGCGACTGAGATGGTGCTTCAACATTGACCAGGCAATTAAAATGATAAAACCTAGTGTGGAGAGAATGTGAGGCACCTGTCTCAGATAAATATATATGCGTGTGGGTACAAATGCTTGCACTCAGGAGTTTATCTGATAATTGCTAATTTGGGACTGAAGATAATGACAGTTATGAATTACCCATTATGTACAAGTGCCACCTTGCATAGTCCATCTTTCTCAGTACAGCTAGTCAGGGCCTTAGCAAGGATTGTTTTGTCTCAGTGTCTCTAAAGATGTCATATTAAAAAAAAAAGAAAAAAAAAAGAAGGGTGGTGGGATGGGTGGTGGTAAGGTACAATTTTGGGAAATACAAAGTTAAGATGGCTTTTATACTTCTCAGAATTTTAATGAGAACGTCAGTTTTTAATCTTTGAGACAGGGTGCAGCATAAGGCATTTCCCATACTAATGGAACAACAAAAGGCTTTTTTCCTCTCTTTTTTCTATATAACATCCTGTAGAATTAGTGCTTTGGGGGAACATATTTCGGAATATGCTTTTTAAGTTAAATAATTGATTTACCAACCATTGCCACTTAACAGAAATTAAATTTCAGATGTAGCAAAGAACACTGTAGAATGACTACTTTTGAGTGAGAAGGAAGAAGCTCAAAGCATGGAGTTTTGTGCAGGCTAGTGAGGCTGAGTGAAATATTTGGGTTTGTAGGGGATTCAGAGAAATATAAGGTGGGAGAAAGAGAAGGACAAACACTGGAAACATGCCCTTCATTACAATTTGCAGTTTCATGCCCTTCATTTAAAATTTGACCAATTTTAAGCCTGTGACACTACAAGTCAAGCCAGAGATTTACCAACACATTTGAAAGGTTCTAGAGGTTTGCTTGTGAACTGTTAGGTAAACAATTTTACTACATCTCATTACTACATTCCAAGTATATATATATTTTTTAAAAGTGGCTATATAATCATGCAGAATCTCATCTCATTTCAAAACCACTATACCCAGTGATTCTCAGGATTCAGGCCAGCCTACGCTTTCAGAAGATTTTTAAGTGGCTGGATGCAGTGGTTCACACCTGTAATCCCAGCACTTCTGGAGGTTGAGAGGGGTGGATTACTTGATGCCAGGAGTTCAAGACCAGCCTGACCAACATGGTGAAATCCGGTCTCTACTAAAAATAAAAAAAAATAAAAAAAAATAAAAAATTAACCGGGTGTGGTGGCAGGCACCTGTAATCCCAGCTACTCTGGAGGCTAAGGCAGGAGAATCACTCAAGAGGCAGAGGTTGCATTGAGCTGAGGTCACGCCATTGCAGTCCAGCCTAAGCAACAAGAGGAAAACTCAGTCTCAAAAAAAAAAAAAAAAGATTTTTAGGCAATAAGATAGATGATACCAAGGAAATTCAATGCAAAGAGGTCTTTCCTCAACATTTGAGAGTGTGGAAGAGATATTTAGCAAGGAATATGTGCATTTATACTTTAACATGAAGAGCTATAGAACTCAGTCACCAGAAGGAAGTTTCAGTTACAGATCTGCATATCAATGGCAGAGCAGAGAGATTTTTTTTTTTTTAACCACTTTACCTCATGAAGATTCATAGGCTAAGCAACTTCATGCAGTGGGACCTCTATTTTGAGCATAGCTAGGCCATGTTCACCAAAGCCGCATTTGTAAATGTTATAAACTAATAAGCAAACTAATGTTATGGTAAGACTGCGTTTGTGGACTTTATTGGAATCAATTACAGGCAACTAAGACCATGTGGGCCTACATTTATGTGACAGACTTCTATTGCCATGACTACTAATCGGGCTTAGTAGAGCTAATGAAATTTGGTTACTTTTTATAAAAATTTAAATAATATGTTTTAAATAAATTATATCATATACAAAAAATTTGAATTAATATTCCAACAATTTTTTTTCAAAAGATGTCCATCATTACATCATTTTAAAAGTTTAGGCCAAGGAGGTTATAAGTTACATTACAGTCATTGCATGGATTGACTCCATGTTGGCCAGTAAAGGGAAATACCTACTATTTTTTGTCAATATTAGGTGAAGTACCTGGGTGAAAAGTAGTACCTTTGGAAAAAATTTAGGTTTGATGAGTGCTATGAAGCCCAAACACCTACCATGATACAAAATACCATTAATTTAGGACAGGGTACGGGGGAAATCACTGGAGGTGATGCTGAGAAAATAAAAAGAAACTCTAACGTAGTTACACTTTGAATTTGCAAAACTGCCTTATATAACAAGATAAACGATGGTGACATGGCCACAAAAATCATCCCCTAAGCTGCCGGGATTACAGATTTAAGCACCTTGGGAATTCACTCCAATTACTTTCTATTTGTTACAATGGCAAAATGAATCTTGAATTATGTCAGTTTTGAATTATGAAACTTCTTCAAAAATATACTTTTGGCATAAAACAAGGCTGCCTTGCACCAACATTTCATTCCTTCTGAAAGACATTAACTATCAAGCCAGCTCAGCAAGGATGTACTTGAGTGCTGCTCTGTACAATTTGAAAAGTATTACAAACAGCTGATTTCTATTGCTTATCATGTGCTTAGTATATGTTGACTTTATACACCCTCCATCACATAATTGCAACAACAACTCCTTGACGAATTGTTGTTGGAATTATGTGATGGAGGGTGTATAAAGTCTGTACTGGCATCATGCAATTTTTATGGTGAATTACCTGAGGCTTAGAAGGCTGATAAACCTGCCCAACATCACACAATTTCCAATATTCATTGTGAGTCCCCAGCCTCCATTTTTAACCACACATGATAGTGAGGCAGAGTTAAAATATAAGTACCTAGGAGTTTATCTACACTGCCTTTGTTTCCTGAACTTGCCTTGATATAACAAAGCTTGTTTTTGATGTGTTTATAATGCCAAGAAAAATTGTAAATTACTGTGCACACTGTTATTTCTTTAATTCCATAAGAGGAAGATAATAAGGACAATGAGGACTGTTCCTTTGTAATTCCAATGCAATATTTTTGTGGGTGGTTTTCAAAGTACAGGGTATGCAATTAAAGATAATGTACATGGCTCCTTGTTTTCTAGAAGTGTACCATCCACTGGGTGCTTGCCGGGAATGCTTGAGGTGCGTGCCGCAGGCATTGATGTGGACATGTCATTTGCCTCTCAAGTCTGAGAGTCCTCTGGATTTTGGTGAGGGCATGTGCCCCTCAGATAACTTGGAATGGAGATCTACAAGGAGGAGTCTCTATTATATTTTAAATACTGTTTTCGGCTTCTGACAGTATTTCCTCCCTTTGTTGGACTTCTTCCCTAGACTTAAAATTGCCATAGTAATCAGGAAAGTGACTCTTGAAACTGTGGCCTACTACTTTCCTTTATTTATTCTCTTGCTATGACTTTCATCAAAACTTTTCAGAAGGCACACCACAGGAGCCATTCTCCCTGCCAAGGCATTTAAGCTCGGTAGAAGCAGATGTCCAGCAATGTAATTTCTGCCCAAGTATCACTGATATACTATTGAGGAAACATCAAATTCGATGAGTACTGGAAAAATTAAAGTCTACTCCCACAGTCTTCCTGCCTGACCTATCCTCCCAAAGTCAAATGTACATTAAATTTTCAGCCCTCATATCCCCTAACCTTTATACATGTGTTACAAATGAAAAAAAAAAACAAACCTTCTTTTTCATGATGCTGTTGAACAGTGTTTTTGTTTTTCATGTATTTTTTAAACTTTTTCAGTTGTCTTATTTTCTTTTCATTCCCATATCCCTGTCTAAGCCCTGTCCCTGCCATAGGATCCTGATGTGTATTCACCTTGATTTTTTTCTATAGCTGAACTGTGGGTCATTGCATGCTTTAGCAAAAATAAATAAATAAATAAAAGCATTATATTATACATACTTTTGTATCTTGCTTTGCTCACTCACAAGCTTTTGTTACTTATTATTAAATATCTCTCAGCTCAGTTGTTCTTTGGCTCCTTATCATACATGTTCATTTCTTAGGTAGGTGATAAACTCTAATATTCCCTAAAACAGAGTTTATTCATGGCATTCAACTAGCTGTCTTGATCCCTCTCAACTAATACTGACTGGGTGGGAAGAAAAGGATGAACCAGATAATGGATCTACTCTTAAACGACACATAATCGAACAGTTGATTCACTCAACCATCCATTCCTTCAGTGTCTTACCATGTTTCTAGCACTTTTCTTCAGGATCTGCTTTTACGGCATTGCTTTTCAAAATACTGCAGGAGAGCTGACCACAAACAAGTAACAAATCAGATGGTGTCTGAGAGTAATAAATGCTCTTAAGAAAATTAAAACAGAATAATCGTATAGAGAACACACTCACAGGAGATGACATTTGAACCAGGAGTTAAGTGATGACAATATCAGCAATGCAAAAGTCTAGATATGAGGAAGAGCATTCCAGGTAGAGAAAAAGTCAAGGGGATGAAATAGAAATGAACTGAGAGCATCTGAGGAACCCAAACAGGCCAGATATAAGGAGCATAATAGAAGAGGGGAAAGGTGCATAAAACTGTTGAGATTGTCAGGTACCAGATCATGATAAATTACTGAAGAAATAGCTCAGAAAACTGACATTTGTTAAATACGACGAGGACAGTATAAAACGCTATAGGGGGAGAAGCTGTATGTGTATGTGTGTGTGTGTGTCTGTGTGTGTTTGGATAATACCCATCTTAGTAGAGGGGGTAACACTTGAGATGGGCTTTATAATCTGGGTAGGATTAAGACAGATAAAATACAGGGGTGGGAGTGGGTAAAAGGGCACAGAAGCTGGTAGGAACTGCCTGTGCCAGGGAAAATAGATGGAAGTGTATAAGGTGGTTCTGTGACTAACACGTGGTCCATTGTAACGGAGTGAGCAAGAATTGGGGAACATAAAGCTTGAACGCACGGTGAAAGGGCTTGAATGCAAGAATATGAGAACCCTTGAATAATTTGAACCATGGAAGGTTTGGGAACAGGAGAATGATACAATCAGAGCTGTGATTTCCAAAGATTCCTCTGATACTTGACTGTTGTGTTGGAGCAAGTGGGTGAGACTGGAGATGAAGAGGCTGGTTAAGAAGCTTTTAAAAACATTTAGGCAGAGTGGACATAAGAAATTAACAAAGCATAAGAAAATCTGATTGAGAAATCTTAAACATGAAATCCGCCCTATAACCATTAGACAGTTCCTTTTCCATCACATTCATCAAATAGGTAGAGTCTCTCTAATATACCTACAGTAACAGAGAAAACATAACCTCCTGGGGAAGCCAGTTCTGTGGTTGCAGAGCACAAATTATTAGAAAAATTCCTTCTCAGGTTGAACTGGAATCTGCTTTCCGGTAGCTTCGACTCACTTTCAACCTTTCACATACTTATAAAAATATATAATAAACTATAAAAATAATAATAAACTATTATTTTTACCTTTTGTCATGTCTGGGTTAATCTCTCTCTAGTTTCTTCAACCACGAATTTTACATATAAAGATAGAATGTGCATTTTATGTATAAATGAATTTATATGCTGTATTTAATAAATTATATTTACTGATACTTTACATGCTATTAACAATGGGAAAATGTTTCTTCTAAAGGCTTTTTTTCTATTTTGAAGAAATGTATCTTTTGAAGCTTTCTCTGATATAAATACTTGGCACTGATTACACAAATGCGGAAGAAGAACATAGAACTGTCCCGTCCAATTTAACTATATTCCAGGCCAGGAGTCAGCAACTATGGCCTATGAGCTAAGAATAGCTTTTACATTTTCAAAGTGTTGAAAAAATTAAAAGAAAAATAATATTTTAAGATGCATAAACATTGTAGGGAATTCTAATTTCAGTATCCAACAATAGTTTTATGGAATGTGCTCATTCATTTTATGTATTGTCCATGGCTCCTGCCATGTTAAAATGTTGTGACAGAGACCACGTGGCCTGTAAATCCTAAGACATTTACTATCTCTCCCTTTAGATAAAAAGTTGACCAACCTTAACTCTTAGGCCCCTGTGTATAGTCTATGGACTGGTAGCGTTTGCTTCACCTAGGAGCCTGTTAGAAATGCAGAATTTCAGGCCCTTTCCCAGACCCGACTGAATGAGTATCTGCATTTTAACCAACCCCCAGGTGATGTGCATTTCTATGAAAGTCCAGGAAGCAATGCTGGAGCAGAGCTTCTCAACTTTGGCATGCATAAGAATCACCCCGAGAGTCTGCAAAAGCACCTATCTGGGGTCCCTGGTCCCAGAAAGTAGGTTGGGGTAGGGCCTGGGAGTCTGCATTTCTGTTACATTCCCAGGAGATACTGAGGCTGCTCTATCCTGAGTACATTTTGAAAGATGCTAGGGAACTCTCTTTCACATTTAAAGCTTTCCTCCTTTGCAAGGTTTTCACTGACATTCCAGATATAACAAATTCTCCCTTAATTGAACTATTATACTACAAACTGAACTCCTTTTACATGTATATAATAGTATTTAGCAGGCCAGGTGGGGTGGCTCATGCCTGTAATCCCAACACTTTGGGAGGCTGAGGCGGGCAGATCATGAGGTTAGGAGTTCAAGCCCAGTCTCACCAACATAATGAAACTCTGTCTCTACTTAAAAAAAAAAAAAAAAAAGCAAAAAATTAGCCAGGTATGGTGGTATGTGCCTGTAATCCCAGCTACTCAGGAGGCTGAGGCAGGAGAATCACATCAACCCGGGAGGCAGAGATTGCAGTGAGCTGAGATCATGCCATTGCACTCCAGCCCAAGAGACAGTGTGAGACTCCATCTCAAAAAAAAAAAAAAAAAAAGAAGATAGTACTTAGCATTAGTATATATCTCCAGTGGAGTACTTAGCATTAGTATATACCTCCAGTGGAAAGAACTCTGCCTTTCTAACTTAATGACCACTTGCTAGTCTCTAAACCTACCAAGCACATTCCCACTTGAGAGCTTCTGTAAATTATTTCCTCTGCCTGGCATACAGTTAGCTCATTCAGGTCTCTCCTTAACTATCCCTTTTCAGCCACGCATCCCCTGAGTACATTTCCTAAAGTATCTTCCTGCCCCCACCCCATCATTCTTTCTTTCCCTTACTTTCTTTTTCTTCATAGGACATAATGGCACTTTATGTATTTGTTCACTGTCTCTCTTCTCCAATTAGATTATAAGGTTTGTGATGGCAAGTACTTTGTTTTCATTCATGCAACATTTCTTTTTATTGAGCACCTGCTATGTGCTGAACACCAGTTTAGGATTAGAGGACAAATGAGTGAACCTAGAAAAATGCCTATAGACAGTTATTAGACAATCACAATCAATGAGTATTTATGGAATAAATGAATGAGTTTCTTTTTAATCTACCTGGAGCAGAGATTATGATTGCTATTTTACAAAATTTACATATCTATTGTTGTTAAGCATAGTTACATGTACAGTGATATCTAATGAAAGCTAATATTCACTGAGTATCATGTGGCGGGCAGTGAAAGTTGATACGAATTTTATTCCCATTTTAAATTTAGGAAAACTGAGACCAGATGCAGTTATAGCACTTAAACAAGGTTCAAAATGTGTCTAAATCCAGGTGGTCAAACCCCAGAACCTGAAATGATAACCATCACATAGTATTCCTCCTCAAATGAAACTTGTGGATAGGTTGCAGGTTTGTGTGGCAACTGAGCGGTATTATCGTATTTACTTACTTAATATTAAGTAACCGCTCACTGTCTGCTTCATTACACAAAAGACTGAAGGTAGTTCTAACAGAGGCGCACACCAAAACGTGATAAATGGAAATAAATAAGTCTAGTTTAAATGTAACTTAGAACTAGTAAATAAGGTATTGCTTTGTTGCCATGCAAACTTGCCAATCTATCCACAAATTTATCGAGGAGGGGGAATATGTGATGGTTATAATTTCAGGTTCTAGAATAGACTACTTGGATCATACACAGGTTGAAGCTTTTTAAAGAAGAAAGAAAACCACATGGCATAATGTCCTCCAGGTTCATCCCTGTTATTGCAAATGGCAGTATGTCCTTTTTAAAGGACAGTATGCTAACTGAAATCAGCCAGACAGAGAAAGAAAAATATTGTGTGATCTCACTTCTATGTAGAATCTTTCTAAAAGAGAAATAGGCCAGGTGTGGTGGCTCATGCTTGTAATCCTTGCACTTTGGGAGGCCGAGGTGGGCGGATTGCTTCAGCTCAGGAGTTTCATACTAGCCTGAGCAACATGGCAAAATAAAATCCCCTCTCTCTACACACACACACACACACACACACACACACACACACACACACACACACAAATAAAAATAAAAAGTTGCCTTGGTCTGGTGGTGTATACCTATAGTCCCAGCTATTTGGAAGCTGAGGTGGGAGGATTGCTTGAGCCCAGGAGGTCCATGCTGCAATGAGTGGTGATCGGGCCACTGCATTCCATCAAAAGATACAAATTTACAGCTCTGTAGAATGAAATAATTCTAGAGACCTAATGCACAGCAGGACTATAGTTTTAACTTTATTGTATTATATATTAAAAATTTGCCAATAAAGTCTATTTTAAGTGCTTTTATCACAATAAAAGAGGTAACTATAGATGATGATGAATATATTAATTTGCTTATCTGTAGTTATGATTTCACTATATGTAAACGTGCAGTCACGTGTCATGTAACTACCAGGAAACATACTAAGAAATGCATCATTAGGAGATCTCGTCATTGTGCAAACATCATAGAGTATACTTAACACAAGCCTAGAGGGTATATAACCTACTACATATATAGGTTATATGGTATAGCCTATTGCTCGTAAGCTACAACCCTGTACAGCATGTTACTGTTCTGAATACTATAGGTAATTATAACACAGTAGGAGGGATTTGTGAATCTATAGAAAAGGTACAGTAAAGGTGCACAAGTATAATCTTATGGGACCTCCATCATATATGTGGTCTGTTGTTGGCACACGACTGTGTACCAAATCATCATGTTGTGTACATTAAATGTATACAGTAAAACAGTTTTTTTAATTTTTAAAGAAGAAACAGAGCTATGGAAAGCATAGTTGCTATCACAGAGCTTTGTGGTTAGCTCTGAACTTCATGGTCACACATATGGGTTGAATTGTATGTCCACCTCCCAAAAGACATGTTGCATGTTCTAACCCCCAGCACATCAGAATATAAATTGATTTCGAATAGGGTCTTTGCAGATGTAATCAGTCAAAATTTGGTCATACTGGAATTGGTTGGGCCCCTAATCTAACATGACTGTTGTCCTTATAAGCAAATAGCTATGTAAAGACAAAAGACTCACAGGGAGAATGTCATGTAATGATGGAGGCAGAGATTAGAATGACGTATCTGAAGGCAAAAGAATGCCAAGAATTGATATCTACCACTGGAGGCTAGGAGAGGCAAGGAAAAATCCTGTTCTACAGATAACAGAGGGAGCATGGTCCTGCTGACACCTTCACTTTTGACTGCTAGCCCTCAGAACTTTAAGACGCTAAATATCTGTTGTTGTAAGCCACTGAATTTGTTATACTGTGCTGCTGCGGCCCTAGGAAAAGAAAAAATAATTTTCTAGAAGAGCACACTAGAAGAGGTGGACATATTTTCGAGAATAAAAGCTGTGCATTTGAGATTTGGTGGATTCCTGAAAAAAGAAAAAGAATTTTCGGAGTTGGAAGGAGCCAGACATTCTGTTAGGGTAATTCCCTAACACATCGAGATATAGAAAGCTCTCGCCAGGGTGAGCATCATAAATGGGTGACCTGTGCAATCACACGAAGTCTGCCCTTGAAAGAACCCTGTCCTTGGTGCTCTGCTGTCACTGTTGTAAAATTCTTAATAATTTTTAAATAAGTGTTTCTGCATTTACATTTCACACTGTATCCTGCAAAATATGTAGGCACTCCTGAGTCCAGTAACAAAGACAGTGTGGTATTAATATAGAAATTGGCTAATGGACTAATAGAACAGTGTAGAGAACCTAGAAATATGTGATAGAGATAGGTGGGAAACGATGGACATTTCCATAATTGTTGCTGAGACAGTTGGTTATCCATATGGAATAAGAGAAATAATTTGAAACCCAAATTTACAGTATACCACAGTAAAAAAAAATCAATTCCAGGAACATTAAAAGACCTAAACATAAAAGGTAAAAATATAACATTTAGAAGGCAATATTTGAGAATATCTTAATGTTCTTCTGCATAGAGAAGATTACTTAAAGATCATGTAGACGATCAGAAACCATAAAGGAAAATTTCAATCAATTTGCCTACATTAAAATGATATAATTCTTATTCTAGCTTTTCATCTCCTTTGTGGGAATGTGAGATTTTGACCTGTACTTATGGATGTCTGGGCCCTGGCCCTGGGCTAGCATCTTCAATAGACGGCACCCCTGCCATGGCTGAGCTATCTAATTGGCCTTCCATCCTTATTCCTTTCCCTTCTTTTTGGAGCTCTTGCTTTGCATACCTGAAAGGAGTGGGAGCTGGTGGGGGAGGGCTGCTAGTGTCTGAGCATTCACCTTTGGCCTGACTCATCCAGATATTTGACTAACATGCAGGGAAAATTGATCTAATAAGTAAGTAGACTGAGAGTCATGAAAGGTGTTTCACTGTTGGAGAATAGAATTACGAACATGGAACAGGGAACACTAGAATAAATGTTGCAGTGTTTAGTTAGCATCGGAGATTATCAGTGTAAGCTCACTGTTTTTAATTTATCTATCTAGACATAGAAGCATGTAGATATGCTTTTGTGTATAAGTGTATGTGTGTGTATACACATAAACACTTATATTTTGTATCTGTGTTTGGTAAGAGGACCTAGAAGCAATGATACCTCAGTAGCAGTGAGCCTACTGACTATCCAGCTTTGGGTTTTAAATACCATTTTAAAATGCTATTCTCTTTAGAGAAATGGTTATCTCAACAGGAAAAATATGAGATGAGCCTAGAACAACCAGTTGAGCCAGAAAGTTAAAAAGTGCTCAAGTAAAACTGCCACATGTTGATAAATCATAGAAGCCAGTTTGAACATGTTTCCATTGGCCACATCTTGGATAATTTGAGTATAAAAATAAATAATGATAGGAAGGATTGTAAACCTATGAGCAAAATAGGAATCCACAAGTCCATGGTTCTATAAGTAAATTAATCAATTAACTAACTGGAATGGAGAGGAAAGCTCTGGTAGAACACCTACTAGTAAATTTAGATGGAAGTAGAAAAACACCACTTGACAAGCATCATAGTCACATCTGAGTCAGGTGAGAATCATTAATGGATGCTAAGTCTGGTAGGTGGGTATGCAGCAGAATATGTATATAATTTCAGGGAATCTCCTCATAAGATACTTGTGAGTGGCTTGTCAATTTAAGAATAACATCTCAATTGATTATTTTTATTTTTTTTCAAACATCATCAATGTAATAATTTACATGCATTTTCTTAGGATATATGTCTTTTTCATGTTAAAATAAAAGTCTAAAGTATCTCAATCTGCATAGAATTGAGAAGCCTGGAGCAAACTATCTTCACCTTAAGTTAAAACTACAGAAACTTCTATCTGTTGGATATCATGCATGACTTCCATGACTAGGCTCTTTCCTATAATTTTTTATTTTTATTTTTTTATTTTTCCATCAGTTATTGGGGTACAGGTGGTATTTGCTTATTTGAAAAAGATACTTGCACACACATGTTTATAGCAGCACAATATACAGTAGCAAAATAGTGGAACCAACCCAAATGCCCATCAATCAACAAGTGGATAAAGGAACTGTGGTGTGTATATATATATATATATATATACACACACATATATATACACACACATATATATATACACATATACATGTATGTATATATATGTGTATACACACACACACATATATACACATACACACACACAATGGAATACTACACAGCCATAAAAAGGAACAAATTAATAGCATTTGCAGTGACCTGAATGAGACTGGAGACTATTATTCTACGTGACCAACTCAGGAATAGGAAATCAAACATTGTATGTTCTCATTGATAGGTGGGAGCTAAGCTATGAGGATGCAAAGGTGTAAGAATGAAACAATGGACTTTGGGGACTCGGGGAGAAGAGTGGGAGGGGGCAAGGGATGAAAGACTACAAATATGGTGCAGTGTATATCGTTCATGTAATGGCTGTGCCAAAATCTCACAAATCACCGCTGAAGAACTTACTCATGTAACCAATTCGTTGGTTTTAGAGTGGAGGGCCCTACCATTCACCATCTTAAACAAGTGATAAAAGTTAACATCACCAGTAATGGGATAAATCAATGTTGTTTTCATCTTGATAAAATTCATTGAGAATAGCACAATATGACTTCTGTGGAATTTCTTTCAAAAAGCATGAATGACAAGAAAATGTCAGATACCCAATTAAGGGACAATCTTCAAAGTAACTGGTCTGTGCTATTCAGAAATATTAAGGTATGAAAATAAAGACAGGGGAACTAATCCGGATTGAAGAAGAACAATGAGATATGAGAACTAAATGCAGACTGGATTCCAGGTCTGTAAAAGACATTACTGGACAGGTGACAAAGGGTGAATGACGGTCTTTTCCCTGTGTCACAGCCCTAGCAGTGTTACCACTTGGGTTCCTCTTTTAGCTTGAGTCTTGGACTGAAGGAGACATAGAGCAAATCCCCAGCCCACTCATGATGCACATGTATCAGGAGAGAGAAATAAGCCTGTTAGTTGTTATTCAATTACAAGATTTCACCATACTACTCAGAATGGTGAGCAATTGAAAATGTAGAAATTGTTTATTTCTGGAATTTTCCATTCAATATTTTCTGATGTCAGGACAAAACCTCACGTAACTGAAATCATGGAAATTAAAAGAAAGGATAAGGGTGGATTACTATACACTGTATGATCATAGTATTTTTTATTTTTTAACTTTTTTTTTTTTTTTTTGAGACGGAGTCTCGCTCTGTCACCCAGGCTAGAGTGTAGTAGCATGATCTCGGCTCACTGTAACCTCTGCCCCCCAGGTTTAAGAAATTCTCCTGCCTCAGCCTCTCTAGTAGCTGGTACTACAGGCACGCACCACCATCCCCAGCTAATTTTTGTATTTTTAGTAGAGATGGGGTTTCACCATGTCAGTCAGGCTTGTCTTGTACTCCTGACCTCATGATCTACTCACACTGGCACCCCAAAGTGCTGGGATTACAGGCATGAGCCACCATGCCTGGCTGGTCACATGTATTTTTAAAAACCAGGTAAAACTAAACAATATATTGTCTTATCCCATGTATGCTTTCACATGGGATGAAAATTACAGATAACATCAAAGAAAATAACACAAAACTCAGGCTAGCAGCTAGTAGAAGAAGATGGGGGAGAAGAACTGAATTCAAGAAGCACATAAAGATGTTTCAGATATAACATCCAATTTCTCAGCCGCATAGTTGGTACATTCTGATCATTTTATTTTGTCCTTTAAATAACACACTTCCATTTCATGCAACATTTTATGTAGACTATAACTCACAATAAGAGAAATAGCAGAAAAGCGTGCTGTACTGAAAGTTTATACATTTGCCGAGATATCTAAACCCCGATGATTCCTTCATCTTATTATTATTATTTTTTAATCTTTACTACAATTAGTTTTGTTTTGTCCATCTGGACATAGGTTTTCTTGGAATTTTCCACAGCATTTTTACTGAATAGTGTAAATTTCAAGCAATTCAAATTACGCCTGGTTATTCCTTTATTTCCAGGGAAAATCTGTTGTGGTAGGTTTTGCTATTGTTTTTATTTAAAGTTTAATTTAAAAATGTTTTTTGTTTGTCTTGAATAGTAGAGCCAGCCTGAAAGGAAGGGTAGCAAGTCAAGTGGTAGTCGTGATATTTATTGACCAGGGTTAGCTCCTAATGTGGTCAGGATATGCATACGTAGAAACCGCTTCAGAAGCCAGATGCGTAAATCACATGCGACTCACGTACTCTCTTACCTAAGATCCATTGCTAGAGCAAATGCAGAAATAATACAAGTGAGAAAAGGTGTAACGACTTCATAATACGTGGATAGGTTTTGTTTGACGGACTGTCTCAGACTAAATGAGTCATATTTTCTGATCTCCAGATATACTCGATTATTTGGAAAATCACAAACCAAAATACAAGGCAGGTGATTGAAAGTTAAGTTGGTGACAATGACCAAAAGAAAATGGCATTTGTTTTCCACCTTGAGGATCATGACCGAGTCTTATTGCCTAAAGGGGACCCAGAGAGCAGACTCTTCAGAAGGGTTTTTAAACTTAGAGTCACATCAGGTTTGTCAACAGCCTCAGAGAATAATGCAGTTATAAGAAGCATTACAACAGCAAGCTAGATGATAAAATAGGGTAAACGTGCTCAGTGCAATGGGACAGAATATAAATAACTCTATTACCAAACAAGCAGAAAAGGGCTAGTAATGTTTTCCAAGAATGAATGTCTTAAGATCTCTGGTCAAGCACGTGCTTAAAATGAGAGCTGGTCAGGTCAGCATCTTGGTTGGTGGCTTGATTAGACTGTAATTCAGATAATAAATAGCAGTTCTGACTTGGAAAGCAAATGCTGCCAAGAATTGAATGGGCTAGAAAATAGTCCTAGAGTGATTGATTGATTCATCCATGCATCCATCTATCCACCTATCCAACCATTCATTCATTCAATTATTCACTTCTTAAACATTATCTGAACATATATGTAGGACAAACCTTGTATTAAACTCTAGATATTTTTTAAAAAATTTAGTGATGAATTGAGACACTTCATGCCTTCAAAGAGTTCATAGTCTAGCACAGCTTTTTCAACTTCAGCACTATTGACATTATGGGATGGGTAACTCAGTTGTCCAGATGTCAGAGGCGGGGTGAGGTGCTGTCCCCACTGGGGGATATTCAGCAGCGTGACGTCTACTCACTAAAATATAGTAGTAACCCCTCTCCCCCAAGACATACAGTTGTAACAACAGAAAATGTCTCCAGACATTGTCAAATATCCCTAATATTTGGGCGTAAGAGTGGGGAGATCACTCCTGGTTAAGAACCACTGGTTTAGCAGAGGAGGTAAATGTGTTCACAAGTCTGTGAAACAAGATCTGAAAAGTTCTACAATTAATAAACATTAAACAAATCATGATAACACAATGAAGAGAGAGAGAGCAAGAGAGAGAGAGAGAGAGTTCATAAACACTTCTGCCTCCAGGAATTTAGTGAGAATATACAGAGGAGATTTCTGATTTTTAGAAGACACGGCTCTGCAAATAGTGAAAATGCAAAGATTACTTTCTGCTTTTCCAAGTTAGCCCATTTCTAGTTTCTTATAACCTCTGATTATAAAAATATCTAATATACTTGAATATGTTCCAGCATGTAGTATAGTGTCTGTAGTGGATTCTTACAACTTCCTGTTGTCTTATCATCCTTTTAAGTATAAGCTGGACTTTCACATACCAGAAGCAGAGCTCAGTCACCCTTGTCACAGGTTTCAGTTCTGCACTACCCCTACAACTTGCTCAATGTAGTTGAGCAAGATGGCACAGCTAGATGCAGCCTGCTAGACCAGCCTGCTGACCCTCACATCCCATGTGGGCTGTGCAGAAATGCCATATTGACCACCTCTCAGTCACAGTGTTACCTCCTGGAAATCATGACTGCTTACGGTAAACCCACCAGACAAAACTCCCCAAGAAAAGCCTGTTTGGATAATACCCTAGACGCAGTAAAGGTATTAGGCCATGGGTCCCCCTCTCTCTCATTCCCTGCCTGTACTCCCTTACCTCCAAGTTGTGGCCTGTAGGCATACTGTGTACCCTCTAGGACCTGTAAGTAATAAAATATTTATTTCCATCTTGTATCTCTCCTAATCTTAAAGATCCCAAATTAAAACAGCATCATTGAAATATTTTTAGCTGGAAAGTAACAACCACTCATTCATTCACGGAGTAAATGTTACTGTGTATTGTTTCAGAAGGGCTAGTTTTCTGAAGACGTGAGATGAGAAAATACAATGCCTACCTTTGAGGATATGAAAGTGTAATGAAGAACAATCTAATCAAAAGATATTTTCCATTTTTTATAAACTTCCTTGCTAAGTAGCATGCAATTCAAAAAGTTAATATCTAATCCTTTCAGTAACTTGCCTGCTGGCTGACTTTGAGGCTCACAGTCTACAGATGCGGCAGATTTATAAACAAATAGTTATAAAATTTAGTATTAACCACTTTGATAATGGTATATATAAACTGTTGGGGACTCTGAGAAAACGGTGGCTGTCTGGAAGGCTTTTCTAAAGGCATGGTCCGAAAGGATAAAGACAAGTTAGTTATTTGAAGAAGTGGTCATCAGTAGATGGAACAGCAAATAAGAAGACACAAAATAATTTAGAATGCTCAGGGAAAGGCTAGAATTCACTAAAACCGAAGTATTAGGGTTATTAACATGACTAGCATTCTAAGACTGTCTTAGTAGGTGGGAGCAGGTATGTCAGTTTATGGGTAGACATTTATGGGTAAGTACCAACATTGGTGAAATGCAAACACCTGTCTCCTAACACACACACAACACATGTATATTCTTTTTCTTTCACACAAACATACTGCTATGGACAAAGAAATGCAAAGAAGAATTTCCTTCTCTCAAATATGCTGGATGACTCTATTAGGTTTTCCCACATGAACGGAGACTTCGGTATTTACTCAGGGCCCCGCGCCTACTGATAATCACCAAGTTGAATGTATATTTTGAAAGTCCCTTTACCTATTCATACTGACAAAAGACAGGCTGATAGATGGAAAATTGGGTTCAATTTGCCTTTGTTACACTTTTGCCTGAACTACAGAACATGATCCCTAAAAACAATAGTAGTCAGATCAAAGAGGGTGCTTGGTTCACTTTAGCAGAGGAAATGACATGGGATTTGTGAAAACTTGTTGATAGGCTGGGCACAGTGGCTCACGCCTGTAATCCCAGCACTTCGGGAGGTTGAGGCGGGTGGATCACCTGAAGTCAGGAGTTCGAGACCAGCCTGGCCAACATGGTGAAACCTTGTCTCTACTAAAAATAGAAAAATTAGCCAGGCATGGTGGCACGTGTCTGTAATCCCAACTACTCGGGAGGCTGAGGCAAAAGAATAGCTTGAACCCGGGGGGCAGAGTTTATAGTGAGCCAAGATCAGGCCACTACACTCCAGCCTGGGCAACAAGAGTGAAACTCCATCTCAAAAAGAAAAAAGAAAACCTGTTGATACTCACAATGTGACTGGCTTCAAGAAATAAATGGGGCTGGGTGCGGTGGCTCAAGCCTGTAATCCCAGCACTTTGGGAGGCCGAGGCGGGTGGATCGCGAGGTCAAGAGATCAAGACCATCCTGGTCAACATGGTGAAACCCCGTCTCTACTAAAAATACAAAAAACATTAGCTGGGCATGGTGGCGCATGCCTGTAATCCCAGCTATTGA
>NW_016107401.1:4491331-4549688 GCF_001604975.1 Cebus imitator | reverse complement strand
AAAAAAAAAAAAAAAAAAGAAATAAATGGCATTGGCATGTCCACACAGCACCGTGTGTGACACATTAATGTCAATCAAAGTTGTCTACCTTTTCTTATACTGACACAAGAACAATTGGATCCCAAAACATGTGTACATAAGGGACTAAGTAACAGCCATTTCGTATACCACAATGCGTGTCATGCACATAGAGAAAGACTTCCAGAGCCACTGACATGTTCACTCTCAGAAGCCTGGGGTACCTGGGCATTGTGGCAGGTCTCACTCTTCTCCCTTTATGCTTCCCTATACCCAAGCACTCAGCCCCTAGAGATCTGCGGAACCAATATCTTTAGAATCCCACAAGTATTTGTCTGTCAAGAAAACTAAAGGATAAGAAAGCAACCAGAGCTGGCCTTTTAAAATGCATAAGTCTAGGTAGGGCAAGGGCAGAGAAAAGTGTGGAGCTGCCGCTGAAGGCCAAGGATTCAAGGTTAGAATAATTCTTGACTCCTGACTATGCTGAGTCGATTAAAGGAAATAGCACAGTTCTGTGATGTGAAGAAACATCCACAGGGTAGGGATTGGACTAGCCCTTGTTCCACGAGCCTGACTAAGAATTGCGGGAGGAGCACAATCTTATGTTTATTCATCACTGGCAGATGCTAATACATTTCTGGATCGACATTTGGCAGAAATATGAATAAACACAGAGAATCCACAATCAGATATCAGAGCTAGAAGCTGAATACTACTGATGGATTGATTATGTTTTTGAGCGATTTAGATAATTGGACATACTAAGTACAGCGCTTTCTGCAATGATAATGGACCTGTCCCATTGTCGTCTATTTAACAAACACTTGGACTATTTTTTTTAGGCTTGTTTACATTCCTGTACATCCTGGCTTTATTGATATTCTGTCCTTTGAATTACAGTGTCACCCTAGCAACGCTCTAGAGAAAGTTGAGGAGGGCATTTTCATTGTTAACCCACATTTCCAAAGTGAATGAAAGCAAACCCCTTCCAGGATGAATCTGGAGCTGATTTTTTCTTATTATGTTAGCCCCAAATACACACCCCCAAATAACCCCTTTGGCTGTTAGTCAAAGGTGGGGGTAGCCGGAAGAAGAATGTCTATATATCTTCTTTCTAGACAAATGCTGTCTTTCTGCAAAAATGTTTTACTGCAGATCCTTCTGTCTGACATGCTTGTCCCCAGGTCTTTCTATGCCTCACTTCCTTTCATTCAGATCTCTGCTCCAATGTCCCCTCAGACACTTATCACTCTGTCTCAAGTAGGTCCCAAGAGACAAGACACAGCCTTATTTGAATCTCCTCATAATTCTCACTCTCAGTTGTTATTTCTTGATCATTTATCTCCTTCCTTACTATGTAAACTCCGTGAGAAAGGGATCGTGACTAATGCCTGAGAAGTGGTTGGTGTATAACAATTATGCATAGTATATGTCTATATAGTGCATATTATGTATAAAACACATTGCCAGACTCTTAGACCCAATCTCTCTTTTTTTTTTTTTTTTTTTNTCACTCTGTCACCAGGCACCAGGCTGGAGTGCAGTGGCATGACCTGGGCTCATTGCAACCTCTGCCTCCCGGGTTCAAGCAATTCTCCTGCCTCAGCCTCCCGAGTAGCTGGGACAACAGGTGTGCGCCACCACGCCCAGCTAATTGTTTTGTATTTTTAGCAGAGACGGAGTTTCACCAAGTTGGCCAGGATGGTCTGGATCTCTTGACCTTGTGATCCACCCACCACAGCCTCCCAAAGTGCTGGGATTACAGACGTGAGCCACCGCGCCCGGCCAGACCCAATCTTATGCTGCAGAAGATGCTGTTCCAAGTTGGGTCCAAGTTCAGTGGGTAATTTTCACCCTATTTGCAATGTGGCACCTAGCACTTTAAGCAACAAGCTTGTGTTGGGCCACATTATTTGGGATGTTCATGTCTTTATAGAAATGACTGTCTCGCTCTGAGCAGATATTTATGGTACCCATTAAAAAATTCTCTAGCTCTTCTAGCTTTCTAAGAAGATCTCCCTGCTGACCACTTGAGTACATTTTGCCTAAGAAAGGAGAATTAGCATTGGAACCAAGGCTCTTAAAGTACAATGTAACCTGCAAATGATGTTTATTTTCCCTTTTAGCAATCTCACAGATTCATGTGCATCAGTTTTGAACTGAGTAAAATATTTTTCTTAAAATATATTTCAAGTAAAAACGTGCTTTTGCTTTTCCCTGAAATGGTACCCAGGAACCCCATGAATTATTGCAATACTTAGATAAGTTTTTCATGAAGAACAGATACAATGTCAGATAAGGAATACATAAATTTGATTATTTACTTTAAAGTTACAGGGTTTGATATTTCCAGTCTTTATAGAAGTAGAAGATCCCATGTAATTATCAAATAGTCCTAGGTAGCTGTCTTTCCTGGGTATTGGCATTAACAGTAGAATGCAACTTCTGAATGACTTCTCTGTAATTCAAAAGCTGCTTTATGAGCCTAATAATGACTTACAGTTCAAATATTTGAAGTTGTAAACAGTAAGAATGAGGAGATTAGACAGTCTTGATTTCTTGGTTTATTTATAACTTTTTTTGATCTTTGATCTCACGAAACTTTCAGGAGGCTCCTCCTCTGAAGTTGTGGTATTTCCTTTTGCAGTAGGGATAGATGGATTGGCCTCTTTGTATCAATTTCATTTTAAATTTGTGGCCTTTGGGCATTTTCAGAATTCAGTCAATTTTTCAATTTTACATACAAAAATAAAATAATAGAAGAAGCCAAAATTCTGTCAGTGTTGACTGAAGTAAGTTGAGAAATTCCCTGAGAATTTGTTTTGCTGTTTGTGAATAATCAATTGATGAAAACTGTCTGGGATTTTGAACTTGTGGGGTGGCGATCTCTTAATCTCCATGCTCCTTAGAACTTAGATCTGATGCCACAGCTTGGGTCAATCTTTGCTATGATGTTAAGAGGTGAGTTTCAGAATTTTGATTACTCTCTCTTTTTGTTCTCAGTAAAATTTTTAAAAAGTTGAAAATTCCCATTGATTATTGAAAACAACTTGGAAGCTGACACTGCAGAAGATATAGGGCTTGGAGGTTGCCTTGGAAATGAAAAACATTAGCTTGGTTTTTCTTTATTACTGGCTCCATAATCTGACTATGGTAAGGGATTAAGAGAAAATTGATTAAGGCTGGGTGTGGTGACTCATGCCTGTAATCTTAGCACTTTGGGAGGCTAAAGCAGGTGGATCACCTCAGGTCAGATATTTGAGACCAGTCTGGCCAAAATCGTGGAAACCCCGTCTCTATAAATATATAAAAATTAGGCTGGCACAATGGCCGGGTTACTCTGGAGGCTGAGGCAGGAGAATCGCTTGAACCGGGGAGACAGAGATTGCAGTGAGCCGAGATTGTGCAACTGCACCTCAGCCTGGGTGACAGAGCAAGATTCTTTCTCAAAAAAAAAAAAAAAAAAAAAAAAGAAAGAAAGAAAGAGAATTTGATTAGAAATTAAAGGAAGGGGTACTGGATAGTCACAAAAATTGTGGGAGTTTAAAGAATAGTGCCTGCATAGACAGTAGGCTGCTTTTACTTAGATTATGTTCATTTGAAGTGGTTTGTTCTAAGTTTACTTGGGATGTGAATAGACGGACCCTGTGGAAAGAAGTTTGACCTCAAACTTAGAGCACAGTCAGTGCAAAACATGAGTGCATCATGTGTAAAATGGGAGTCATAAATGCACATATCTTTCTGTACTGATTGGAGGATGAAACGATGTAATATGTGTGAACTTCTTCATACAGTGCCCTCACTATTGCCAATTATAATTATCGTTGTGAAAGCCCCAGCTGCAGCCTGACGTCTAATGCTTAGGATTACCACTCCTCCACTGCTCAATTAGATTACCCTTTCTTTACAATAGAATTTGTTTATTTTGTGTGTTTGAATAAGTTACCCCATATTAAAAGAAAACAGAATCACCCGAAGAAATTATGGATTTGAGAATTATGTTATTTTCCTTGAAATATATTTAACCCAGAGAAAGCAACACAAAAATCAACAAAGGGGAAAAAAAAATCACAAGCCACACACCAAAGACTCTCAGATGAGAATATCTGACTTAAACTTTGAGGAATCATCCTGACTTATTTCATTTAATCGACATTTTTTTTCTCTTTCCCCTAAACATCTGAACTTTACATTGGGTTTAAATATGAATCAATAAAAGATGAATGGAATATTAGTTTCATCTTTTTATCAAACTTTCTCGTTTAACAGTGTTTTCAAAGAATCATTTCTAAAATTACATTTTTTAAGGCAATTTTCCCACTTGTATTATGTTTTTGAAGTTCATTGTTCTTGGGAGGGGAAAGATTCCAAATGCTATAAAGCGAAATGTCACACTGCAAGTTGTAGGCAAGGGTAATAAACTTGACTTTTCCTTGCAGTGCATTTCAATTAGGTACTTGGTACCTGGGGCATAAGGGTTACTGCATTTCCTTTCTCCAGTACAATTGTTGAGTCATATAACTGTTGAACTATGAGCATGTGAGTATCAATTAATGATACAAATACACACATACAAAAGTATGATCTCAAAGAAATCAAATTATATAGATGAGTAATATTTTAAGTTGAATTCTATCAGTCTTATGAACAATCAAAAATATGTAATTTTCACCATGTAATTCATCTCATCTTCATTATGGGAATAAAATCTTTTTGATTCTACTATTAATACAGGCAGGAAATAAGAAACGTACTGTGAAGTGCTTCTATTGGGAAAGTCATGATCTGCCACAAAAACATTGAAATAAATAAATGGTGGTTTATTACTAATGTTTACTTACTTAGTGACAATTTCACTTTGAGGCCAAAATATATCTAATTGCCAAAGGGCAGAATATTCCATTAGTGTAAAATCAGGTCAGGAGAAAAGATTTAGGGGGCCTACAAGACTTTCCAATGGAATGATCACTTAATGACACTCAATGATACTCTGGACAAAGAAAGTGAATTCACTAACTGATAAAAACGAAATTGTATAAAAACTAACTTGTAAAGTACAAAAGTCAATGAGCAAAGCAGCTTTAACAGAAAATGGAAAAAAAGTTCATCTTATGATTTACATGAGGGATTAATAATAAAAAATCTTTTTCAAAAGATGAGGCATCTGATGTAATTTTGTATCTCAGGATTATAAGATAAAATACACAATGAAAATTCATTTAAAAATTTGCTTACATAAGACGGTTCACAATCATGTAATACTTTCTGATCCATATAATTGCAACATCAGAAATATAAAGCTTATGAGTCTCAAATATTAAAATTATAGAAGATTCAGGAGTCTACTGAATACTCGTCCAATAAATGGAAAACTCTTAAAGTTGCAGAAACTTTAGAAAAGGTACTTTATTGTATACAAACAAAAATATGAACTCATTTATCTGGCTTAACCAAATGACCAAAATCACACTGCCTACATATACAAAGAAATCAGCGTTCTCTACGACTTTTTTTGGTCTTTAGATGTAATGTTTGCATCCTTGTCAGATTCTCCAAACCACTATCTACAGGTCAGAGAAGTTGACTCATTATAAATTTAATGAGTTAGATTTATATAGCATTTTCTCAGCTTTCACAGCACTAAAACTTCAATATGATGTCATTTCATCTTTTTTTTAATTTTTAATTTTTGTGAGTATATAATAGGTATAAACATTTATGGGGTACATGAGCTATTCTGATACAGGCATACAATTATAGTCACAGTCACATCAGGGTGACTGGGGTTCCACCACTTCAAGAATATATTCTTTTTTGTGTTAGAAACAATCCAATCACACTATTTTAGTTATTTTAATATGTATAATAAACTATTCCCACTTGTAGTCACTCTGTTGTGCTATCAAATACTAGATCTTATTTATTTTATCGAACTATATTTTTATACTCATTAATAATCCCCACTCGCCTCCCACCCACTACCCTTCCCAGCCTCTTGTAAACATTATTCTGTTTTCTATCTCCACCCGTTCAATTGTTTTAATTTTAGTGGCAGCATTTAAATAACGGAGAAATGAACTTCATAGACTGCAGTGACTTGTCCAGGACCATGAAATTAGCAAGAGTCAGAGCTTTTTACGTGCAGGTTTCACATTACCATTAGAATGCTAAAACACACACATGCAAACAAGTAACGAAATAAAATGTATGAAATTCTGATCTGAACTCCTCCTTGCTTTTTCTGAGCCTCCATTTGGAATGTTGTTGCCTTGATATACACGGGCATTTTAAAATGCTTGATTTTTATACTAAATTAATTTCTTTTTTTGTAAAACTTTCAATGAATATTGTATGAACCTGAGGCAAAGATGCAGAATCAGTTTTAAGATTATTTTGCATAACATATTTGCACAATGTTAGTAATACTACCCAGAAGGGAAAAGAGCATTTGATAACATGGTGTGCTACCTTTCAAGATTTTAGCTTTGCCTGTTTTTGGTGTCATGTACAACCAGCAAGGCCATCTTTTAAAATTTAAATACCTCATACACATTAGCTGAGGGAATGATGAATTCTATTTTCAAAAAAGTGCAGTGGGTTTCAAATGCCACTTCTGAACCATTCCTTAATTGCCTATCTAAGAAAAGATTCAATTGAAAAAAAAAAAGGATAAATTTAAAATTGAATAGCTGTAGAATACTTAGATATGTAGGTGATACTGAATAGAAATATCTTTTTGAAAATATAAATGTGCCTAATTGTATTAACCATGAGTTTTTATTTTAAAAAGGAAAGAAAAGACATCAGCTTTTGGCATCTAGAGAAAAAAATTTACCTTGGGGCAGATTCTGCCTTTCTTATGCAAAATAGTGGGGCTGAAGGGAATATGTAGGAGGAAGGTTTTCCAAGAGCCAGGTCAATATTAATTGTTTCTTTCCTCTGCCTAAGAATTTATGCTCATTACTTGGATGTCTCTATTGTCATTGCTAACCTAAGGAAGGGCAGAAAAGTTGAGTAACTGTGTGGCTAGCCTATGTTCTCCTACTACTGTCTTCCTTCACAACATTTATTTAAGGCAATTTCTATGACATAATTGTTAATTCATTTGTTTCCTGATGAAATTTATTTCTGACCACCGTACCTCCAGTAAGGTAAACAAATATCTGTTTAATGAATGATGTGAATTGTAAACTAAAAATAAAATCCTAAGCCCTCCACTGAGTAAATGGACCAGCCCCCGATCCTCAGCCCCCTGCTGCCCACCTCACCCCCCTGCTGCCCACCTCACCCCATTGACCAAGGGGATTCCACAGAAACCCTAAAAACTGAGTTCCTGGCCGCAACAGGAAGGGAGACCAGATCTGCCTCCAAGTACTCTCTCTCATTTGGAGTTTAGACACAGCACTGGCCAGCATTCATGTTAAAATAGAGATCCCAAGACTGATAAAGCAGACTCTTTGTGACAATAAGATAACAAGCTATATGCAAGACCTAAGGCCATGCCAGGCAAGGGTTTAGCCATGCCTGCAGGTCATCAGTCTGGTGAAAAAGGTTTTTCTAAGCCAGTATGTTGTGGCTGATTCTGACTTTGCATGCCTATCTTAATTTACACATTCCTTTCTGCCGATTCCAAGTTTTAGGCAGAGCCTTACTCTTTCAACCAATTGCAAATTAAAAAGTCTCTGAATCCACCCATATCCTGTAAGCCCTCTGCTTCAAGATATCCCGTTTTTTTGCGGGGGGTGTGGGGGGGCTGAACCAATGTATATCTTCCATGTATTGATTCATATCTTTGCCTGTAACATCTGACTCCCTAATATATATATATATATATATATAAAACCTAACTAATCTGACTGTCTCAGGACCACTTACTCAAGGCTTCTTGGGTTTGTGTTTTCCCCAGGCCACAGTCGCTCAAATTGGCTCAGAATAAATATTTTAAATGTCTTTAAAACATTTTGCAGAATTTGGTTTTTCCATTAACAGAATGGAATCATCATAATGACAGTTTACAAAATATCGGCTTTCTATTGTTTTACTATTATTATTATTGAGACAGGGTCTGGCTGTCACCTAGACTAGAGTGCAGTGACGTGATCTCAGTTCACTGCAACCTCTGCTTTCTGGGCTCAAGTGATCTTCCCATCTCAGCCTCCTGAGCAGCTGGGACTACAGGCACACACCACCATGCCTGGCTAATTTTGTTTTGTATTGTTTGTAGAGGTGGGGTCTCGCCATGTCTCCCAGTTTGATCTTGAACTCCTGAGCTCAAGTGTCTGCCCACCTCGGCCTCTGAAAGCGTTAGGATTACAGCTGTAAGCCACCACACCTGGTCTAACTTTTTTTTGTTTTTTGATTTTTGTTTTTGAGACGGAGTTTTGCTATGTCACCCAGGTTGGAGTGCAGTGGTGCGATCTCAGCTCACTGCATGCTCCGCCTCCTGGATTCAAGCAATTCTCCTGCCTCAGCCTCCTAAGTAGCTGGGATTACAGGTGCCCACCACCATGCCAGACTAATTTTTGTATATTTAGTAGAGACAGGGTTTCACCATGTTGGTCAGGCTGGTCTGGAACTCCTGGCCTCAGGTGATCCTCCCTCCTTGGCCTCCTAAAGTGCTGGGATTACGGGGATGAGCCACTGCACCCAGCCCTATTTATGTTTTTATTGAAAGTTCTCTTTAATTTTTAATTCTCTTCTCTTAATCATTATCACCACCACTGACTGTCTTTTTTCTGTCTTATTCATCTCTTTATGTTGGCCTGTGGTCATTATTTCTAAATATGTGAAGAATGGCCATTCCTCACATTCCATAGATAAACTCTAAATGTTTCTTATAGGTCCTTAAATAGAGTGTTTTAAAATTCCCAAGTTATCCTCCTCAAGAGTGGGATTAATTTCATTCTATCCTGGACTGTGTAAATACTAGCCTGAAAACAGCATGAGCTCCCTCAGTACAGACCTAGTCTTAAAATATTTCCAGGCATCAGCAGCACAGCCTAGCGTATTGTATAAAATCATCCACTCCCCTACAACATGGTCTAAAGGGATCTTAGCTTCTAATTCCCATTTAGTACATTCCACACCATTTAGTGCAACCTAAGCCTGTAGTAAATTGTGCACCAAGCAGACCTAAGGAAGCAATTATTTCATTTTATGCACTTTTTCAATTATTATGCTCCACGCACAGCCAAGGGTACAGTTCTCTGAACTAAAAATGGCAATGTCTTTATTTCCCATGATTTCGAAAACTGGTCAACCATAATGTTGAATTGTATTGACTCTCTAATTCAGGAGGAAAGTGTTTCTTTACCAGCTTGGGGGTGTGGCCTCACAGTCAGTGAGACTGTTAAAGGTGAGCATTAAGGACCGTGCCAGACTTCTTCCATATACCCATGGGAAATATATATAAATATATTTGAATATTTGATATGTATTTTAAAACATAGTACAGAAAAAAATCATAACAGCTTGGTTTCCACCTTCACTTAAATTCCACCCAGCACATACTCTAGAAAGTGTGATCTTGTAGGTGCTGTCAGCTGGAAAGGCATTTAGAAGAATATCCATGCCTGGAATTTGGAAGTTTGGTTATGTGCAGGCAAATCATTATTAATATTAATAGTAGCCCCAGGTATTGGGGTCCTACTATGTGCCATCAACACTTTAAATGCAATAGCTCTTTTAATGTAATCTTTTAAACAAACCTAAGAGGGGACATTATGAAGACTGGAGACATTTCTGGAGTCCACACAGATAGCAAATTTCCAGAGACATGGGATGAGAACTTATATCTGAATTTTTCCAAAGTTTGTGTCTCTTGCCACTTTATACCAATGCTTCATTCCCAATAGCAGCTATATCTACAGATATAAAACCAAAAAAATCCCCACACAACTGATTTGATAGCATGGATAAATACCACTGCTACTTAATTTCTATGCATTAAAATACATTAAACTATATTTGACTTTGTGAATCCTTAGGGTTAGGGAAAAGCTGTTGTCAGGAGGATCGCAAGGAACTGTGGATGTGGAGTACCTGCAGCGGGAACTGGGTAGATGGCACAGTACTGAAGGATCATAATAACTAGAATCTCGAGCATTTTGTAGGCACTTACTATGTGCCCAATACCACCATACATGCTTTTGTGCCTCCTGCAATTAATTTTTAGTACAAACCTATAAGATGCCAATTCATTCATTCATTGGACAAACATCCCTTCGTTGAACAAATAACGAGTACCTACTATGTCCCAAGAACTCTTCTAAGTGTCAGGAAAATAGGCGTGAAAAAGCAAAAAGAGGCCTGGCTTACCTTTCAAGTGAGGGAGATGGAGCATAAACAGGTAGTAAAATCATCAATCAGATTATTTAGGATAGTTGGATGGTCTCTGAGAGAAAATAAACCCGGTGATGTGCCAGGCAGTAACCAAGAGAAAGCTACATAGATGAATGGTCTTTCTGAAAAGGCTTCATTGGGTGACAGCTGAGCTGAAGTCAGAAAGTTATAAGGACCCAGCTGCAAGAAGAGAGTAGATGGTTTCAGGCACCAAATTGTTACGAAAGGGATTCCGATCCAGACTCCAAGGGAAGGTTCCTGGATCTCACGCAAGAAAGTATTTGGGGCAAGTCCATAGAGTAAAGTGAAAGGAAGTTTATTAAGAAAGTAAAGGAATAAAAGAATGGCTACTCCATAGGTAGAGCAGTGGTGTGGGCCACTTAGCTGCTTTTGTTTATTGTTACTTCTTGATTACATACTAAACAAAAGGTGGTTATTCACTGGTTTTCCGGGAAAGGAATAGACAATACCAGGAGCTGAGGGTTCCTTTCTCCCCTTTTCAGAATGTATTGGGTAACTTCTTGACATTGCCATGGGGTCTGTAAACTTTCCTGGCACAGGTGGTGTGTCTTTTTGAATGCCAATTCATTATAATTAGTATATAATAAGCCATGAGGACAATCAGAGGTCACTCTTGTTGCCATCTTGGTTTTGGTGGGTTTGGCTGGCTTCTTTACTACAACTTGTTTTATCAGCAAGGTCTTCATAACCTGTAACTTCTGCTGACCTCCCATAGTGTCCTGTGACTTAGAATGCCTAACCTCCTGGGAATGAAGCCCTGTAGGTCTCAGCCTTGTTTTACCCAGCCCCTATTCAAGATGGAGTTGCTCTGGTTCAAATGCCTCTGACAACACCATATGAGGAGAATGAGTTTAGTGTGCTAGAAAATGGGAGGAAAGCCAGTGCAGCTGGAGCCAGATGTAGGAGGGTAAGAGAGGCACGAAGGCCAGATCATTCTGCAGCCTTATAGACCCAGATGGAGATTTAGAGTTGATTCTGAGTAAATGCAAACTCATCAGAGAGTCCTGTGTGGGTGAGTGACATGATCTCATTTAGCATTTCCAAAGATCATTCTGACTGCTCAGCAACGTCCGGTGGGGAAGGCGAGGGAGCCAGTGGGTTGGCAAAAATGAAAGCTGGGAAATGGGGGACAAAAGCATGGATTTCTGTGAGAAGCTGACTTGTTTTAGGGCAGGACCTTGAAAGTAAGTGCTGTTATTATTCCCACTTTATAAAGGAGGGCATTGAGACTTGGAGTGATTTAGTGTTTGCTCGAGGCCTGACAGCGATGGGGATAGGGGTGCTGAGATCAGAACCTCATCAGTCTGACTCCAGAACCCCAGCTCTTACCTACTGTACTGTCTCTCTATGGAGCATGGAGAGAGCCATTTCTACTTCCTGGAATTCCTTTTTGCTGAGAACCCTATCAAACCGCACAGAGGAGGATGTGGCCATAGCGTTAGTTTTAGCATCTAGCAGGTGATGGATATTAACAATAAATTAGAGCATTATTTCCATTTATTGGCTAACAAACCAACCTCAAGCATATTCAATTGCACAGAAATTGTTTTTCTGATGCATTCCCCCGTCAACAAAGCTTCTCTTTATTAGAGACAAAGGGTAACCTGATTATTTAGACAGCACACATATTTGTTCTCCAGAAACATTGACTATTTTGATGACTGGGAAGTGGGCTACAGCATATGTACCACCAGCCCAACCACAGACAAAGTTGAGTAAAGCCGACTCTGAAAAGTCTTAAGTGGCTAGAGAAAAAGAGGAATCGACTCTAACAAAACGTGCCTCACATCACATGACGAAACTCTCGTTATTCACACTGCAGGAGGCTTCTAACCTCCAAATTCATATTCTTCATTTCCTATGCAGTGGTCCTTCAATATCCCAGCCTCCAGGTCTTCTTGGTCAGATCCCCTTAAACTCTGACATCCAGAGCTGGCTGCATAAGCCACTGACCATTATACTTCTCTTAACCAATCACTCTACCATTCTTCTAAGTGAATGATTCATTTCTGCAAATACAGTGCTTTCTCTAAGCCTCCAAGAAACAGTTAATGCTGGTGATTAATTCCCTTTCCTACATACTCACTTCAAAGAACTCACCCTTAGTGAGCTCTGTAGTTTATTATCTCTTCTTTTGAAGCTAGCAAAGTTTAGTTTGCTTTAAGATAATAGTTCTCTCTCTTGAATATTAATGAAGAAAATCAAGTTTGAAACACATTAGGGTAAGTGACATAAAAAGCAATCAAGAATGTATAATATCCCTGATTCTGTTCAAACACATTGTTTGAACAGGAAGGTATTTATTGAGTGCCTACTCTGTGCTAATCTCTGTAACTTATATGAAACACATAGTCATTCCTGCTCTAACTAGAAAAAGTCTCATTTAGACTTAAGAGTTAGAATAGTCCCAGCTACTCGGGAGGCTGAGGCAGGAGAATGGCTTGAACCCAGGAGGCGGAGGTTGCGGTGAGCCGAGATCACGCCATTGCACTCCAGCCTGGGTAACAAGAGCGAAACTCCATCTCAAAAAAACAAAAAATTAGAATATACATTTTAGTTGATAATTAAATGCATTTTACAGTACATACCAATTGAAGGGTATAAACAATTGCATCATCAGGGAGGACTCTTAATGGAGCTGAGACCAAATTGGGACTGTCAAAGAGAACGGGAAATAGGTAAGCACTACTAACTGCTCCCATGATTCAATATCTCCCTTTTCTATTTAAAAGGAAAATCCCAGATAGAGATAGTATTTCCCTTCAAGCAAGCCCAGGTAACTAGGTTGTGTTTACTGAGAAGTAATGTATGCAACTTTCTGATGAAGTTTTAAAAGGAAGTTGTGGCCAGGCACAGTGTCTTCCAGCACCTTGGGAGCCGAGGTGGGTGGATCACTTGAGGTCAGCAGGTTGTGACTTGCCTGGCCAACATGATGAAACCCCGTCTCTACTAAAAATATAAAAATTAGCCCCATGTGGTGGCGGACCGCTGTAATCCCAGCTACTCAGGAGGGAGGGTGAGGCAGGAGAATTGCTTGAACCCAAGAGGTGGAGGTTGCAGTGAGCCGAGATCGTGCCACTGCCCTCCAGCCTGAGCGACAGAGCGAGACTCTGACTCAAAAAAATGAAAAATAAAAGAAAGTTTTTTGTCCTCCACCTCCTCTTTTTCTGCATCCAAAAGGCTGGAATGTGGGCACGTTGCTTATAAGCTGGTTTGACCATCAGAAATGACAACATTCTAGGAGGTGACGGTGCAGGCACATGGGAGTCACCCAGATCCCTAGGTGAATGCTCTTGCAGAACTGCAGCTACTGAACCACCCATCTATCTCCAGATTGCTACAGGAGAGATGAACAAAACTCCTATGATAGAGCCACTGCCTTTGCGTGCCTGTAGGTTATATTGACTTAGGCAGCACCTTAACTAATAAAAGGATTCTGAGATGAGACGTTCAGCGAATGCTCATTGGTTTGTATTTAGATCAGTGAAATGGAAGCGGTAAGTAGAGTGAATTGATGTCAAGAGTTAGGAATACTAAAGCTGAGACAGCAAACCCCAGGACCTAAAAAGCTATTAAATAAAGCAAATTACTTGGCTAGTGAACCTACAAACTTCTATCCTGAAAGAAGAGAAATAGAGAGGAGAGGAGAGGAGAAAGAGGAGGACGTACAGATGGAAAATTATTTAGAAAACCACTGTGTGCAACTTACTTTGTTTGCTGTGGAGGAACTACCTGATTATGGACCAAACAGTAAAATAAAACCACCCTTCCCTGGCAGTTGTCCAAGGTAACTGCCACCACCTGACTGTCTTGTAGGTGGCATGTTCACGGTCCAGTAGAGAAGATTTCCTGCAAGCAGAATACCTCATTCTTGCTTGACTTGGGCAGTGAAAGAATGGTTAAGAGCTCAAGAGCAATGACAGGGAGACGAACTTGCCAAGAGATTTGATAACAGACAAAAGATGTAGGCCTCTATAAAATGAGAAGCTCTGAAACAGTATCTTGGTTTAGGAACCTGCAGAATCCGAGCAATTTCTCAGAGTGGTTTATTAATCTAACAAATCTGTATTTAAGTTTTACTGCATGGCAAGCGTGTTGAGATGAATCTGAATGTGGGAATACAGAATGTATAGCAACGTTCTCAATAAAATCATCACGTCACAAGTGGGTGAAATGGGCATCCATGGACTCTAAGGCAGGGGTAATTGAAAAGCTGAAATTAAGATAAAAAGTTTAAGAAACAGTCATGTTTAATCTAAAATGTCACTTTCAGTAACTTACAATCAAACACAATTAATGCTCCAAGAAGATGTGTCATATTTTTACAGCATTTGTTCCCTACCTGGCACATTTTCCTGTGTCCCGAGTCCCACGAGGCACCTTTGATGTTAGGGGCAAGCGTGAAGTATCGAAGAGCAAAGTGAAAAATGGAAATATGATGGCTCTGTGGCTCTCAGTCTTCACATTTTTTTTTTCTAGGAGTGTTTTTTGTGGTCTTCACGACCATCAGGTCATCAAAATATCTTAAATAGAGGCTGGGCGCAGTGGCTCACGCCTGTAATCCCAGCACTTTTGGAGGCCTATGTGGGCAGAACATGAGATCAAGAGATGGAGACCATCCTGGCCAACGTGATGAAACCCCATCTCTACTAAAAAACACAATAATTAGCTGGGCGTGCTGGCACGTGCCTGTAGCCCCAGCTACTCAGGAGGCTGAGGAAGGAGAATCACTTGAACCTGGGAAGTAGAGTTAACAGTGAGCCGAGATCACGCCGCTGCATTTCAGCCTGGTGCCTGGCAACAGAGCGAGACTCTCAAAAAACCCCAAATATCAAATAGAAAAAGTTAGTTGACTGCCCTGCTGTTTTCCTAGTTAGGCTAGTTATCCTAATAGGTCTTTTGGGAAAGAGACATTTAGATGGTACAGTGGGGTTGACGTAACCCTAACTCAGAACCTCAGAATGCAACCTTCTTTGGAAATACTATCTTTGCAGATGTAATTAATTAAGATGAGGTCATTTCATCTGCTGAGTTAAGATGGGTCCAATGATGGGTATCCTTATAAGAAAAGGAGTGGAAATACAGAGAAAAGAACAGAGACAAGCGACCCGGGAGGAAGGAGAAGTGAAATGGAGGCGGTGATGGGGGTAAGGTCCGGATAAGCCCAAGAATGCCGAGGCTTGTTGGGAGCCACCAGAAGTGAGGAGAAGGCAAGCAAGGGTTATTCCTTGGAGCCTTAGAAGGAACACGGCTCTGCCCACATCTTACTTTCAGATTTCTAGCCTCCAGAACTGTGAGGCAACACGTTTCCCTAGTTCCCTGCCACTCAGTTTGTGACAATTTCTTATAGCAGTCCAGGGAAAATAATACAGATGAGCAGAATAAAGGATTGGCCTGGAGACTCCCAGGAAATAACCCAGTTGTTAGCCAAAGGGGTTTCAGGTGTGAGACTGTGCGGTCTTGGACACTGTAACAACCACAGAATAAGGAGGTTAGTTATAGGCAATCTCACATACATTTTCAATTAATGAAAATAAATAAATGCTAACCTAATAGAATTGGGGAGTAGGAAGAAGCAAAAATATAATAGCAGGGACTGGGAAGAACAATTCTGAATTGAGGATTTAAAAAATCACCCTACTAGGTCGGGCACAGTGGCTTACACCTGTAATCTGAGGCAGGTGGATCACCTGAGGTCAGGAGTTTAAGACCAGCCTGGCCAACACGGCGAAACCCCGCCTCTACTAAAAATACAAAAAACTATCCAAGCGTGGTGGGAGGTGCCTGTAATCCCAGCTGCTCAGGAGGCTGAGGCAGGAGAATTGCTTGAACCTGGGAGGCAGCGGTTGCAGTGAGCTGAGACTGCGCCATTGCACTCCAGCCTGGGCAGCAAGAGTGAAACGCCATCTCAAAAACAACCACGCCAAATATTCGGAGGTTCCTTACCTGGGATAGAAGCCGGAGGAAGCGCACTGCAGAACGAGGGAGATGGTTTCATCCTGAGCTTTGAGGTACGTGTGGAACTCTCAGAACTATACTCTCGGCGGGTTACTTGAACTTTGTTTTAAACAGATCTTAGAGTCTGTGGTCTTTCAGAGGGCTTGGGCAGACACCATTTTTTAAGGCATCATTATATTTAAACCATAAAGAAACGGCAAAATTATATATTTTTAAGTAGTGGTTGCTTTTCAGTATTTTATTTAACAAGCTGTATGTGTTTATGTGCATTTGAAGATAACTTCTATAAGAGGTTGTAAAGAATGTTAGCTCCAGGTTACATAATCCTGCTGTGGGTGTCTTGTTCTGTCCACTGTCACCCCACCGGGACCCTGTTAAAGACCTTTCTTCCTAAGCAAAGTTAAGGTCAGCATCAGGTTGTTGTCTTTCTTTGTGCTCCCTTCTATCCTTATTCCAAACATGATCCCAAATGAGATTGGGCTAGAAGGAAGAGGACGTTTGGCTACCATTTATGTGTATAAAACTGCCTCCTTTTTTTCTGGGTCACTTCACAGAACTGGAACTTTAGCTGGCAGTTAGAGATCAAGCCATGGCGACCTTAAATAAGTATTTTTTTAATAGCTCAACTTGATCACACACACGCACACACAAAGTTTTGGTGCTAAAAAGTGACAGCAATATTTTCCCAGCATGAAAATGTGTTTTCAGCCAACAGCCAAATGGAAACCTGCATTAGCAGATAAAGTACTAATCATCTCAACTCTAGGACAGCTGTTTTTGTCAAAGACAAATTCCTGAATAAACAGAGTTCAGTGGTGTACTCACAAACAGTCTATTCACATGAGAAAACCACAAGAGATCTTTCAGGAAAATTGTCAAAGGCTGGCTAAGCAAGCTCCAGGCCCCTGCCTACCTGCACAGTGAATCATTTGTTATCTCCGTGAGAAGGTACAAACTTCAGCTGAGGGCAAGGGTCAATAGCAATGCTGTGTGGTGGAGGCCTACGTTTATGGCTATATGCACTTTCTACCTGGTCTATGAATAAAAAAGGCAGAGCTACCTCAGCATTATCATTCCCCTGACCTTCATGAGTGGAGCCGTCCCAGCAGGGAAAAAAAACAGCGGGGGAAGAAAAGGGAAAATTAAAATGTTAAAAACTATATTATAGCTCATTTGTGACCTTTAAGAAAAAATTAGACTTGAGAATGTTAGGATGGAGTGGATACAACAAAGTCTGACAGCTGTAAAGTTATAGATTTCTTTTTTGTATTTTTCCCCCGAGTGGCTTTCTACCAAAATCTTAAACAATAAGCAGACCCTGTGCATTTCTTGCTGGCTGACAGCAAAGACAATCGAGAATTTTGATCACTGCTGAACTATTGGAAGAAATTTGCCTAGAATTTCTGAGCATTCTTCTCTTGTCTGAACTATTTGTGGGGTTTGTCAAAGAGTCAATTCCTATTAATAAGGCGATGTAAAATGCCACAGATTGAAAGCTACGCAACAAAATCCTTTTCCCTTAAACTTCCACGTTGTTGGTTTGTTAAGTGAATGCACCAAGACAAGCAAACATTTGAAGCCACCAGTGTTATCATAAGACTGTTTCAAAAATCTGTTAGAAATGATGACAAGTGTCAATATATTCCAACTACCTAGAGCATTCAAATTTAAAAACCAAAATATGATTGTTGTTAGGGCAGTGCGCCGAACCCTGAAGACATACTGCTGTTATGTGTAGGATGAAAGGATTTTATTGTCCCCAAGAAAGGAGCCCTTAGGTTTTCTAGGTATCTTCATCCTTGACAATAAACAAACTCGCAAGCAAACA
The DNA here is from genome assembly GCF_001604975.1 of Cebus imitator. NCBI lineage: Eukaryota > Metazoa > Chordata > Mammalia > Primates > Cebidae > Cebus > Cebus imitator. The sequence continues at coordinate 4,531,522 of NW_016107401.1, read as the reverse complement.
AATCCACCCAGGGTTTTATGACAATTAAGCATTTCTTCTGTAAACAAAATGATCTTTCTACTTGGTGAAGGGGAAAAAATATAGTTTTTTTTTTTTTTCCACTTTCTTTAACATCTTTGGGTAATCGACATTAGCTCATGCTGCTTACTTTAATTCTCAAACATTTTATAATCTTTATTCACTAAAGGGTGTTTTATTAGGTTACTGATATTTTTTAAAGAGTCATTTAATTTCTACCATTTTTGCAGATTGGATCATCACAAACAAATATATTTAACCTCTAGGTTTAAACTTGAGGTAAAGGTAATATTAGAGTAATATTTTTAGATGATGTACTGACCGCACAGAAGAAACATCATTAAAGGTCAGTCGGAATTAATATGCAGATTACCAAGTGTCAGGATTTATTTTGCAGAAGTTGCAGAATATGTTTGCAATCTGATTTTGTGGAATATCTATTACAAATGAGAAAAAACCTCAGTGGTTTTTGCAGAATCCCATTTTCTTAATAGGAAATTGATGAATGACAGCATCTGGCATGAAGAAAAAAGCATATGGTCTAACTAACTGTTTCTATAGAGGTTAAAAACAGCTTGGAATTTCTCTGGTTACTGTTTTGATTGACAGACCATCAAATAAATCATTCACTTTTCTTCCCCCTCCAGTGGTCCCATGTACTGACAAAGACACAAGGGGGAAATCAGCGGTGTGGTGCATGAGAAATTAGACATGCAATGCCCATTAACAAATAGATTTTTTTGCACCTAATTCTCTACACACCATGCAAAAATCTACCCCCAGGACATGGAGTATACATGTTTTCTTGTTCTTTCTATTTATAATTTTTAATTATTAATTTAATATATAATTGGTTTCTTTAGAGAATGGAAAGCCTAGTAGGTTATCTAAAACACTGTATCAGAGTCTTGGGGCTTGATGCTGCAAAAAGATGGGCTGATACTGAAAGATGTTATGGTATGTAATACAAACAATGAAAATTAGGCTGAGAGGTCTTGAATGGAGTTAGGCTAATTAAACAATTCTCAGTGTTTAAATTCTTGCTGTCTTCTCCGGGGTATACTGCCAATCATCTCATCTTGGGGGATTGCTCTGGTTTGCCCTCGCCTCCAAGCCCAATTAATAAATGTAACCGTCAGATAACTTATCAAATTTTTTTACTATACAAACAAAAAATATTTTGGTATTTTTGCCTCACTCAATTTCTCTCTCTTCTTTTTTCAAAGTCCGTTTTAATACTCCTAAGCGAGTAGTGCTAAAAGGAGGAAGCTTGCTTCGTCTAATCATCACATGTCCTAGAATCTCTCCTTCCTCATTCCTCTGGTTTCAGCCCAGCCTTTGTCTGTCCACCTACAGTGACCAGAAACTTACCATCTAATGAAGCAGCTTATTCTGTCACTGAACCAATTCTATTATAGCAGCTGACCTTCAAGATGGCCCCAGTGATCCTCTGTTCCTGGTATTCATGCTCTCATACAGTCATCTCCACCCCCCAACATTGATAGGGCTTACCTGTGTACCAAGAGGATATTGTAGAAGCAATGTTGTGTGACTTCCAAGACTAAGTCACAAAAGATGATACAGTTTGTGACCTGCTTATCTCTTGGATCATTAGTTCTTGGGGAAGCCAGCTTCCATGGGCTGAAGACACTCAGATAACCCTGGGAGTGGTCCTTATATGGAGAGCCACATGTAGAGAGACAGTGAGTCTTCCTTCTAGCAACCAGCAGCCACTTAGTGGATCACACAGTCTCAGTTAAGCCCTCAGGTGACAACAGCTTTGGCCAGCAACTTGACTGCAACTTTTTGAGAGACCTCAAGCTGCTGTCACTTACCCACAGAAACTTTGAGATAGTAAATGTTTATTGTTGTTTTAAGCTACTAAGCTTGGAATAATTTTTATGTAGCATATTTTATAGAGAATATGTAAGTGGCTAATATAGATTGCATTGAAGTCTTTATGCCTAGCACACCCATTGAAGATTCAGGAAATGAATGAAATTCCCTTTTCATATGATAGTGAATTCCAGATGATAGTAAGTCTTTCTGATGCATGTCTTCTCTGAGTAGAACATTCTCAATCCCTTCAGTCCTTTGTCCCCTGCTTTGCTTCCTCACTCCACATCTTGTTTCTAAGTCAAGCCTTCAGACATTATTACACTGATATCTCTCACACCGTACACCTGTATTTCTTGCCCAGGTCTCCCTGATAGCCTAAAAGTACTTCAGACCCACAGGATCAGAATTAAGCACCTCATCTGTCATTTTCATCCAAATCTGCTTTCCAAATGTTTGGTCTGTATTGCCTAAGTGCGCTACCAGCCACTCAAATTTCCAAGTCATAAACCCAACATATCTTATGCTCCTCTTTGTAACACAGAATTCTGAGCACATCACTCCCTTGCTTAAGATTCCTTTCGAACTCTGTATTGCCTTCAGGATAGAATGAATCTAAACTTCTAAGTATGGCAATCAAAGACTTCATAATCTGGCCAGTGCCTACTTTTTCTAGCCTCTTCTCTCACTTTCCATAACTCACTCCAGTCATATCAAGGTAGTTTGCACATGCTATTCCTTATACTTTGAATGCTTTTTTCTCACACTGACTCTCCACCTAAAAGAGAAGGCATATTGACTTGTCAAGATGTGCCTTCTAACTAAAGCCTTCCCTCTCTCTTAGCTGCATTATTTCCTCTGTTTTTTTTTTTTTTTTCATGTTTGATCTTTTGTTTATAGAGGTATGCTCTACTAATATGATTTTCTAGAGAGTATATGTCTTATACATATATAGGTTTTTAAAATAATGCAGCTACTCAGAAATATTCATTGAGCACTTTTTTTTCTACTGCATGCCAGTGACTATTGATAGATGCTAAGGATACAGCAGTTAATAAGACAGACACAATTCCTGTCCTTAAGAAGCTTCTATCCTAGTGAAAGACACAGGCAGCTGGTCAACTATGCTTGAAAATACATAGTGTATCAGATGGCAATAAGTGTTTGCCAAGAAAATAGAGATAATAAATTTAGGAAATACGAACATTGCATATTGTAATTTCATCTATGGTGATCAGGGAAGGCCTTTCTGAGGTGACTTGTGAATAGCAATGTGAAGGAAAAAGGGAAAGCAAATTCTGGATATCTGGAACAAAAGAATCCACAGCAAAGGAAAGAAGTATGAGGGCCCTGAGGATGCAGAATACCCGGCATACTCTGGGAATTGCCAGGAGCCCAGTGTGGTTGGAGCAGAGGGGACTAGCAAAAGGAAAGATGGTGGGGTCGGAAAGGCATTATGGACGGGATGCTGTAGTGTCTTGTAGCCATGGTGAAGACTTTGATGTTTAAGCTATGTAAGGCAGACATCAAAGGAAGGTTTTTGGACACAGAAGTGCTGAGAATAGTGTGTAGATACAAGGATGGAGTCTTATTACCTTTGATAACTTTCCTGAGTAACTGATTCATCATAAGTGCTCATAAATATTAGTTGAAGAATTATCCATTAGCAAGGCCATTAGGCCAATCTAACTACCGTTCTTAGAGTATACTTTAGTTAATCCATGTCCTTCTGTAATTGCCATATTTAGAATTAGACCAAGGTACCCAAGTTTAATCTGACAGCGTAAAGAGAAATACACATTCTATGATGTTTTGAAAAAGCGAATTCCAGAGATTTTATTTTTTCTTTTGGCAGACAAAAACACTATTGACCATTATAGTGAATAAACACTCCCTTTCTACACAGTTTTATACTTGGACAATAGGGGCAGGGGAGAGAAATCCAAGTAAAGGAGTTTATATTTACCTTTGTCAAATTTATGTTATTTAAAAATATGATAAAAATATTGAAGACACATGATGTTCTAGTTCAGCTAAATAAATACTTAGTGAGCATGTAATACAAGCCAGTTCTTTCCTATGGAATGCCAAGTATGCTTAGCATGGTATACCCTATCCTTTACCAAGATGGCTTCATAGTATAGGCTTGCTTGAATGTTGTTCCCTATATTTCTAAACTTCTTTTTAGACAGCCTCACAGTGGCACGATCTCAACTCACTGCAATCTCCGCCTCCAGGGTTTAAGCGATTCCCCTGCCTCAGCCTCCCGAGTAGCTGGGACTACAGGCGTGCATCACTACGCCCAGCCAATTTTTTTGTATTTTAGTAGAGATGGGGTTTCACCATGTTAACCAGAATGGTCTCAATCTCCTGACCTCATGATCTGCCTGCCTCAGCCTTTCAAAGTGCTGGGATTACAGGCATGAGCCTCCTCACCCAGCCCAATATTTCTGGATTTTTAAACATTCTTTGAGTTGTTGTAAAACAAATCGTTGAATAATTGTTTTCTAATTTACATGATTAGTGTCGCATTCTTTAAAGCATTCTCTTTTGCCTTCAAGGCAGTTAACATTTTCCTTTCTACAACACAAGCATGCTGAATTGAGGTCATAGACACTATTCATGCTAAACCCCTATTTCTTTCCTTTACCATTTTCCTGCACAAGCAGTCAGGTTGTGCTTTTGCTCCCAAAAGTCAGTACTTGTATGTCTTACAGAAAGCGTCTGAGAATTTCTACTCTACCCCCACCTCCCAGTTGCACTGGCTGGTTAATAAAGGACTGATGGGTCCTGAGGTGCAGAATTATGCCCTTGCCTCTAGTAAGGACAGCTCTGAGTAGGATCTACGCAGTTGGCAGAGATCCCGCATGAGATTCAGCAGACATTCTCCAAGGTCCTTTGCTTGATGTCTTACCTTTGCTTAACTTCCTTTCCTTCGCAGCCTTATTTTTCTACTTTCCAACTAGGTTTTCTGGAAATATGTTCCAAGCTAATTTTCATATAATAGAGGCACATGCCTCTCCTCTCCCCTCCCTCTTTGTTCATGTGATCAACTTGCTGTACAGATTTATCCTATTACCATTCCTTTCGGTAAGACCATATTTTAATCCACCTTGCATGCAGTTCTTATTCCTCCATCTAGTCTTCATGAATCCCAAAGGAATTCACTCTCTCTACCCTTCCAGTTATTCTTAGAGAGAAGCTGGTTTGAGTCTAACATTTCAAGCTTTTCATTAAACAATGCTGAGCTTAAGTATATTCTCACTACTTTCCCTAAGTGTTTGAAGCATCTTCCTAGTATTTTGGACCTTAACACCAGCAATATGTAGCTTTTCACCTCCAAAAGCCAGAATTATGTTTTACTTCTACCTTGTCCTTTAGACATTGTTCCTTTCTTTATAATCCCTATTCTCTTAAAATCTGATGAAAGCAGAATGTCATATAGAGCCTTAACAGCTCTAGGCCCTGGCTCCAGCTCTGACATACCCAAAGTATTTTTAGTTAGGAAACAAACATAACTTCTGTGGATTCCAATTATTAGTGTTATTATTTTGAGATGGAGTCTTGCTCTGTCATCTAGCCTGGAGTGCAGTGATGCGATTTTAACTCACTGCAATTTGAGCCTTCCAGGTTCAAGTGATTATCCTGCCTCAGACTCCCAAGAAGGTGGAATTACAAGTGTGCACCACCACACTCCACTAATTTTTGTATTTTTAGTAGAGATAGCGTTTCACCATGTTGGTCAGGCTGGTCTTGAACTCATGACCTCAAATGATCCCCCTGCCTTGGACCCTCAAAGTGCTGGGATTACAGGCATGAGCCACTGTGCCTGGCTTCCAATTCTATTATATAAAAAATAAAAGATTGGGCCAGGTGCCCAAATGTCCATGAGTAAATAGTGGTTTAAAGAAGTGTACTGCTTTCACTTAGTGGAGAACTGTGCAAATATAATTTTTGTTCTTATTTATTCCCAGCCTAGTTCCAAATATGTTTGAGACTATGCAAACATAAAAAATGTAGGTTATGAATAATAAACAACATGGAAATACTCATAGGCAGAACAAAATTGTAAATATATTTTTATTATCATTATACAATATTGGTTAAACACTTAATCTAGAAAGAAACATGAAACTCTGAAAATAGAGGCTTATAGTAGTAGAATAATGAGTCATGTTTTTATTAATACTTTTAATACATTTCAGTGTAGTTCTTAGAATGTTTGTATATCACAAATAATATAATAATCTTTTACTTAAAAAAAACAAAAAGTTTCCCTCAACTGCCAAGTCTTAACTCTTTTGGGCAAAGAGGTAACCATACCTTCATCCTAGTGTTTATCCTGCTTGGTGATTTTCTTTTTCTTTTTTTGGAGGGAGGGAATGGAGTGTTGCTCTGTTGCCAGGCTGGAGTGCAGTGGCATGACCTCAGCTCACTGCGACCTCCACTTCCCAGGTTCAAGCAATTCTCCTACCTCAGCCTTCCGAGTAGCTGGCACTACAGGTGTGTGCCACCACGTCCAGCTAATTTTTGTATTTTTTTTTTTTAGTAGAGACGGGGTTTCACCATGTTGGCCAGCATGGTCTCAATCTCTTGACCTCGTGATCTGCCCACCTCAGCCTCCCAAAGTGCTGGGATTACAAGTGTGAGCCACCATGTCTGGCCTATCCTAGTGTTTATCCTGCTTGGCTGTCTTCTATACTGCTTTACGTATGTAGGTATATATGGTTAGAGAGAGGTGTGATGGCATTATTCTTGTTGCTTTTGTTAATCTAAATTTATGTTTAATTGCATGTTCCCATCTTCTGTCCAATTTGTCTATTAGTTTGTTTTCTTCTTATTGGAACTAATTTGTGAATCTGGACATTAACAATTTGTCTGTCATGTATTTTGCAAATATGTTCATTGTGTTCCTCGTTTTTAATGTTCTTTATTTTTATTAATGTTATATTCTATATGATATTTGATATATATACATTATATAACATGTATAATATTATTCCATCATACGTAAATTTAAAAGTCTGCCATGCACAGTGGCCCATACCTGTAATCCAGGCACATTGGGTGACTGACGCAGGTGGTCACTTGAGCCCAGGAGTTTGAGACAAACGTGGGCAACACAGGGAGACCCTGTCTCTACAGAAAAATTAAATAATTAGCCAGGCATGGTGATGCACCTGGAGTCCCAGCTACTAAGGAGGCTGAGGTGGGAGGATTGCTTGAGTGTGGGCTGCCGTGAAGCATGATCATAGCACTGCACTCCAGCCTGGGTGACAGCGAGAACCTGCCTCAAAAACAAATCAATAAATAATTTAAAAATCTATATAACCAGAGTGATGTCAGTGAAAATGGCCAAGCAAAACTATGAGAATCAAATTTGGTAGAACTCTGGAAAACAGTTAAAGGTTTACAGCAACCAAGTAAATGCTGAATCAAAAATAAAAGGCAAACATAAAAGTAGGAAAGTTTTGTGGCATTTTTATTTTTATGTACCACACCCTCTTCTCCAGCTTGATAGTGTGTTGAAGATGGCAACCCACATTCCCAGTGTTGGACCCTGGTCGCTGGATGTAGAGGGAACAGAACAGACCTTATTTCCTGTAAACTGTGTTTGTCTCTTCTAACCTGCCTGGATTCTACCTGAAGTACCAATGCAATGTACTCATCTTTGTTTCACCTAACCTAGAACTCACCCAGGATGAAAAACCAGCAGTTATTCCTCAAAAATGGTATAAGGCAAATGATCAACCCATAGCCACGCGAGGCACAGATAATGACTGAGGTATACAATAGAGCAATGAAAGGTCTAGGAGGCAAACTTGTGGAGGGAGTTTCTTTCAAAAAATTGGAATATTTAAGATTTCCTGTGTGTACTTCAGAATTTAAAAAGCCATGTGCATGCTCAGAAAAGACCTCACAAGACAGTAAGCTTTCACCCCTGAATGATCTCTAACCTTAATTCAAGCAAGAAGTGAAGGCTAAGGCAAAGTTGTAAATAGCCTGGGTGAGCAGCTAAAGAAATGTCTCAGAGCAGACCCAACTTGCATAGACTGGGAAATATTTTTGTTTTTTTCTTTCTGCCTCCCTTTATTTTATTTTTATTCTTTTATATTCTCTCTCTTTCCTTCTCTCTGTCTCTCTCTCTCTCTCTGTTTCTCTCTGTCTGTCTCTGTCTCTCTCCTGAACCCCTCCCTCTGTCTTGTTCACCTTCTGGCCCCCAAGGACTACAAGAAAAATCTCTTAAATTCTACCTGACAGCAAGCTAAGGGAACAAAGATTTCAGACAAAGATTACAGACTTTATAATATATTTTAGTAAAGTCATCACACAAACAGCTACAACCCAAAGCTGTAGAAACAAAAACAAACCCTGTGCAGGGAAAAATATCTGATTCCCAGTTAGTTTACACATTATAATACTCAAAATATTCAGTTTTCAAGAAAATTTGACTAATTCACAGAAGAAACTAATAGCGACTAACCCTGAAGAAACACATGCATTGTACTTACTAGACAAATATTTTAAATTTACTATCTTAAATATGCTCAATGAGGTAAGAAAAATCATAAAGTGTCAAAAAGAACAAAAACAAGGAAACAAGAGAATGATGTATGAACAAATAGAGAATAACAATAAGAATAACAAAAAAAATTATAAAATAGAACGTAACAGAAATTGTGGAACTAAAAAGCACAATGACCAAAATAAAAAGTTTCAATAGCAGTTTCAAGAATGCAGAAGAAAGGTTCTTTGAACTTGAGGGTAGACCAACTGAAATCATTCGCTCTTAGGAGCAGAAAGAAAAATAAATGAACAAAAGTGAACAAAAGCTAAGAGATTATGAGATACCATTAACTATACTAACACATGCATGATATCTTAAATACAATGTAAAACATGTTATGGAAAACTATATAGCCATGTAAACAAAGAAATAAAAATTAATAGAAAGGAAGAATATTTTTAAAAAGCCCAAACTTTCAAAATTTGATAAAATACATGAATCTACACACAGTCCACTGAACTCCAAGAAGGATAAATGCAAAAAGATCCACAACAAGACATGTGATAGTCAAATTATCTAAAGTCAAAAACACAGAAGAAGAAATCTTAAAAGTAGTAAGAGAAGTGACTCATGATATACAAGTTATCCTCAATAAGATTAATAGTGAACATTTTATCAGAAATCATGAAGGTCAGAAGGGAATAAGATAATATTGTTAAAGTGATCAAAGAAAAAATTTCTGTCAACCAAGAATCCTATATCCAGCCAAACAATCTTTCATGAAATGAAAGAGAAATAAAAACATTCCACTGTTACTACTATACTGCCCTACAAGAACTGCCAAAGTACTTCTTTCAGGCTGAAATGAAAGGACACTAAGCAATGACTTGAAACTATATAAAGAAATAAAGAACTCTGGTAAAGGTAACCACATAGAATCCAAACATTTTAGAAATATTACTAGAGTAGATAATCATGAAGATGTCTTACATATTATGGTTCTATAAATTTATCTTCCCAAGATTAAGCCTGTGAATACTCTGGTAGAATCAAGCTCATTGTGCTTTTTATTACAGTTAATAATAAAAAGTGGGAACTTCTAAGTTTTAAACTAAATGATTAACTACTTTTCTATTCTTTATTATTGTGAGTATAATTGCATTTAAATGAACAGGATAAATATAAGAGCAGTCTCCATATGGGGTAGTGGAAAAATTCAATAAACTGAATCCAATGTAAAGCATATTATGGAAAATTATATATAGGCAAATGTTATCAGTTTTCCTTTATTTTTTTTAAATTGCATTTTAGGTTTTCAGGTACATGTGAAGAACATGCAAGATTGTTGCATAGATACACATATGGCAGTGTGATTTGCTGCCTTCCTCCCTCTCACTTATATCTGGCATTTCTCCCCATGCTATCTCTCCCCAACTCCCCACCCCCCACCATGCCTTCCCTATTTCCCCCAAGCAGACCCCAGTGTGTGATGCTCCCCTCCCTGTGTCCATGTGTTCTCATTGTTCAACACCCACCTATGAGTGAGAACATGCGGTGTTTGATTTTCTGATCTTTTGTCAGTTTGCTGAGAATGATGGAATACAGGTTCATCCATGTCCCTACAAAGGACACGAACTCATCATTTTTTATGGCTGCATAGAATTCCATGGTGTATATGTGCCCCATTTTTCTTGTCCAGTCTATAATCGTCGATGGACATTTGGGTTGGTTGCAAGTCTTTGCTATTGTAAACAGTGCTGCAGTGAAGATTCATGTGCATGTGTCTTGATAGTAGAACAATTTATAATCCTTTGGATATATACCTAGTAATGGGATTGCTGGGTCAAATGGAATTTCTATTTCTAGGTCCCTGAGGAATCGCCACACTGTCTTCCACAATGGTTGAACTAACTTACACTCCCACCAACAGTGTAAAAGTGTTCCTGTTTCTCCACATCCTCTCCAGCATCTGTTGTCTCCAGATTTTTTAATGATCGCCATTCTAACTGGCATGAGATGGTATCTCAATGTTGTTTTGATTTGCATTTCTCTGATGACCAGTGATGATGAGCATTTTTTCCTATGTTTGTTGACCTCATATATGTCTTCTTTTGTAAAGTGTCTGTTCATGTCCTTTGCCCACTTTTGGATGGGTTTGTTTGTTTTTTTCTTGTAAATCTGTTTTAGTTCTTTGTAGATTCTGGGTATTAGACCTTTGTCAGATGGGTAGATTGCAAAAATTTTTTCCCATTCTTTTGGTTGCCGATTCACTCTAATGACTGTTTCTTTGCTGTACAGAAGCTGTAGAGTTTGATTAGGTCCCATTTGTGTATTTTGGCTTTTGTTGCCAATGCTTTTGATGTTTTGGTCATGAAGTCCTTGCCTATGCCTATGTCCTAAATGGTTTTGCCTAGGTTTTCTTGTAGGGTTTTTATGGTGTTAGGTCTTATGTTTAAGTCTTTAATCCATCTGGAGTTAATTTTAGTGTAAGGTGTCAGGAAGGGGTCCAGTTTCTGCTTTTTGCACATGGCTAGCCAATTTTCCCAGCACCATTTATTAAACAGGGAATCCTTTCCCCAATGCTTGTTTTTGTGAAGTTTGTCAAAGATCAGATGATTGTAGATGTATGGTGTTGTCTCTGAGGCCTCTGTTCTGTTCCATTGGTCTACATCTCTGTTTTGGTACCAGTACCATGCTGTTTTTATTACTGTAGCCTTGTAGTCTATTTTGAAGTCTGATCGTGTGATGCCTCCAGCTTTGTTCTTTTTGCTTAGAATTGACTTGGGAATGTGGGCTCTCTTTTGGTTCTGTATGAAGCTTAAGTTGGTTTTTTCCAGATCTGTGAAGAAGGTCTTCGGTAGCTTGATGGGGATACCATTGAATCTGTAAATTACTTTGGGCAGTATGGCCGTTTTCATGATATTGATTCTTCCTAACCATGAGTATGGAATGTTTTTCCATCTATTTGTGTCCTCTCTTATTTTGTTGAGCAGTGGTTTGTAGTTCTCCTTGAGGAGATCCTTTATGTTCTTTGTTAGTTGTATTCCTAGGTATTTTATTCTCTTTGTAGCAATTGTGAATGGCAGTTCATTCTTGATTTGGCTCGCTTTAAGTCTGTTATTGGTGTACAGGAATGCTTGTGATTTTTGCACACTGATTTTGTATCCTGAGATTTTGCTGAAGTTGCTTATCAGTTTCAGGAGATATTGGGCTGACACGATGGGGTCTTCTAAATATACAATCATGTTGTCTGCAAATAGAGACAATTTGACTTCCACCTTTCATAATTGAATACCCTTTATTTCTTTTTCTTGCCTGATTGCTCTGGCTAGAACTTCCAATGCTATATTGAATAGGAGTGGTGAGAGAGGGCATCCTTGTCTAGTGCCAGATTTCAAATGGAATGCTTCCAGTTTTTGCCCATTCAGTATGATATTGTCTGTTGGTTTGTCGTAAATAGCTTTTATTATTTTGAGATACGTTCCATCAATACCTAGTTTATTGAGGGATTTTAGCATAAAGGGCTGTTGAATTTTGTCAAAGGCCTTGTCTGCATCTATTGCAATAATCATGTGGTTTTTGTCTTTGGTTCATTTTATGTGGTGAATTATGATTATAGACTTGCGTATGTTGACCCAGTCTTGCATCCCCGGGATGAAGCCTACTTGATCATGGTGGATAAGCTTTTTGATGTGCTGTTGCAATCGGTTTGCCAGTATTTAAGATTTTTGCATCTGTGTTCATCATGGATATTGGCCTGAAGTTTTCGTTTCTTGTTGAGTCTCTGCTGGGTTTTGGTATCAGGATGATGTTGGTCTCATAAAATGATTTGGGAAGGATCCCTCTTTTCGGATTGTCTGCAGTAGTTTCAGAAGGAATGGTACCAGCTCGTCTTTGTATGTCTGGTAGAATTCAGCTGTGAACCCATCTGGACCTGGGCTGTTTTTTGGTGGTAGGCTATTAATTGCTGCCTCAACTTCAGCCCTTGTTATTGGTCTATTCAGGGTTTTGACTTCTTCCCGGTTTAGGCTTGGGAGGAGGCAAGTGTCCAGGAATTTATCCATTTCTTCCAGGTTTACTAGTTTATGTGCATAGAGTTGTTTGTAATAATTTTTGATGATACTTTGAATTTCTGTGGAATCTGTGGTGATATCCCCTTTATCATTTTTTATTGCACCTATTTGATTATTCTCTCTTTTCTTCTTTATTAATCTGACTAGTGGTCCTTTTTGTTGATCTTTTTGAAAAGCCAGCTCTTAGATTTATTGATTTTTTTGAAGGACTTTTGTGTCTCTATTTCCTTCAGTTCTGCTCTCCTCTTAGTTATTTCTTGTCTTCTGCTAGCTTTTGAGTTTCTTTGATCTTGTTCCTCTAGCTCTTTGAATTTTGACAGTACAGTGTCAATTTTAGATATTTCCTTGCTTCTCATGTGGGCATTTATTGTTGTATATTTTCCTCCAGACATTGCTTTAAATGTGTCCCAGAGATTCTGGAATGTGTGTCTTTATTCTCATTGGTTTCAAAGAACATCTTTATTTCTTCCCTCATTTCGTTGTTTATCCAGTCAACGTTCAAGAGCTAGTTATTCAGTTTCCATGAAGCTGTGTGGTTTTGAGTTAGTTTCTGAATTCTGAGTTCTAACTTGATTGCACTGTGGTCTGAGAGACTGTTATGATCTCTATTCTTTTGCATTTGCTGAGGAGTATTCGTTCACAGAAAATAGAAAAATTGAGCTAGTCACCAATTATTTTCTCCACTAAGCAGCTAAATGTCAATTTGCAGAACAGTGCATGCAAATCTCCTGTTTTCTAGCCTTTTGTTTCATGTTATACAAACGTAACAAGTGTGCTCAGGCATCAGCTAGGTCTGGACTTGAGCAGCAGCCCAGCTCTGGGTTATAATCAAGTCATCTGATCCTCTTCCTAGAAATAATTGCCTACAAAGTTTTTGTGAGAATTCAAAATAATAGCATAGTGTAATTATATTTTTGAGGCACATTAAACATTATGCTTTATTAGCCCAACAATTCAAGGTACTACCGCTGTCCCCATTTTACAGTTGAGGAAACTGATGTGCCGGGAGGTAAAATGACAATCTTTAGGTCATAGAATTAGCCAGTTCTCTGAACACTTTGCTACACAGCTTTTCATGTTTCCACAGAAAGCAAGTAGCAAAAAGAGGTGCATAAAAGTGATAACTCTTCGGGTTTTTTAAATTGGTTGTTATTTTTCTTAATATTGGGTTATGACCTCAACCCTGAGAAAAATTAAATATATACCAAAGAGCAGTAAAACTGAATGAAAGGAAAACCTTGCTTTGTGTCAGGTCATGCACACTATATTGCTTTGTACTTTTTGACTAATTTCATGGCTGAAAAAAAGGGAACTAGGTAAATGGCCACCATAGGTAACTTGTAAATCAGTGGGTCTCTGATCTCTGCTGCTGTGGTCTCTGTCTTAAAGACACAGTTGTAGGTACTGCCAGTAGACATTAGCATTTTCAGTCTATGACAAAATCCATGAATGAATTTGAACAACTCAACTGGAGAAAAATAATCCAACTCTACAAGGTTATATAGTTGAGTTACATAGTGGAGTAGCTTTAATTTCCTGTTGCCATAGTAACTATACATAGAAGGAAGGGCATAAACTAAGGCACTGTGCTATGATCTACCATAAAGGTACGATTTGGTTACACTCAGCCTTATATCAACATGCAGGATTACTAGTCTTATTAATGGTGCTATAGTTTCAAGCTTGTTAAAAATAAAGAAGCATAATTTCTCATATTGACCTCTAACTATACATGAATTAATATTCACAAAGAGGCTCTAGATTGACACTTGGTAGTGGTGAATTTGTTTTCTTTTTATAATAGAAAAAGGCTGTGGATGCTCAATGCCAAATATGTAGAACTTGACTCAAGGATTTGAATATCATGTCAACAAAAGTTTTAGACACTCAAATAAGTTTTTATAATTTCACCTTGTTGCTTGCCCATCATTTAGAAATGTATCTGAGACTAGAAGTTGTTCAAAATGAAATCCAAAATTGTTATTATTATTATTATTATTTTGAGATAGAGTCTCGCTCTGTTGCCAGGCTGAAGTGACATGATCTTGGCTCACTGCAACCTCTGCCTCCTGGATTCAAGTGATTCTCCTGCTTCAGCCTCCCAAGTAGCTGAGACCATGCCCAGCTATTTTTTATTTTTATTTTTAGTAGAGACGGGGTTTCACGATTTTGGCCAGGATGGTCTCAATCTCTTGACCTAGTGATCCACTCGCCTAGGCCTCCCAAAGTGATGGGATTACAGGCATGAGCCACCGCACCCGGCTTGCAAAATCTCTAAACCTTCAAATAACTTAAAATATTGCTTAACTCAATTCTAATTTGGACTAAGGTCAAGGAGGCTATGTTTATAGATATCTTCAAATTTTTAGAATAAAAAGTTGAAATCACTCCAACAAGTGGTGACTAAAATATTTTAACTCTAAAAAAAGAAACAAAAACCGTCTCATATGGATTTTTTTTCAAAAAAATAATGTTCCATTAATGTTCCATGTAGGTTTTGCAAAATAAGGGTAATCACTCTAATAGTATTTCTGGCTGGGAAGGCGAAATATAGTTGAACATTAATAGGCCTCTCTTACATGTAATCTTGGAATTTCTGACTAGAAAACCAAAGTCTCAGAAAATGCAAATCTTTTTTATTTTTTATGTAAGTGTACAGATCTTTTGTTTGCAATAGCAGTCTTTTTAAAAGCCAACAGAAGGTGACCAGTATATGATGCCTTACCAAGTTTAAATACCGGAGGTAAATTCTAAAATTATTCCTTGGCTACAAGATTAGGCACTTATAAAAACTGGATATACATCTTAGGCAACTATAAGCTGAGGCAACTGGGAAGGGATACCCTATTCCAGATACTGTAGTATGCTATTGTTTGATCATGTCATTAATTTATAATATTTTAAGTATTTTCTATGTTGTTCTTAATGAACCTGGCATATCTTATTTCTGGCTTTAACTGCTGACATGTACTGGGAATAAAGTCTGAAGAGCCCACAACAGACAAGATGACTCCTAAACATTTTTCCTCAAAGGAACATTCACAATTAGAGCCCATCAGAGCCCAGAAGGGTTTCAAGACTATTTTGGCCAATATCCATTGTTTTTCACATTATTCTAGGTTATATTTCATGTACTATCCAATTCCCTAAAGTGCTTACCTCCACTTGGAATTTTTCCAGAATCCCAAAGTTTCCATTAACCAAAATCATTTAGTAAAGTTTGCCAAAATCATTTGCTAGCTGTCTTTCAGGAAAGCAATGACTAATAAAGAGAAAATTTCTTTTTACCTCCCCACTCTGTACCACCACTCTCTCCTCTCTCACTCCCTAGGACTTAATCCAAATTCTGGTGATTTTTGTTTGTTTTCTTTTTGTTTTTGAGACTGAGTCTCACTCTGTGGTCCACACAGGAGTGCAGTGGCACGATCTCGACTCTCTGCAACCTCTGCCTCCCTGATTCAGCTGATTCTCCTGCCCTACCCTCTCAAATAGCTGGGATTACAGGCATGCACCACCACACCCGGCTAATTTTTTGTATTTTAACTAGAGATGGGGTTTCACCATGTCGGCTGGGCTGTCTCGAATTCCTGGCCTCAAGTGATCCACCTGCCTTGGCTTCCCAGAGTGCTGGGATTACAGGCGTGAGCCATTGCACCTGGCCCCAAATTCTGTTAGTTTTAAATATTTGGAAAAAAATTATAAATTTACTTATTTTCAGGACTAAAAACTAACCACCACTCACACTTTCGAAGATTTTATGCAAATTATTGACATATTCTCTTAAGTTTTATATACTGGTCTTCAAAAGTATATTAAGTCAAGTTTATAGTTAAATTGGTCTTTTACCCCCAAAATCATTGGGGTGTCCTGATGATCATTCACACAGTACCTAGTATACAATATTTTTTTATCAAATGTCACCATATTTGGAGATTAAGTGTATAGATTTTACAGATCAGAAGGATTCTCCTTGAATCCTGGATCTGCTACCTGTTTGGGCAAATTATTTAACTTCCTTAAATCTCAGTTTCTTTGTTTGCATAATGGAGAAAAACACCCACCTCATAAGGTCATTAGGAAAATTAAGTGACATAATCTATGTGTAGTGTTTAGCATCTGGAACATAGCTTAAATGTTAGCTGTTATTCTTACCATTTTCAAGAATATCAGAAAAAAATCTTAATATCAACACTTGGAATATCACCTCAAAAAAAATTATTAATAGTTTGGGTCACACGAGTAACGTGAGAATGTGGTTTTCAAGAAAGTAGGGACAATAGTTCATTCATGTCTAATTCTATCCCTACAGCCCACTACAAACAGGCTGAATACCAACCTAGATAAAGTGTTCACTTGAAACACTTCACGTATAAAATAAATTCTAAACTACTTAATATGTCATTTAGTCCAAGACCTTCATTGCTTTAACTCTGTAGAGCACATTGATGCTTGCTTCATCAGCATCATAGTTTACTTTCCTAATTTTATAAATATAACAGCCTGGCCATTTGTCAGGCTTGATTGTACCCACAACTTTTGGGAGGAAACTTTTCTTCTTATTGTCTAAGGCCAAGAAAAGCCTCCTCCCGAGAGCTGTAATTCTACCGTCCTTATAATTCTACCATCCTTAGCACAGTTTTAGTTTAAGTTGTGGCTTGTCAATCAGGTCTAAACCAATAAGAATAGAATTCTCTGACTACTGGGCTGGTTTCAAGGATGTATATGTGATTCAAATTGGCTAAACCAGAGCGAAGTACAGTACATAACTTTAACCATTAGGCTAAGAGAATCACTTTCTCTCTTGCTAGGCAAAAACAAAAAAGTATAGAACATTGTTACTCTTGATAGCTGTCTTTGACAAAGAAAGGAGCTCATTTTAGGAAAGCTGATGACACAGAAAGCAGAGCAGAGAGATACAAAAAAACTGTTAGAAACTTTTTTTTAAAGTTAATATTGTTAAATTACTGCATCAACCCTTATTGTAGAGAACCACTGTATTTCTTTACTTTTTTAGCCAACTTGAGCATTCTTTCAGTTGTGGTTAAAACTCTGTGAATGCATATGTGCACCAATCAGTTTTCTAGTGTTTGCAAGTGGAGGGGCCAGAATTTGAGTTAAAGCTCAAACTTTTCAGTGAGGTAAGATACATACCAAAGATATATACTAGTGGGTATATACATACCAAAAAAGAAAATAAAATAAATCTCAAACCTGGTTCATTTAGTCCAAGGTCAGCGCAAACTAATATTAAGCATTATGTAATCCTCTCTATATTAACTAAGTTTCATTTAAAGAGCTAAAGGTTTAAGAGAAGAAATTCATTGGAGCACCTGTGTCAATTGCCCTAAAGGAAGGATGTAGTTTGAATATCTACTGTTCTTTCATTCATTAAACATATGTTCGTTCAGTGCATTTTATGTGTCATGCTGGGTTCTAGGAGCTTGGATACGTTATCCAAAAAAGGTACGCTCCAACATGAATATGATGAACTCAGGATTGCTAGAGATTTCTCCTCACATGAACTATAGTACACCAAAGTTAAAATAATTACAAAGTATTTTAAAATGTGAAAGTGATTCTTTGGTTTTTGAAGCCTCTTGTTATTTTTCTAAAATGGAAATATCAAATGACAGAGTTATTCATGGAGGGGGTTCTCAGTCATGCCAGCCATAGATTAAGGGAAATTTTCAAACAAATAGTTGAAGCAGAAGATCAAGATCTATAACGCCATTTTGATCCTTACCAGGGGAAAGTTCTAAGCTGATTGCTGCTGTCATGCTCCTTTTTTTTTTTCCTCCTAAGATCTCTAAGAAGGGCAAGAAAAAAACCCATCTAAGTCTTCTCAACTTCTCAGATTCTCTTCCCTCAGAGACTGTATTATCTGGCCCCTCTTTTGAAAATCAAACTCAAACTACAAGGAAAATATTAAGAAATGAAAAATTTAAGATATAATTAAATCTTACATGGAGGAAGGGGAATTGAAGAGGAAACATATTTAAGACTTTAAATATAAGTTTGGAAAATTTGTTTAAAAAAAAAAACCCAAAGTTTCTGAAAAAAATTCTATTGATGCCCTAAAAACATTAGTTCATCATCAACAGAATTTTTTTGTTTTGTTTTGTTTTGTTTTTTGCCCTTCTGCTAGTTTCTAACAGGAAAGCTAAGCTTTTATTTTGAGTGATTCTGATTGAAAAGCATCCCTTTGATTTAATCATTTCCTCTGGAAAGATGTCTCTTATTTAACAAGGGTCCCAATGTCATAGGGGAAAGCAGAATGCAGGTTGAGCCAGAAAATAAATGCCAGTCACACATTGAAATTGAGTTTCACATGAACAGATTTAAAACCGGACCAAATTGGTGTCTTTCAAATCTAGATTTGTCAAAAACAATTTCCTTCTAGTTAAAGCCCAAAGTCTGGAGTTGGTTTTTTTAGGGGGGCTTTTTTTTTTTTTTTTGCTGATGTCCAAATACTATAGAATCACTGATTACATCTAAACAGTATCCTCAGTTGCAGAAATTATAGAACAACATTAACATCATATCTTGATAGCTAAGTGCACAAGGTTTCTCTGGGAAATTTCATTCACATTGTCATGAACTAATTCTTAGGGAAATGGCTTTGGAATTTAACATGTAAGAAATGAGAAAGAATGCAAAATGACAGTGTTGGTGAAGAAGAATAGAAATGGTGTTATCCGAAGTAGCTGGAAATGGCTCTAATTACTGTGGAATTTTTGGAGGAAAACTCTTCAGTAAATACCATAAATATTAAAAATAAGCCATATTTGACCAAATCATCTCACTTGTATGAATTTTTCCTAAATAAAGATATCCAGGCTAGTGTGTCTGGGCTCATAAGGTAAAATAACATCTGAGTGGAGGAAACACCATTTAAAAAGTCAAAAGGATGGAAAATAAACATTGGAGGCTGGACCCAATGGCTCATACCTGTAATCCTAACACTTTGGGAGGCTGAGATGGGAGGATCCCTTGAGCCCTGGAGTTTGAGACCAGCCTGGGCAACGCAGCAAGACTATCTCTACAAAAAATTTAACTAAGGCAATGCATGGTGGCTCATGCCTATAATCCCAGCACTTTGGGAGTCCAACACAAATAGATCACCTGAGGTCTGTAGTTCCAGACCCAGCCTGGCCAACATAGTGAAACCCCGTCTCTACTAAAAATACAAAAATTAGCCAGGTGTGGTGGTGGGCACCTGAAATCCCAGCTACTCAAGAGGCTGAGGCACGAGAATCACTTGAACCCAAGAGACAGAGGTTGCAGTGAGCCAAGATTATGCCACTGCATTCCAGCCTGGGCAATAGAGACTTTGTCTCAAAAAAAAAAAAAAAATTAAATTAGAAAAATTTGCGGGGGAAGAAAAAAAAAAGAAAGACATCCAGAAAGTGTCCAGACACATATGTTTCCATTCAATGGAATAATATACAACAGTGAAGACGAATCAACTATTGCTACATGTATGAACATGGATAAATCTTGGACATGCTGTTCTGTGAAAGAAGCAAGTCATAGAAGAATACAAACAGTGAGATACATCTTCATAAAATCCTAAAGCAAGCAAAACCAAACAATATCTTATTTATAAATAGGTTTTATAATGGGGTACAGCAAAATTATAAATGAAAGCAAAGTATCCATAATAAAAATTGGGGATAGTCATCAAATCTTAGGAGAAGGAGTCAAGCTCAAGGAAGAACCATCTATTGACTTAAGACTTGACATACAGTTATGAAAGCAACTGAGTGTCTTGAACCTTTGATTTTTCTTGCATAAATGAAATCATTGAACTGACCACTTAATAAAATCATTTTGAAAACCAACCTTGACATTTTAAGGTTTTAGGAAAAGGAAATACTACCTATTAAAATATTAAGGTGAAATAGATATAATACATTTAAAGAAAAAAATCCTCATGAGGAAAATTTCTGTTGATGCTACAAAATGTCAGTTATTCCTCAACAGTTTTATTTTGCTAGCACATTACAGAATGCTAAGTGCCAAGTAGAATTATTATTCATGTTATAGGTAAAGAGATTAAATATATATATATATATATATATATATATATATATATAATGGAACATTCAGTGGCTGAGCAGTAGATACAGCCCCGAGCCTCTTAATTCGAGCAGAATTAGGCCAACCAGGAAACCTATTAGGAGATGATCATATCTACAATGTTCTTGTCACTGCCCATGCATTTGTTACAATTTTCTTTATAGTTACACCCATTATAATTGGAGGTTTTTGGAAACTGACTTATTCCTCTGATAATTGGTGCTCCCGATATAGCGTTCCCTTGAATAAATAATATAAGCTTCTGACTTCTTCCCCGATCACTTCTTCTACTTTCATCCTCAATACCAGAAGCCAGCACTGGAACTGGTGGAACAGCTTACCCGCCCTTAGCAGGAACCCCAGCACGTACAGGAGCCTCTGTAGACTTAACTATCTTTTCACTCCACTTCACAGGTATTTCTTCTATTCTGGGGGCCATTAATTTCATCACAACAATTACCAATATAAAACCCCCAGCCATAACTCAATACCAAACACCTCTTTTTGTCTGATCTGTGCTTATTCAGTTCTTCTATTCCTTTCTCTTCCAGTCCTAGCTGCTGGAATTACTATATTATTAACTGACCGTAACTTTTTTTTTTAATATTACTGAAATTTTATTATTTTCTTTTTTTTTAAATTTATTTATTTTTTTAATTGCATTTTAGGTTTTGGGGTACATGTGAAGAACATACAAGATTGTTGCATAGGTACACACATGGCAGTATGATTTGCTGCCTTCCTCCCCTTCACCTATATCTGGCATTTCTCCCCATGCTATCTCTCCCATCCTCCCCAACCCCCCGTCCCTCCCCCATTTCCCCCCAACAGACCCCAGTGTGTAGTGCTCCCCTCCCTGTGTCCATGTGTTCTCATTGTTCAACACGTGCCTATGATTGAGAACATGCGGTGTTTGATTTTCTGCTCTTGTGTCAGTTTACTGAGAATGATGGTTTCCAGGTTCATCCACGTCCCTACAAGGACACGAACTCATCGTTTTCGATGGCTGCATAATATTCCATGGTGTATATGTGCCACATTTTCCCTGTCCAGTCTATCATTGATGGGCATTTGGGTTGTTTCCAGGTCTTAATGCTATTGTAAACAGTGCTGCAATGAACATTCGTGTGCACGTGTCCTTATAGTAGAAGGATTTATAATCCTTTGGATATATACCCAGTAATGGGATTGCTGGGTCAAATGGAATTCTACTTTCTTCCACCCTGCTGGCGGTGGCAATCCCCTTCTATACCAACACCTATTCTGATTTTTTGGGTATCCCGAAGTATATATCCTCATCTTACCAGGCTTTGGAATAATCTCCCATATCGTAACATATTACTCTAACAAAAAGGAACCATTTGGGTATATAGGAATAGTATGAGCCATAATATCGATCTGTTTCCTAGGGTTTATCGTGTGAGCTCATCACATATTTACAGTGGGAATGGACGTAGATACACCAGCATACTTTACATCAGCTACTGTAATTTTTGCTATCCCACTAGAGTAAAAGTTTTTAGCTGACTGGTTACACTATATGGCGGTAATATTAAATGATCTCCGGCAATACTCTGAGCCCTAGGCTATCTTGTGGAAACATTGTTAGTAAATTTGTAACGAACATGGGCTTTTTTGTTTTTATTCTATATTGTAGCTATAAAAGGTATAGGCAGACTTGAATCTAAAATATGCTTCATCTTATTAGTATCATATATTAGTTGAAAGGCAGAAATACATGAAATTGAAGCATAAAAATATGAAAAAAAAGATTAAGATTTGAGGCCAAATGCTACATATTTAAAAGCAAAGAGATAAGTAACATGAACATTTTCAAGACAGTAAAATTAAAAGTCATAGAAAAAATATAAAAAGCATATGAAATGGCAAATTAGGATAGAATTAAAATAGAGATAAAATTTAATTTTAAGACGTAAGTGGGAAATTACAGTACAAATAAGTAAAATTATAACTGGTAAGCATTAAGTATAATTTCATAAAAATCCTAAATGATAATTGGACTAAGTAAAGTGGCAGTATACCTCATCTCATGAACAAGGAAGAGAAAGGTGAAAAGATAACAAAAACTTGTTCAATAGTGAAAATGTCCATGCAATTTTGGAATGGTGTAAGATGAAAAGCTGAAAATAGAACACGAATAGATAAAGGAAAGTAAATAATGACAAAAAGAAAAGGGACTTGAGAACGAGTCACAACTTCAGTGTAGCATGAAATTGAAACATGGCAAAAGGATAATATGAAACGCTGAAAAGGCAAATGACAAAAGTGTAAACCCCCCCAAAATGGTTAAAAAACAAGACAAAGATGAAAAGGCTTTGGGTGATTCTGAAGAATTAATACTGCATCATAATCAGTGGAAGCACACAAATGAGAACAAATGAAATGAATAATGAAAAGCTTCAGGAAGATTTTTTTTTTTTTTAAGCTGAATGAGGTGAGATAAGCATCTTGGAATACCAAAAAGAAACACACAGCAACAAATGCTTGCTTTAATGGTAGGTCAAAGAGCAATGGAGAAATTGCAGAAATGCTTTTGAAAAGGTAAAAGTCCAACAGAAAGCTGAAAGAAAAAAAAAAAAAGCTTACCAAGTGAATGAACTGCTGAGAAGGGTATATTTCTCAATTATTTATCTGCTTCTGAAGTAAAAGATGATGGTGTGAAAAATACTACTAAATTGCAGACAATATAAAACATGTCTTTAAAAGTTTAAGAATTTTTAAAAATATGAGCAATAAACAAATTCAGAGAATCAGATATGCTGATTTTATATTATCTACATAATTTAGTCAACTTCATTCTAAATTTAGAATTTACATTCTAAAATTATACAAAGGGATTGGTGAAATATTATTAAGCATGAAAATCTGGGACAAGTAGAATTTTGAGCCAAGTCACCGGCAGTACCTGATGCTTCCAGTATACACAGGATATTTAAAATATAAACTAAACTTGAATTATTGGTACTGTTAGGCAAAGACGACTCCCAACTACTTCATAGATCCTACCCCACTCCTGTATATATGATTGGATGTTAAATTCCTATCTTCTTGTAACTATATTATGAGGTGATATAGAAACAGTAAAATGTAAGGAAATCTCTATCAACTAAAATGAATAACATAAAAAAGCATATTGGGAATCTAAAGAAATGATTATACTAAAGGGATAGCTTATTTTTATTTGATAAACTATTAACAAAATAAAACACTGTAAACAGAAGCAGAAGATAAATCTGAGACATAATTACTGTAGAAATATATCAGAAGGGCTGAATAGGAAAGTGTACCTTTTCAAATTTAAGTTTTCAAAATTCAAGGTAGAGTGTTTTTGGATATATCTTAGAACATACTGAAGTCCGTTTGGAAAGTAAACATTTTGATATCCCAGAAATCAATCATTAGAAAAATGCTGGCCAGGCGCAGCGGTGGCTCAGCATTTTTCTTTTCTTTTTTTTTTTTTTTTGAGACGGAGTTTCGCTCTTGTTACCCAGGCTGGAGTGCAATGGCGCGATCTCCGCTCACCGCAACCTCCGCCTCCTGGNCAGGCTGGAGTGCAATGGCGCGATCTCCGCTCACCGCAACCTCCGCCTCCTGGGTTCAGGCAATTCTCCTGCCTCAGCCTCCTGAGTAGCTGGGATTACAGGCACGCGCCACCATGCCCAGGGCTCAGCATTTTTCTAATGATTGATTTCACTCGCACTTTGGGAGGCCGAAGTGGGTTGATCACGAGGTCAGGCATTCGAGATCAGCCCAGCCAAAATAGGGAAACCCTGTCTGTACAAAAAGTTAGCCAGGTGTGGTGGTGGGTGCCTGTAATCCTAGCTACTTGGGAGGCTGAGGCAGGAGAATTGCTTGAACCTGGGAGGTGGAAGTCATAGTGAGCTCAGATCACGCCATTGCACTCCAGCCCGGGCGATAGTGCAAAACTCCATTGGGGGTTGGGAGGTAGGGAAGAAAACTGACTCAGGAAAGACCACACAAAATTGGAAGAAAAGAAAAGCAGAAGATCAAAAGAAATGTAACATATTAGTTTGATAATACGAAAAGCTGATGATGTAAAAGGAAAGTGTCGCTGAGATGACTCTGGGTTTATCTCTAAATACATACCTGTTATAATCATTCATTTTTCACAAGTTAATAGATGCTGTCTAGAGTTCATCAATGAGATGAGGTAACTGTTGTTACCAAAAGTAGTTGATAAAAAAAATAGGCGTTCTCTAATTTCATAAGGCTTGAAGAAAGCTCTATTGAGTCAACACAGGATAGCTGCCTTTCAAAATTTGCCTAAGGAATTGGGTGAGACCATGTCTTTATAATCCTTCCCAGTTCTTTTTTATTTCTCCCAGGCTATTCTGACACTAAGTATTTAGAACAAAGCTGGGGCTAGAAACCCCGTGGCTTGATTTTCATTCCATGACTTGTTCTGCTTTAATACCTAGAAGGCCAAGCAACAAGCATGAAGATCATTCCTTAAGCCTTAAGTATAGAAAATTGTTTGTATGAGGAAACAAGATTTCCAGTACATGCGATTTTCATAAGTCATGTTTAAAGCATTCTCTACATTGAATTTGATCTTCACAACAATCTTGTGAGACATGTAAAGAAGACTTCATTCTTATCCCAATATTTCCAATGAGGAAATGGGTTCAAAAAGGTAAGAAAGCTATTCAAATTAATAAAATATATGACAGAAAGATTAAAATCTAGATTTGTCTCTAGAACTTCACAATAAGCCCTCCCAAAATAATAAGACTCCCAAAATAATAGACTCCCAGTATTTACCTTCCCCTCTTTCGGAAAGCATCATAATAGTTTGTTAAATAAAACATTTAACATCTCAGTCTGAGGGATTTGCATTTGCAGTATTTTAAAAGAATATAGAATTACCCGAAGTAGGCGTTTGATTTAAACCTGCATTACTAAGAATTTCAATTATGTATCTGGAATTTTACTATTTTTCTTTTGCTTGGTCAAGAAGCTAAAATCCCCAGTTGATGTAATGATGGAATACCGGATGCCCCAAGTCTCTGAACCTAGCTCTGGGTCTTTCTTCCCCACTTTACCATTTGAGTACTCAATCACATGCTTTACTTTTGGTACACATCACCAATGCTCTTGCAGGCAATTTTCTTATAGCACAAAGGATTTCTTAAAATGTTACAGTATAAGCCAACAACTTTACACACTGTTTAAGAAATACAGAAAAGGGCAACTTGTTCTCATATGCTTCTCAAATGCCAAACCCATATACAGTAATACAGTTTTATGGAGTGTAGGGTTTTTTTTCTTGGCATTAGACATTACATTACTTTTCAGTGACATAAATTGAAAACAAAACCACATTACCTGACAAATTTTCAGCAATTTGCCAATACTAAATGTTACCGAGTCCATTAGTACTTATATATTGAGTTTGCTTTATATGAAGTCTTTTTTTTTCTCCCCTATAGCAGTGGTAGAAGAGACATGCAAAGTGAAAGAAAAACTAGTTTAATCTATTAGCACAAAATGTAGCTTTCCATGTAAAAAGAAAAGCCTTGTTTCAAATTAGTAATTTTGTAAAACTCTGATAGAACATATTTAAGAACAGGTTCTCAAATTACATCTCTGTATATCTGGAGAATTTCTAGAGAGCAAAATAAACATGAAGGTTTTTCTGGAGACTTCTCTTAGATGAGAATCCTATATGATTATTGTTATGACTATTATTATTTTTTCTTACTTGAACTCAATCTTTATCTTCATATGCTAAACTGTACTTGAATTATCAAAGACAATTGTAGGTGTAGAACCTGTGTACTCCAGCAGAATGGTGACCTCATTAATCAGAACAGAACAAATATAATGTTATATTTGAATTTGAATGGAGTAGGAAGGCTGATGTTTTAAAATCCATAAGATGCATGTTTTACGATAATGACGCTTATAATCTGAATGTGAGGAAATGGGGTCATTTATTTTCTCTGTGCATTGCATTTGACTGACATTGCTTAGGTAAGACATAGCAGATACTCAATGTTTGTTATATGAGTGGATGGATGAATAGATATCAAGACATTCAAAATGATAAATTCCAGTGGGTACCTGGAGAAAGGAAGGAACAAAGGTATCTTTTTCTTCTTTGTTATGATGTTAGGCAGAAATTTTAGGAATGGCCCACTGTAAGTTTTAGAGTAATCCTCACCTACCACTCTGAGAAAAAAGGCAAATAGAATAGTTCTAATGGTAATGTCCTAGCAAACATTTTCACTAGATGTAAATCAGATGGTTTAACCTGTATTATTTACCAGTCCTGGAGAGTGAAAACTAGGGATTTTAATGAAGGAGCTGTAAAAAATGTCCTCCAAACATTGAAGAGATCTATTGTATATTCCGAATAGCTTCCATAGGAAAGACAGTGACAACAAAAAAACTTAGGAGACAATATTTAATAGTTCAAGTAGAATATATGTGTTAGTATGAGCCACAGCTATCTGCTTCTTCTTCTTCTTCTTTTTTTTTTTTTTTTTTTTTTTGACACAGAGTTTTGCTCTTGTTGCCCAGGCTGGAGTGCAATGGCGCAATCTCAACGCACAACCACCTCCGCCTCCTGGGTTCAAGTGAATCTTCCACCTCAGCCTCTCAAGTAGCTGGAATTACAGGTGCACGTTGCCATGCCTGGCTATTTTTTTATATTTTTAGTAGAGACAGGGTTTCATCATGTTGGCCAGGTTGGTCTCAAACTTCTAACCCTCAGTTGATCCACCCACCTTGGCCTCCCGAAGTGCAGAGATTGCAGGTGTGAGCCTCCGTGCCCGGCAGAGCCACAGCTATCTTCTAAGAGCACATTTTATTTTGAAATTTGAGGAGTTTAGTCTCTTATTTTTTGTATTTAATACTATGACAATTTTAAAGCAACTTCCTCAAATACTTTGATTATATAAATGCAAAAAAAAAAATAGAACACGGTATTTTTGGACCAGGTTTTAAAATTTTTAAAGAGAAAATGATATTCATCTCTTTATACAATTAATCAGTAAGTGAGTGAGCTAGATATCAACAAAAGTCCAGCTAATGCTTCAGGAATGGGTACTAAGACACTTTGATATTTTAATAACCTAATATAATACGTGGCTTATTATAATTTTATATCAGAAATAAAACAAACACAATAAATAAATTCTCCCTGGGATAGAATCTGTAAATTAATCTGTTCAGTAAGCCTATTGCTTCAAAGAAGTAAGTGTAATTTTTTAATTGTTTTAAACAATAGTGTTTGTATATTTTCTTTTCAAAAATGTTAATTGACATAAACTAATTATAGCTTTTCTGTATTTTCCTCTTTGTGCTCAAGACGTTTCTTTACTCACTTCAGGGAGATCATTTTCTGATTAAAAAGAAAAATCCCCAAACTGGGTGATGAATGCCAAAAGTGAGAGATTAGGAATCACAGCAAATTCTCATCAGAAAATATTTCCAGATGTGACAGGTGGAGAAACCTGGCTTGCACATGGAACATATTTTTCTTTTTAACAAGGTTATCGTGGACACAGTTAAGTAGTTCAGGTTAGAGGAGAGGTATAAATAGAGTCTTTTAAGAATGTCTTGTTAAGGCCACAGTGTCACCCAACACTATTGAAGGAAAAAGAAAGTCCTTTTCTGGAAAGGAAAGGATTTCCCACCATCAGTCATCTTGGGAAAAGTGTTAATCCCTAAACTGAAACCAATGACAAAATGTCAGACCTTAAACGATAGTAGGAGAAAAGCCAGCTTGACTGAGGAGGTACCAGGCACCATCCCTGTGGCTATAAGAAAACTGTAGCAGGCTGTGTGGGTATAAGCCAGCAACTGGATCTGAGAGCCAGCTGGAAAGAGACCCTTATGTGGTCCTTAACAAGGGCTGAGCACCTATTCTGAGTAAAGTGAGACAGGAAAGAGCAGTGGGTGCTCCCCTGGAGCCTGGGAGGTGGTACCCAGGGAGGACTCTTTGAGGAGGCCAGCTGTGTCCAGGAAGCAAAGCTCGTAGCAGCAGATACAATGACATAGCAGGCAGATGGTGGGCCAGGTGAAGAACTCTGTGAAGGACCTTTTCCTGAGCATTTGCTTTGTGCACACTTATTCTAGAAAACATTCAGTTGTGACTAAGATGTAGGGAATATGGGGGCCATTGCCAGGAGTTAGACCAATAGAGACTTATGCTTGACCATGCTTGCTTGACTCTCTTAGACCAGTAGAGACCCATGCTTGACCGAGCTTGCTTGACTCTCTTAGGCCAATAGAGACCCATGCTTGACCGAGCTTGCTTTACTCTCTTAGGCCAATAGAGACCCATGCTTGACCATCCTTACTTGACTCTTAGACCAATAGAGACCCATGCTTGACCATGCTTGCTTGACTCTCTTAGGCCAATAGAGACCCATGCTTGACCGTGCTTGCTTAACTCTATTGGTCTAGCGTCCTTGACTCATGCTAGACCAATAGAGATACAATTGCTTGGGTTTAAATAGGGAAACACAAAATAAAAGCCAAAGCTTTTAAAATTTTTTATTTTGTTGCAAAAGCCAAAGCCCCTGCAAGACTCCTTAAAGAATTTGAGCCCAGATTCTGATAGCCCACCAGCAAGGTTGCTCTGTCTTGCTGATTTGCATCATTCCTTAGGTCAGGACTACTCAGAAGATGGTCTGCAGATGGGCAGCATCAGCATGCATTGGGAGCTTGTTAGAAATGTAAATCATCAAGCCCAGCCAAACTTGTTGAATCAGAATCTCTTGGAAAATCCACGTTTCAACAAGTTGCTGGGGCCATTGTTGTGGACACTAAACCTGTGAAAAGCACTGCCTCAGATGGCACAGGTCTTTTAACTGGTGGTTAAAAGACCTCTGCCTGCATTTGAATCCTGGCTCTGCTACATACTATCTGTGACTGTGACCAAGTTTCTTAACCTCCCTGTGCCTTAATTTGTTCATTTGGAAAAAGAGAACAGTAACAGTACCTATCTCAATGTTGTCATAAAGTTTGTTCTAAGGATCATTTTAGGAAGTAAATAAAATATGTGTGAAGTGCTCGAAACAGAATGTGGCACATAGGAAGCATACGTAACTATGTAACCCCTTAAAGAAGTGAGTTCCCAGTTTTCAAAGTGCCTATTCTCATTGCGTTAGCAGCTGTAGAATTCATTTTCTTGAAGTAGACAGCCATGGCTTTGACCTTGTCTTTGTTATGATTAAGGAGAATATGGATCTGTAATGAATTTCTTTCTTACAATAGATACTCTTGTTTTTTCTTATAATTTTAGAGCCAATTTTGAAATTCTGGAATACCAGTATAGACATATAGACATGTAGACATTTTATTCAGAAGACACTAATAGAATTACATATGTGTGTGTATGTATATATATATGAATAGATTTAAAAAATTTTTTGAATAAAATTTTAGAGTAGATATATAACCTGAAGGACAAAAGGTAACCACTCCACACGTCCAATCTTTATTTCTAAAGTATAGCCCTGACAACCTTCACATTACTTTTCCATCATTGCCAGGGACCATTCACGGATGGTCATGGAATGCCATTATCTTTGGTGAGTCTGCAGTATTAACAAATGCCTATAGGAGTCTTAAATCATGAAGTTGCATCTAAGATTTGTATCCCTGGAGACATTCCTTTAAGTCAAGACACTGCTTCTGGGAAGTTCTCATCAGAATGCTAATATGTCACTTCGTAATTTAAAAAATTATGATTAAAGAGTATTTGATTAAATAAAATACCCATAACTTAGCATAAAATTAAGACTTTGAAGACATGGGATAGAACAGAGAGAGGCTGCATGTGTGGAGGGGGCAGGATGTTAGGCATACCTGCAGAGGGCAGGAAATCCCAAAAGTTCCTCTGGGATCCTGAGATGGGATATTGGAGTGCTTGCATATTGGGGTGCTTGCGGGGTGCTTGTGGCTATAGACGAACTTGTCTACTGACAAATCTTCTCTGGACAGAATCCTTCCTTTTCATCTATCTCTTTCTCCAAATACTTAAACTTTCCTTTCAGGATCAGTATTACTTAAAAGTAAGCAGAGAAAAAATCTCTCTTTCTCCCTGCTTTTATATGCTTATGACAAGGAATTTGTCAGCACCCGTGGAATAGCCATTGTTACTGGGACCATTGCTTTAATATAATTATGGATTTCAACACACTCTTTACAGTTTCCCAGGGAAGTTAAATATGGTTCAAGAATATTAAGTGGCTCCAAAAAGTAAAATGAATTGTATGAAAAGAATCACAATTTCCAAAAGAAATGCACTTCTAAAAATATTTCCGAAAGTGCAACCGTCATTGATTTTTAAGCAGCTTTATTTCTTCTTCAAAAGGGCTGGGGAAAAAGTCAATTGGATCTCTCTGCTTTACTTTACTTTGCAAAATAATGCTGATTTGGAAAAGTTATTACAATTGCCTAAAGTTCTGTGAAATAATGATGTGGTGTGGCTTCTAGCTAATGGTCCCAGTATATTTGTGAATCAGAAGATTTATTCTAGAAGTTGTTACATAAATATCAGCAGGGTAGACTTCTTTCATTTATTTTGCATAATTACATTCAGAATGGATGGTTCTAGCATTTTAAAGCCAACACAACTGCCTGCAGGAGGATGTCTTTATATTCATGGAAACATCAGCATATCACAAAGACATGTCTTGGTAGGTCTAAATTATTTTGAATATCTACTTACCATCACACATGAGAATTAGTGAAAATATAATTCTGTATGGATAGAAGACAAAAAAGCAAAATGGCACTTGACTAATAAAAAGTGTCCTCTAAGTGTTTATAGTTCACGTTTCTAAGATCTTTCAGTGTTCATTCTCAAAAGAAATAAGAGGGTTAACCTTTGGGAAGATACTTTCACAGAACATCAAAAGATGAATAAGTATAAGCAACTCATATCCAAAAAAAAAGTTTTTAAAAAGAAAGTGCTTACTGTGTTTTATCTGGTTCCACTGCATCAGCTCCCATTCTCATAGATCTGTAGACCTTTCTCAATTATAATGAATTTATAGAAATATAAGTCCTTTCAATCTATGTGGGCCTTCCCTATCCTAATGATGTTTTCCTTGAATTTCTCTTCTTGAAACCAAACTTTCAGTCCTTTTCTTAAGATTTATAAACCTGATTCTATTTCTAAGGCAGACTCATATGACCCAACACTCCACTTAGATTCTGTCAATTTTCCTCTTGCTGTTTTTCAGAAGACCACAGACTGCAGGATCTAAATTAAGGTAGTTTATTACAAAAGCATACATTTTCTCTAAAAGCTGAATTATTTTGTCTTAAATAAATGCTAAGTTCCATTTTCCTAACAAAAGTTAGAGAGAAGTAATCTTTGCCTCCTTGACATCAATATTTGCCCAGTGATTTGCTGATGACAGAGCTTGTCATATGGTTCTAAAATTTTTAAGATCCATTACTGATCTAAAATAATTTTCTGAACTTTTTTTTTTCCTTAAGCTTGTCCATAATTTTGTTGGCCTTGTTCTAAATTCTTAGGCTGGTTTCACTTACCCAAGTATACTGTGCCCAGGCACCATGGCTCCAGGCTTCTTTCAGAGCATATAGTACTGAAAGTCTGGGAAACATCTGAATATTTTCCTAGCGCTTAATTTTAAGCATACATCTCGGAGAGTTGAAAGTCAGACTTTTAATACAAATTCACTACCAAGTAAAACTCAGTGAGAAAATGGTGTCTTCAATAGTTTCAAAGAAAATACTTGTAATGAAGACCCCTTGGAGAGAACAGTACAACCCAATCTCTCCCTTGAATTTCTTCTTACTTAAATGCATTGCTTTCTGAAACGTTTCTATAGATGTGTCTGTATATTATGTTAGTAAAACACTGAAGATGCAGAAGTCAAAAGAAGACCTTGAAAAAATATTTAGTAAAGGATTCCTTAATTATTACTGAATATAAATGGTGGGTTTCATATTCCTAATGGAATCAGCTTATCTAAGCCTGCATCTAAAAGCTTCTGTTTAATCAAATTTACTGGATTTGATGAATTTCCTGACATTCCAGGATAATATTTATGTTTTGGTTTGTGTCAGGCATGTTAAAGTCTTTTTTTTTTTCCCTTAAGTTTATTCAAATAAGCAGGAAGAGACTATTTTATATTAGTAATTGGTACACGAAATGTGAGTGTGCTTGATAATTTCTGGATTGGCTGTTTCTCTTCCTGATTGAATTAGAGGTGAGCAGTCTGCTTTCTAGTACCCTGAATAAATAGCAACATAAATATCACAATGGAAGTTGAATGCATGCAGTTGATTGATTTTTACTTCAAGAGTCTACTGTCATCACAGGTTTCCACTATGAGGGTTAGAGTATGTATTGGGTTTCAAGAAAATTTCTTGCATGATTAAATTGGATATCTGGTTTTCTTTCCAATAATGCAAGTGATTACATTTTAAGAGAGGATACTGATTTTATCTTTTATTTTGCTATCAGTTAAGTAAAGATGTTTATTATGTTTTAAAACTCAGGAAGTGAGGTGAAGCTGCTGTGATTATGTGCTGAAAAAACAGTTTCATAATATTTCTTTGAGGGAATTCAGCTTCAGTGAAATTCTTATCTACCGAAATTTGGACAAAATACTGGCAAACAACTGGTCCATTCAGTTGAGGAAAAACAGTAACTTGAACATTTTAGGCAACTTTCTATGAACACAGTCCCAGTGTAGAAAACTCTTCGAGAAGGACTGGTTTTAATGTAAACAGTGTGTGTTTCCTGAATTTTCTATTCTGATTCTGCAGCCCAAACTTTATGTATCTCATGTCAGCTTCCAAGCAATATAGATCTTTGCAATGATTTCACAACTAGTTCCTCATAAGTAGCACTTGGAAATGCTAAAAAATAATATGAGCTCACAATATGTGCCAATCAGGGGGAAGAGCTAAAGTTTAATATATCCTCATTAAGAAGCTATGATCTATTTACCCACATCTGCCATTACTAGGAAAACTCAATGTTTAAAATGCAGGCTGTTGGTTTATTTCATTCTGTGCCCATAGGAAGCATTATTTCAACATGTTCAATAAATTACAACAACCCTATCTTCCTCAGATTATTATCTGTATTACTGTTAGTAATACCCTGAAAGAAAGAAAGCAAATGGGTCTATTCTTACCTCTCTCCATTTACTATTCCCATGATTAACAGCCAGAGTAACGGATGCAAAGAAAGGCCATGTCTCTGAGGATGTTGTCCACACAATAGTTAAGATAACTTAGCATTTTTCATAAAAAGACTTGTTGGGTAACAATCCCAGAAGAATCTATAGCAATATTATGAATTTTTCTTGGCATATTTTGTCCACTTTACAGTCAATAATGGCTAGCTTCCTACAATATAAATTTAGGAGAAATAGAGTCTGGGTTCCTCTCACACGTCGAAAAAGGCTAGACAGAAAACCATTCTTTTATTATATTATCATTGGTTATTCTGCTCCTACAAGCTTCATTCCTTGAGAGTTTATAATACAGTTTTCTCTAATTCTGTTTTCTCTTATACTTTCAAATATGGAAAGGGCTATATACAGAAATCCACCTACTTAGAGGCCTGATCTCTCAAAGTGGAGAGAATTGTTTATGATACAGGCTCTTAACACAACATTGGAAGGAATGTAGCATTTACTGTGCATCATTGGTTTGTATACAAATCTATTTATGAAGATAAATAATTTCTTTTGGTCTTTTAAGACATTGACATGGAAAATTCATACATCTATTTTATAATAAGCTAATTACATATAATTAGGATTAATAATGTTAATTATTATTTAGACTGTCAATTTTGTTGAGTAGTTTTAAATTAGTAATTGATACCTTATCTTTACATATTTATTAATAATAACAAAATTTGTAGTGAATTATGTTATACAATTTTATCATATCTCAAGTAAATATTTTCATACCAGTTCTGACAGATCAAAGCAAAACATTATTATTAAATATTATTATCATTTTATACACATTGTAATATAAACTATAATTCAAGACACAATTATTTGGGAAAGGCAATCTGGCAGTTAGAGTCACAGTAAATAGGTGTGCATCCTATGTCTGCTGAAAGTCTAATTCATAAAAATATTTAGTAAAAGTATTCATATAATTTTGTAAAGATATATGAGCAAGGATATGTGTCAAAGTATTTATTGTAGAAGGGAAAATCAAGGTACATAGGAATGTTATCAATAAAGATATTGTGAAATAAATTGAGCCATCTAGACTATACAATATATGTGAAAATGTGGGAGTAAATGTGTGAAGGTACATACATATAAAAACATATATGTATAACCATATATTTTGGCTTCTTAACAGTAAGCAAATATCATACATATAAAATCAGATTACTAGTTATAAAACATTAAGTGTGAAGCATTAACATCATGATCAACTTAACCTTAAGTCCTACCAGTTTAAGTAAAAAGATTCCCAAAATGTGTGCTATTCTTGGTAAGAAGCAAGCTCACATAAGTCACCAAATATTGTGCTACTGCTATCTTCACCAGAGTCTATCTAGATAGTGAGCTCTTGCTTTGCAAGAGTACCTTTCCTAAAAACCTGAACAGGGAAATATTCTTTGACTCTAGGAATATAAAATATGAAAGCCAATGCTATCACACCATGAGAGCAAACAGGTTTTGGTATATAAAAAAAACCACCCTTAGTGAACTGCTTCCAGCCAAGATTCAGTAATAGATACCAGACATACCCTCCCTCTAGACATAGCCCCCAAAATAAACAATATATATGAAACATTGGTTTTTAAGACATTGGATACCAGGTAATGAAGTGAAGTGATTCCTGAAAGAAAGGTGAGCCTGACAATTGCCCTAATTTACTGCTTTGGGAAAGGCTTCAACTGTGGCATAAAGAGAGAACCCAGGCCAATCCCAACAGAACCTGAGTTATGGAAGTTGTTCTCTGAGAGTACAAAGAGATTAAGGAAGACAGAATTGGCAAGTAAGGGCAGGTGAGCTGCATTGAGGGAAAACTCCATGGTCCCCCTTAAGTGTTCAACAGTCTGATTTGTGTGCAAATGCAAGAAAACTAGTTGTGGCCAGGAAAACCACTAAAAATATTAGAGGAAACTGTTCCCAGTGTACACAAAGGGATGAAAAGTGCCTATTCCCACCAGGCCGACTAAAATAAAGTTCAAAATTCACAGGGAATTAGGTGGAGTATTCAGAAGAGTTTGCTTCTGTAATACAGAATAATTAGCCAAGGGACAGTTCCTGCTGTAGAACTAGGTGTTAAAGGGCTCAGGTAGGTCCTGGTTTCTGTTTCCCAGTGTCTCAGTATTCTTGTATGAAGTTGATTTTCTTTTCTGTCAGGCTTTTCTGTTGTTGTGGCAAGTTGGCTGCATCTTCTCCAGATTGTTCATATTCTCACATTAGGTGGAAAGGTAAAACACAAAACAAAAAAGCCCTGGCATACTCTGATAAGAGCTCATTGACTGTGCATGGCCAAGCCCGAGTCACCTGCCTAATCCTGCAGTGAGAGATGGATTTATTTTCACTGGGGGGACATGATGGAGAGGGTGGTCCTCCAGATAGAAATACTGATACATTTATAAGACGAGTGAATATGTGATAAGTGGGAGAACTCTATATGTATGTTTTTGCATATACATATATATGTATTTCATTTTTTTATTGCATTTTAGGTTTGGGGATACATGTGAAGAACATGCAAGATTGTTGCATAGGTACACATGTGGCAGTGTGATTTGCTGCCTTCCTCCCATTCACCTATATCTGGCATTTTTCCCCATGTTATCTCTCCCCAACTCCCTACCCCCTGCCATCCCTCCCCTATTTCCCCACAACAGACCCCAGTGTGTAGTGCTCCCCTCCCTGTGTCCATGTGTTCTCATTGTTCAACACCCACCTATGAGTGAGAACATGCGGTGTTTGATTTTCTGCTCTTGTGTCCATTTGCTGAGAATGATGGTTTCCAGGTTCATCCATGTCCCTAAAAAGGACACCAACTCATCGTTTTTGATGGCTGCATAATATTCCATAGTGTATATGTACCACATTTTCCCTGTCCAATCTATCATCGATGGGCATTTGGGTTGGTTCCAGGTCTTTGCTATTGTAAACTGTGCCGCAATTAACATTCGTGTGCATGTTTCCTTATAGTAGAATAATTTATAATCCTTTGGATATATACCCAGTAATGGAATTGCTGGGTCAAATGGAACTTCTATTTCTAGGTCCTTGAGGAACCGCCACACTGTCTTCCACAATGGTTGAACTAATTTACACTCTCACCAACTGTGTAAAAGCGTTCCTATTTCTCCACATCCCCTCCAGCATCTGTTGTCTCCAGATTTTTTAATGATCGCCATTCTAACTGGTGTGAGATGGTATCTCAATGTAGTTTTGATTTGCATTTCTCTAATGACCAGTGATGATGAGCATTTTTTCCTATGTTTGTTGGCCTCATGTATGTCTTCTTTTGTAAAGTGTCTGTTCACATCCTTTGCCCATTTTTGAATGGGCTTGTTTGTTTTTTTCTTGTAAATCTGTTTTAGTTCTTTGTAAATTCTGGATATCAGCCCTTTGTCAGATGGGTAGGTTGCAAAAATTTTTTCCCATTCTGTTGGTTGCCGATTCACTCTAATGACTGTTTCTTTTGCGGTGCAGAAGCTGTGGAGTTTGATTAGGTCCCATTGGTCCATTTTGGCTTTTGTTGTCAATGCTGTTGGTGTTTTGGTCATGAAGTCCTTGCCTACGCCTATGTCCTGAATGGTTTTGCCTAGATTTTCTTCTAGGGTTTTTATGGGTTAGGTCTTATGTTTAAGTCTTTAATCCATCTGGAGTTAATTTTAGCGTAAGGTGTCAGGAAGGGGTCCAGTTTCTGCTT
This sequence comes from Cebus imitator, assembly GCF_001604975.1. Taxonomy (NCBI): domain Eukaryota; kingdom Metazoa; phylum Chordata; class Mammalia; order Primates; family Cebidae; genus Cebus; species Cebus imitator. The sequence continues at coordinate 4,494,085 of NW_016107401.1, read as the reverse complement.
TCTGCACATGGCTAGCCAGTTTTCCCAAAACCATTTATTAAACAGGGACTCCTTCCCCCATAGCTTTATTTTGTCAGGTTTGTCAAAGATTGGATGGTTGTAGACATGTTGTGTTGCCTCCAAGGCCTCTGTTCTGTTCCATTGGTCTACATCTCTGTTTTGGTACCAGTACCATGCTGTTTTGGTTACTGTAGCCTTGTAGCATAGTTTGAAGTCCAGTAGTGTGATGCTTCTCACTTTGTTCTTTTTGCTTAGAATTGACTTGGCTATGCAGGCTCTCTTTTGCTTCCATATGAAGTTTAAGGTGGTTTTTTCCAGATCTGTGACGAAGGTCATTGGTAGCTTTATGGGGATAGCGTTGAATCTGTAAATTACTTTGGGCAGTATGGCCATTTTCATGATATTGATTCTTCTTAACCATGAACATGGAATGTTTCTTCATCTGTTTGTGTCCTCTCTCATTTTGTTGAGCAGTGGTTTGTAGTTCTCCTTGAAGAGGTCCTTTGCATTCCTTGTTACAGCTAGTACTCGACTTATGACCACGATTGGTTCCGACAGACCAGTCGTAACACGATTTGGTCATAATTTGAGTAGGCTATATGCACGCAGAGACGGTAGTGCTGCTGGAAGCTAGTCCTCACTGTCGTACGCCCACCTGGGCAACGTTTGTGCTGCCAGATGCGGAGCAGTCATGACTAGCGATTGTGGTCATCAAGTCAAATGGCCGTAAGTTGCATAGGTCATAAGTCAATCAATACCTGTAGTTGTATTCCTAGGTATTTTATTCTCTTTGTAGCAATTGTGAATGGCAGTTCCTTCTTGATTTGGCTCTCTTCAAGTCTGTTACTGGTGTACAGGAATGCTTGTGATTTTTGCACATTGATTTTGTATCCTGAGACTTTGCTGAAGTTGCTTATCAGTTTCAGGAGATTTTGGGCAGAGACGATGGGGCCTTCTAGATATACAATCATGTTGTCTGCAAATAGAGACAATTTGACTTCCTCCTTTCCTATTTGAATACCTTTTATTTCTTTTTCCTGTCCCATTGCTCGGGCTAGAACTTCCAATACTATATTGAATAGGGTTGTGAGAGAGGGTATCCTTGTCTAGTGCCAGATTTCAAAGGGAATCCTTCCAGTTTTTGCCCGTTCAGTATGATATTGTCTGTTGATTTGTCGTAAGTAGCTTTTATTATTTTGAGATACGTTCCATTAATACCTAGTTTATTGAGGGATTTTAGCATAAAGGGCTGTTGAATTTTGTCAAAGGCCTTCTCTGCATCAATTGAGATAATCATATGGTTTTTGTCTATGGTTCCGTTTATGTGGTGAATTATGTTTACAGACTTGCGTATGTTGAACCAGCCTTACATCCCCAGGATGAAGCCTACTTGATCATGGTGGATAAGCTTTTTGATGTGCTGTTGCAATTGGCTTGCCAGTATTTTATTTAAGATTTTTGCATTTATATTCATCATGGATATTGGCCTGAAGTTTTAGTTTCTTGTTGAGTCTCTGCCGGGTTTTGGTATTAGGATGATGTTGGTCTCATAAAATGATATGGGAAGGATTCCTTCTTTTTGGATTATTTGGAATAGTTTCAGAGGGAATGGTACCAGCTCCTTTTTGTATGTCTGGTAGAATTTGGCTGTGAATCCATCTGGACATGGGCTTTCTTTCGGTGGCAGGCTCTTAATTGCTGCCTCAACTTCAGCCCTTGTTATTGGTCTATTCAGGGTTTTGACTTCTTCCTGGTTTAGGCTTGGGAGGAGGCGAGTGTCCAGGAATGTATCCATTTCTTCCAGGTTTACTAGTTTATGTGCATAGAGTTGTTTGTAATAATCTCTGATGATAGTTTGAATTTCTTTGGAATCTGTGGTGATATCCCCTTTATCCTTTTTTATTGCACCCATTTGGTTATTCTTTCTTTTCTTTTTTATTAATCTGCCTAGTGGCCTATTTTGATATTTTTGAAAAACCAGCTCCTGGATTTATTGATTTTTTTGAAGGTTTTCTTGTGTCTCTATCTCCTTCAGTTCTGCTCTGCTCTTAGTTATTTCTTGTCTTCTGCTAGGTTTTGAGTTTTTTTGATCTTGCTCCTCTAGCTCTTTAAATTTTGATGATAGGGTGTCGATTTTAGATCTCTCCTTGCTTCTCATGTGGGCACTTATTGATACATAGTTTCCTCTAGAGACTGCTTTAAATGTGTCCCAGAGATTCTGGTATGTTGTGTCTTTATTCTCGTTGGTTTCGAAGAACATCTTTATTTCTGCCTTCATTTCATTGTTTATCCAGTCAACATTCAAGAGCCAGTTGTTCAGTTTCCATGAAGCTGTGAGGTTTTAAGTTAGTTTCTGAATTCTGAGCTCTAACTTGATTCACTGTGGTCTGAGAGAATATTTGTTATGATTTCTGTTCTTTTGCATTTGCTTAGGAGTGATTTACTTCCAATTATGTTGTCAATTTTAGAGTAGGTGTGGTGTGGTGCTGAGAAGAATGTATATTCTGTCGATTTGGGGTGGAGAGTTCTGTAAATGTCTATTAGGTTTGCTTGGTACAGGTCTGAGTTCACGTCCTGGATATCCTTGTTAATTTTCTGTCTGGTTGATCTAATATTGACAATGGGGTGTTAAAGTCTCCTGCTAGGCCGGGCGCGGTGGCTCAAGCCTGTAATCCCAGCACTTTGGGAGGCCGAGGCGGGTGGATCACGAGGTCAAGAGATCGAGACCATCCTGGTCAACATGGTGAAACCCTG
>NW_016107401.1:4488788-4490026 GCF_001604975.1 Cebus imitator | reverse complement strand
ATATCCTTTCTTCTGCTTGGTCAATTTGGCTGTTAAAACTTGTGCATGCTTTGCTAAGTTCTTGTGTTTTTCAGCTCCATCAATTCACTTATATTCCTCTCTAAGTTGTCCATTCTAATTAGCATTTCATCAAATCTTTTTTCAAGTTTCTTCGTTTCTTTGCATTGGGTTAGAACATTTCTTTTAGCTCACAGAATTTTCTTATTACCCACCTTCTGAAGCCTTATTCTGTCATTTCATCACACTCATTCTCCATCCAGCCTTGTTCCCTTGCTGGTGAGGAATTGTGATCCCTTGTAGGAGGAGAGGTGTTCTGGTTTCGGGTGTTTTCATCCTTTTTGCGCTGGTTTCTTCCCATCTTTGTGGAATTATCCACCTGTCATCTTTGTAGTTGCTGACTTTCAGATTGGGTCTCTGCATGGACATCCAGTTTGTGGATGATGAAGTTATTTCTGTTTCTTAGTTTTCCTTCTAACAGTCTGGCCCCTCTGCTGCAGGTCTGCTGAGGTCCACTCCAGGCCCTGCTTGCCTGGGGATCACCTGCCACAGCTGCAGAACAGTAAGGGTTGCTACCAGTTTCTTCTTCTGTTATCTTTGTCCCAGAAGGATACCTGCCAAATGTCAGTCTGATCTCTCCTTTATGAGGTGGCTATTTGGATATACGGGGGTTAGGGAGCTGCTTGAGGAGACAGTCTGTCCTTTATAGGAGCTCAAGTGCTGAGCTGTGAGCTCTGTTGTTCATTCAGAGCTGCTGGGCAGGTATGTTTACGTCTGCTGCAGCAGATCTCATAAACTCCTTTTTTTTACCAGGTGCTGTGTCCCAGGGAGTTAGAGCTTTATTTATGAGTTTCCGTTGTGCTGCTGCCTTTTTTTCAGGGCTGCCCTGCCCAGCAAGGAGGCAGCCTAGTCACTGTCTGCCTGCAGAGGCTTTGCTGAGCTGCTGTGAGCTCCACCCAGCTGCCGTGTGTTCCTCCATGCAGTCCTGTTTATATGGGTGTAGTTAGAACTGCCTTGGCAATGGTGGCCCACTTCTGTAATGGTGGACTCTCTGTAATGCCAGGTTGCCTCAGCAATGGCGGGCTGCCTCAGCAATGGTAGACTACCTCCGTAGTGGTGGATTGCCTCTGTAATGGCAGACGACCCTTCCCCACAGAGCTGGATCATCCAGGGTTCAGCTGTGCTTGCTGTGAAACTCTCAACCCAGAGCATTTCCAATTGCTGTTTTTTTTTTTTTTTTT